>NC_137464.1:219702502-220302502 GCF_964235325.1 Thermobia domestica
CTGTCGGCTATTGGTTACTTCAAAGACAAACACAAATGTTATATTATAAGTTGATACTACGCTGTAGTATCTCTTAACAGACACAGTCACTTTAGCCAAGATGGCTTTATATCCGAAGATTTGGTAGGGGGGTAAAAATTTCCTAGGAAATTATTACCACCCTCTCGGCTATTGATTACTTCAAAGACAAATACAAATGTTATATTATAAATTGATACCACTAAGTAGTATCTCTTAACAGACACAGTCACTTTGGCCAAAATGGCTTTAAATCCGAAGATTTGGTAGGGGGGTAAAAATTTCCTAGGAAATTATTACCTCCCTGTCGGCTATTGGTTACTTCAAAGACAAACACAAATGTTATATTATAAATTGATACCACTAAGTAGTATCTCTTAACAGACACATTCACTTTAGCCAAGATGGCTTTAAATCCGAAGATTTGGTAGGGGGGTAAAAATTTCCTAGGAAATTATTACCTCCCTGTCGGCTATTGGTTACTTCAAAGACAAACTCAAATGTTATATTATAAATTGATTCCACTCTGTAGTATCTCTTAACAGACACAGTCACTTTAGCCAAGATGGCTTTAAATCCGAAGATTTGGTAGGGGGGTAAAAATTTCCTAGGAAATTATTACCTCCCTGTCGGCTATTGGTTACTTCAAAGACAAACACAAATGTTATATTATAAGTTGATACTACGCTGTAGTATCTCTTAAAAGACACAGTCACTTTAGCCAAGATGGCTTTATATCCGAAGATTTGGTAGGGGGGTAAAAATTTCCTAGGAAATTATTACCTCCCTGTCGGCTATTGATTACTTCAAAGACAAATACAAACGTTATATTATAAATTGATACCACTCTGTAGTATCTCTTAACAGACACAGTCACTTTAGCCAAGATGGCTTTAAATCCTAAGATTTGGTAGGGGGGTAAAAATTTCCTAGGAAATTATTACCTCCCTGTCGGCTATTGGTTACTTCAAAGACAAACACAAATGTTATATTATAAGTTGATACTACGCTGTAGTATCTCTTAACAGACACAGTCACTTTAGACAAGATGGCTTTATATCCGAAGATTTGGTAGGGGGCTAAAAATTTCCTAGGAAATTATTACCTCCCTGTCGGCTATTGATTACTTCAAAGACAAATACAAATGTTATATTATAAATTGATACCACTAAGTAGTATCTCTTAACAGACACAGTCACTTTGGCCAAGATGGCTTTAAATCCGAAGATTTGGTAGGGGGGGAAAATTTCCTAGGAAATTATTACCTCCCTGTCGGCTATTGGTTACTTCAAAGACAAACACAAATGTTATATTATAAATTGATACTACTAAGTAGTATCTCTTAACAGACACAGTCACTTTAGCCAAGATGGCTTTAAATCCGAAGATTTGGTAGGGGGGTAAAAATTTCCTAGGAAATTATTACGTCCCTGTCGGCTATTGGTTACTTCAAAGACAAACTCAAATGTTATATAATAAATTGATACCACTCTGTAGTATCTCTTAACAGACACAGTCACTTTAGCCAAGATGGCTTTAAATCCGAAGATTTGGTAGGGGGGTAAAAATTTCCTAGGAAATTATTACCTCCCTGTCGTCTATTGGTTACTTCAAAGACAAACTCAAATGTTATATTATAAATTGATACCACTCTGTAGTATCTCTTAACAGACACAGTCACTTTAGCCAAGATGGCTTTAAATCCGAAGATTTAGTAGGGGGGTAAAAATTTCCTAGGAAATTATTACCTCTCTGTCGGCTATTGGTTACTTCAAAGACAAACACAAATGTTATATTATAAGTTGATACTACGCTGTAGTATCTCTTAACAGACACAGTCACTTTAGCCAAGATGGCTTTATATCCGAAGATTTGGTAGGGGGGTAAAAATTTCCTAGGAAATTATTACCTCCCTGTCGGCTATTGATTACTTCAAAGACAAATACAAATGTTATATTATAAATTGATACCACTAAGTAGTATCTCTTAACAGACACAGTCACTTTGGCCAAGATGGCTTTAAATCCGAAGATTTGGTAGGGGGGTAAAAATTTCCTAGGAAATTATTACCTCCCAGTCGGCTATTGATTACTTCAAAGACAAATACAAATGTTATATTATAAATTGATACCACTAAGTAGTATCTCTTAACAGACACAGTCACTTTGGCCAAGATGGCTTTAAATCCGAAGATTTGGTAGGGGGGTAAAAATTTCCTAGGAAATTATTACCTCCCAGTCGGCTATTGGTTACTTCAAAGACAAACTCAAATGTTATATTATAAATTGATACCACTCTGTAGTATCTCTTAACAGACACAGTCACTTTAGCCAAGATGGCTTTAAATCCGAAGATTTGGTAGGGGGGTAAAAATTTCCCAGGAAATTATTACCTCCCTGTCGGCTATTGATTACTTCAAAGACAAATACAAATGTTATATTATAAATTGATACCACTAAGTAGTATCTCTTAACAGACACAGTCACTTTAGCCAAGATGGCTTTAAATCCGAAGATTTGGTAGGGGGGTAAAAATTTCCTAGGAAATTATTACCTCCCTGTCGGCTATTGGTTACTTCAAAGACAAACACAAATGTTATATTATAAATTGATACTACGCTGTAGTATCTCTTAACAGACACAGTCACTTCGGCCAAGATGGCTTTAAATCCGAAGATTTGGTAGGGGGGTAAAAATTTCCTAGGAAATTATTACCTCCCAGTCGGCTATTGATTACT
Organism: Thermobia domestica; assembly: GCF_964235325.1. Taxonomy (NCBI): domain Eukaryota; kingdom Metazoa; phylum Arthropoda; class Insecta; order Zygentoma; family Lepismatidae; genus Thermobia; species Thermobia domestica. Next base: position 219,705,258 of record NC_137464.1, read on the forward strand.
TCAAAGACAAATACAAATGTTATATTATAAATTGATACCACTAAGTAGTATCTCTTAACAGACACAGTCACTTTGGCCAAGATGGCTTTAAATCCGAAGATTTGGTAGGGGGGTAAAAATTTCCTAGGAAATTATTACCTCCCTGTCGGCTATTGATTACTTCAAAGACAAATACAAACGTTATATTATAAATTGATACCACTAAGTAGTATCTCTTAACAGACACAGTCACTTTAGCCAAGATGGCTTTAAATCCGAAGATTTGGTAGGGGGGTAAAAATTTCCTAGGAAATTATTACCTCCCTGTCGGCTATTGGTTATTTCAAAGACAAACACAAATGTTATATTATAAGTTGATACTACGCTGTAGTATCTCTTAACAGACACAGTCACTTTAGCCAAGATGGCTTTATATCCGAAGATTTGGTAGGGGGGTAAAAATTTCCTAGGAAATTATTACCTCCCTGTCGGCTATTGATTACTTCAAAGACAAATACAAATGTTATATTATAAATTGATACCACTAAGTAGTATCTCTTAACAGACACAGTCACTTTGGCCAAGATGGCTTTAAATCCGAAGATTTGGTAGGGGGGGAAAAATTTCCTAGGAAATTATTACCTCCCAGTCGGCTATTGATTACTTCAAAGACAAATACAAATGTTATTTTATAAATTGATACCACTAAGTAGTATCTCTTAACAGACACAGTCACTTTGGCCAAGATGGCTTTAAATCCGAAGATTTGGTAGGGGGGTAAAAATTTCCTAGGAAATTATTACCTCCCTGTCGGCTATTGGTTACTTCAAAGACAAACACAAATGTTATATTATAAATTGATACTACTAAGTAGTATCTCTTAACAGACACAGTCACTTTAGCCAAGATGGCTTTAAATCCGAAGATTTGGTAGGGTGGTAAAAATTTCCCAGGAAATTATTACCTCCCTGTCGGCTATTGATTACTTCAAAGACAAATACAAATGTTATATTATAAATTGATACCACTAAGTAGTATCTCTTAACAGACACAGTCACTTTGGCCAAGATGGCTTTAAATCCGAAGATTTGGTAGGGGGGTAAAAATTTCCTAGGAAATTATTACCTCCCTGTCGGCTATTGATTACTTCAAAGACAAATACAAACGTTATATTATAAGTTGATACCACTAAGTAGTATCTCTTAACAGACACAGTCACTTTGGCCAAGATGGCTTTAAATCCGAAGATTTGGTAGGGGGGTAAAAATTTCCTAGGAAATTATTACCTCCCTGTCGGCTATTGATTACTTCAAAGACAAATACAAATGTTATATTATAAATTGATACCACTAAGTAGTATCTCTTAACAGACACAGTCACTTTGGCCAAGATGGCTTTAAATCCGAAGATTTGGTAGGGGGGTAAAAATTTCCTAGGAAATTATTACCTCCCTGTCGGCTATTGATTACTTCAAAGACAAATACAAATATTATATTATAAATTGATACCACTAAGTAGTATCTCTTAACAGACACAGTCACTTTGGCCAAGATGGCTTTAAATCCGAAGATTTGGTAGGGGGGTAAAAATTTCCTAGGAAATTATTACCTCCCAGTCGGCTATTGGTTACTTCAAAGACAAACTCAAATGTTATATTATAAATTGATACCACTCTGTAGTATCTCTTAACAGACACAGTCACTTTAGCCAAGATGGCTTTAAATCCGAAGATTTGGTAGGGGGGTAAAAATTTCCCAGGAAATTATTACCTCCCTGTCGGCTATTGATTACTTCAAAGACAAATACAAATGTTATATTATAAATTGATACTACGCTGTAGTATCTCTTAACAGACACAGTCACTTTGGCCAAGATGGCTTTAAATCCGAAGATTTGGTAGGGGGGGGGGAAATTTCCTAGGAAATTATTACCTCCCAGTCGGCTATTGATTACTTCAAAGACAAATACAAATGTTATATTATAAATTGATACCACTAAGTAGTATCTCTTAACAGACACAGTCACTTTGGCCAAGATGGCTTTAAATCCGAAGATTTGGTAGGGGGGTAAAAATTTCCTAGGAAATTATTACCTCCCTGTCGGCTATTGGTTACTTCAAAGACAAACACAAATGTTATATTATAAATTGATACTACTAAGTAGTATCTCTTAACAGACACAGTCACTTTAGCCAAGATGGCTTTAAATCCGAAGATTTGGTAGGGGGTTAAAAATTTCCTAGGAAATTATTACGTCCCTGTCGGCTATTGGTTACTTCAAAGACAAACTCAAATGTTATATAATAAATTGATACCACTCTGTAGTATCTCTTAACAGACACAGTCACTTTAGCCAAGATGGCTTTAAATCCGAAGATTTGGTAGGGTGGTAAAAATTTCCCAGGAAATTATTACCTCCCTGTCGGCTATTGATTACTTCAAAGACAAATACAAATGTTATATTATAAATTGATACCACTAAGTAGTATCTCTTAACAGACACAGTCACTTTGGCCAAGATGGCTTTAAATCCGAAGATTTGGTAGGGGGGTAAAAATTTCCTAGGAAATTATTACCTCCCTGTCGGCTATTGGTTACTTCAAAGACAAACTCAAATGTTATATTATAAATTGATACCACTCTGTAGTATCTCTTAACAGACACAGTCACTTTATCCAAGATGGCTTTAAATCCGAAAATTTGGTAGGGGGGTAAAAATTTCCTAGGAAATTATTACCTCTCTGTCGGCTATTGGTTACTTCAAAGACAAACTCAAATGTTATATTATAAATTGATACCACTCTGTAGTATCTCTTAACAGACACAGACAGTCACTTTATCCAAGATGGCTTTAAATCCGAAGATTTGGTAGGGGGGTAAAAATTTCCTAGGAAATTATTACCTCCCAGTCGGCTATTGGTTACTTCAAAGACAAACTCAAATGTTATATTATAAATTGATACCACTAAGTAGTATCTCTTAACAGACACAGTCACTTTGGCCAAGATGGCTTTAAATCCGAAGATTTGGTAGGGGGGTAAAAATTTCCTAGGAAATTATTACCTCCCAGTCGGCTATTGATTACTTCAAAGACAAATACAAATGTTATATTATAAATTGATACCACTAAGTAGTATCTCTTAACAGACACAGTCACTTTGGCCAAGATGGCTTTTAATCCGAAGATTTGGTAGGGGGGTAAAAATTTCCTAGGAAATTATTACCTCCCTGTCGGCTATTGGTTACTTCAAAGACAAACACAAATGTTATATTATAAGTTGATACTACGCTGTAGTATCTCTTAACAGACACAGTCACTTTAGCCAAGATGGCTTTATATCCGAAGATTTGGTAGGGGGGTAAAAATTTCCTAGGAAATTATTACCTCCCTGTCGGCTATTGGTTACTTCAAAGACAAACACAAATGTTATATTATAAATTGATACTACTAAGTAGTATCTCTTAACAGACACAGTCACTTTAGCCAAGATGGCTTTAAATCCGAAGATTGGTAGAACGGTAAAAATTTCCTAGGAAATTATTACGTCCCTGTCGGCTATTGGTTACTTCAAAGACAAACTCAAATGTTATATAATAAATTGATACCACTCTGTAGTATCTCTTAACAGACACAGTCACTTTAGCCAAGATGGCTTTAAATCCGAAGATTTGGTAGGGGGGTAAAAATTTCCCAGGACCTACAAGAACAACAATGAAAAGATATCAACGGTGGCATTTAATAAATTTGCTGGCCATCTTTGGTACCTGAGTGAGAATCTGATTGCCCTTTCATTTTTCGATCCTGGTGTTTCTTTTGAGGAAAATCGAAAGATGGCGAAGGCTCTAGAAACCCGAACTGGCGAGAACAAACCTCTGAAGCGGGCACAGTTACAGACGATAGAAAAATCGACAGAAAAGACTGTTCCCGATTCCAATATATCTGACTTCGTCACGAAGATCACAAAAAATTTCTTCGCCTTGTTGGGAATAGACACAGACTTCATCAAAGCTGAACCCGAAAGTTGGAACTTACAGACGAGTTATCAACAGGGTTTGCAGATTGTCCAGAAGTTGCGTGTTGTCAACGACAATGCTGAACGAGGCGTCGCTCTTATCGAAACCTACTCCAAATCGATTGTCAAGGACGAAGATCAACTGCAGTGTCTGCTACAGGTGGTTCACGTTCATCGGAACAAGTATCCGAACGCTAATATAAGCACTATTATAAAGCCATTTTAGAATAAACTGTTGTGTTGCAGACTTAGAAGGTGCAAATTAGTGCTTATTATTTTTACGTATTTTAATTTCAAGTTAATATTCTTCAATTAACGAAAAGTATCATGATTTTAACGTAAGAACTAAAAGATAATACATATTCTGTAACATATATGTTATTTTAGAAATAAATCTGATTTAACTTTATAATTGCACGTGGATCAGGGATCATTGAATGTTAACCAATTTTGCTGAAAATTTGCACAAATCACTAACATATACATTGGAAAAAACTGACGGGGTGAGACCAAGGAAAATTTGAAGTTGAAAATTTTCCATGTAAATGAAAATAATCCTAATCCTTATGTCAATCTATAAGACGTTCTGCATTCTTATTTTGGTGGTACATCCGCAAATAACTTGTTAACGCCCCCCCCCCCCTGCTGTGCTCTTCCGAGTCGGTTCGAGAGTATTTGTGCATTTTAGTAGCCACCTAAAAGAAGTTGGTTGGTCTTTTACTTCTATGCTCTGTACTTTTTATTATACGCTGTTCTTATTATACTTTGTTCTCATACAGTTAATCTGCTCCATTAATGCTGATCCTGTCGTAAGAAACACTTTCCAATGCAATAAGAGTGCATTTCCTGCTAAGAGAAGTTTATATTTTATGAATATAAGTATTCCTTTGTGTGGGAACCTAGTACAGAAATGAAGTATCTTCCTTGTTCATGTTTTGTAATTTTTGATGTCCCAGGGCCACTTATTTCATAGCAAGCTCCGCCCGCAATACTCCCTCTAAAATTTTATTTACATTATACTGTAGTAGTTTTGCTTAAAGTGTTGCTTGGAAGCATAACAAGATAAGCATTCATTGTTGAAATGAAATGAAATCTTTGGTTTTACGTTCCACAGTTATGCCGGTTAGGCTAAAGGAGACGGTGATTATGAGTAATGAATGAAATGGTGCAATGAAGAAAGTGGGAGGAAACAGGAGAACACCGAGAAAACCCACGCACACGGTGTTTGTCCACCACAAAGTTCACTTGGCGGGGGCTGGGATAGAACCCGGAACCCCAAAGCATTCATTGTTTAGTTTTCTCTAAATAGTGCATAGTTCGCTACATTTAACAGTTGCAAGGTACTTATTTTGCGAAGTAATAGGAATACGAATACACATCTAGCAAAAACAACCACCATGGAAATACAAATTATTTAGAATGATCGCTAGTAACGAAAGAAGAGTAATTCTAGGTAGTGTATATTAAAATAACACGCACACACAAAAAAAGGTTAACTCTAGCAGATGGTTCTACTAAATAGACAATTTATAGGTAAAATACGATGTGAAATATTTTTCGTGAAGGAATGAAAGTGTGAATATAAGTAATTACTGTCAGTGCACAGGATATTCAAATAAATTTTGAGTGATATTGAATGTATTGCATACCCCCGTCGCTAAAGCGCCTGCTCCCTACGGGCGCATCCCCTCGCTGTCGCTTTGCCCCCTTTCTGCTGCGCTTCTGCCCTAACTCGGTTAGATAGCATTGGTGCTTTTTAGTGGCCACCTAGCACAAGTTGGCTCGTGATTTATGCACAGTAGATTTTATACCATACGTCCACACTTTATTTATAAAGAACCCTAATGAAGTCAATCTGCAAGTAGTAATTGAGCTCGTCATTTACTGCACTCTCTGTTAAAAGTACAAACACAAAGCTCTAACCTAATCTCAAAATGTAAGACATGTGTGAAAATTTGGTAGAACCGTCTGCTCGAGTAATGCTTAAATAAATAAACAGCAATGCAATTTTGAAAACAAGTTCACGTGGGTCTAACCCGGGCCGCCCGGAAGATCACCTCAAAATAAATAAATAAATACCAAACGGTGCTCATATAGTTTTGGCGCTCCACATTTTGGAAGATTTACAGGTGAAATTGAATACTTCGTATGAAAAGATATATTCATAAGGAACATATTTCCGCAAGCGAAAAAAAAATTATACAAAGTAATACCTGTATTTCAGGTTTACAAGTGTAGGGTTACTAGTGTAAAATCATTACAAGTGCTTTACGGTGGATAAAATAATTGAAATGAAATCTTTTAGTTTAAGTCCCACGGTTACGCCGGTTAGGCTAAAGGAGACGATGATGATGAGAGATGAGTGAAATGGTGGGATTAAGAAAGTGAGAGGAAATGGGAGAATCCGAGCACGGTGTTTGTCCACCAGAAAGTCCACACGGAGCGAGCTGGGATCGAATCAGGGACCCCAAGCACCGTAGGTGAACGCTCTACCACTGAGCCACCGCGAACCCGATAAAATAATTGAGTGCATATGAAAGATGACTCTATTAGATACTATTGTTCGCCGGCGATGTATTTCTGCAGTGTACAAAAGCTGTATCTTATGTTTACAAGTGGAACGTTACTAGTATACAGCTGATAAGTGCTATTGAAACTCACATATTTGCCAAAATCCACTTCCTTTTTACTGACTTTGCTTACGCGTTTACCCGCTATCGCTGACGCGGTTGCTCCATTCGGACACACCCCTGCACAACCACGCGAGACAACAGCTTCGCTCTACCCTGGCTCGGCTGTATAGCATTCGTGCTTTTTAGTGGTCACGTAGCACAGGTTGGTTTGTGCTTTTGCACTGTAATTCTTATGCCGTACATCCGGAAACCGTATTTATACGCAAATCGGAAATCAGTAATTTCTCAATAATTATCTCTGGTGCTCCTCTTGAATTTTATCTATGTCAAGTGAGAAATTTTCATGTCGCCGGCGCACATCTTTAAGGAGATAATAAAAAGGAAATCAGTGAAAGAATTACGGTACTATTTTTCAACAATTATTTCTAGTGGTGCGCCAAAACTACACCTGTACGTACCAAACTTTGAAAACCGATTCGTGCACTTTTATTTCACGGATTCACAGTATAAGTAGTAGTAGTAGTAGTAGGAGGAGGACGAGCAGGACGATGTTGGATTCTGTTCTTGTAATAAAATGGGGAAATTCAAGACTTTTCCAAATGTTTCTGTACATTTTACAATCTGTGGATCCGTATAGAAAATTGCACCAACAGATACATATGAGGCTAATCATGTCCTAATCTGACACCGTCATCTGCGTATAATTAGTCATATAATAAAACGGGTAATTTATAAATCCCGCCCCTGTTAGTATCCTTACGCCTACACGAGAAACGACACTCAAAAGCATTTCAACAAAACAGATTCAAATTCCTACTCTACCCCAATTCTATTGTATTATCCCTACACTACTATTAACTTTTCTTACTCTACTATACCCATTTAATTTGGTTCTACTCCTCGATGCGCAGCACGAGCGTATATTGTAATGTTTACTCCTATTTGTTTTACGAAGTCATGTCCTTTTTCACCAAATTTAATGCCCTAGGCTAGAAAGCCCGCTGGACAGTTATTAAGTGAATAATAAATTAATAAAAGCTTTTAAATAGTAAAGTTTCAAAAATAGATGGTCGAAAAGTATACAATTAAAAAAAAAAAAACAATATGTTTACATCAGTCCGCTTCACCAAACACTGCTTTCCAGTGTTGCCAACCAATTTTTAAAAAAACTGGAAAATTCTTATCCAAAATCCAGGAAAAATCCAGGAGATACAACTTAATATCTAAAGTTGTTTATTATTATTATTATTATTATTATTATTATTATTATTATTATTATTATTATTATTATTATTATTATTATTATTATTATTATTATTTTTGCAAGGCAAACAGTGGACCCATCAATCATTATACTTACCAATAAAAGGCTAATCATCTTTATCTGCGTGCATGTCAACATTGACTCTGCTGGTCAGAGAGCGATTAACAGGGGATCTTAGCATGAGTTGTTAGAACTGAGGCTTCTTGTGTGCAGCAATCCTTGCAAAGTTTGGGTATCAAGTCTCTCTGTTTCGCTTTCATCAAATTTACGATTGAAAAACACTTTTTCTACAGTGACACTTGAGGAAGGCAGAGCAAAGACATAACAAATGTGGATAAAATCGGAAATATTAACTGATTAGCAAGGATCTTATCCTTGCTGATTAGACTATCAACTTCTTTTTTTACTAACAAGCATCAGAGGCGTCATTCAGGGAGGGCAGGGAGGGGCAATTGCCCTCCCTGAGTTGATTTATATTGATTTTATCACTAGAATAGTAATGAATGAATGAAATGTCCGAAATTTTACTTATATCAAAGGGTCTTAACCCCCTAAGAAAAATATGAAATGACGCTCCTGACAAGCATCCAAAAATCTTAAACAGAAATTTCATTTTCAGTTTACAAATCTGTGTTTCGCAATAACCGCCATTCTGTGTCTACTTGTTGCAGTGGCGTAGCACACTTTTGCGGGCCCCCCCGCAAAGCATAGAGAAGGGGCCCCACTTGTAAAGCCGACACAAGTAAGGTGGAAGTTCTACTTCTTTAAAACTTTATTCATCGCAAGACTTCGGGGCCCCCCGCACTGCGGGTGTTGCGGGGGCAGCTGCTACGCCACTGACTTGTTGCAATATAATCTATTCTATATATTTGGAAAGTCAGCTACGAGAGGAGAAATTGATTGAACCGATTTCTTTATTTCATAAGCTAATCATCTCTAAATGTTTCATGACGGGATCATGAAGCGTATCTCTCTCTCGAGTTGAGTTGAGTTGAGTTTAACGTCCCGTTCAACAGCGAGGCTATATGAGACATGGACCTACTGATTAATGTGGAATCCGAACCACATTAGGTCCCACCGGGAATTGAACCCAGTCCTTCCACGCCAACATCGTGTACGCTAACGCTTAGCCACGGAGGAGCTCATATCTCTCTTGAATTTGATGTACTGCTTCAATATATAATTCAATACACCTGAGTTAAAAATCTTGCAGTCCATAATTTGGGAGATTTGTTGATGCCATAGATAGGGAAACTTTTGTTGCAAAGTACATTTCATCGTAGATACGAACTCCTTTTGGTTTCTGAAGTCTAGTTTTCTACGAGCTTTTAAATGACGCACAAAACCAGGAGTTTTTAACATTTTTAAAGAAAATTAAGTAAACCAGGACATAACTTGAAAAACCAGGAAATCTGGAATATCAGGAGACCTGGCAACACTGCTGCTTTCTTGTCTTGTCGTAGACCATTACCGGTCAAATAGGTAAGTGTACCAGCTCCCTACTCGTATGTGCTACTATTGCAAAATAGTCATATGTATACCTCACACGGAGAATTTATGATTCAGGAACAAAATTGAATAAAAAATAGGACACAATTGGGAAGAAAGGGCACAATCGGGAAAAAGTTCAAAATCAGGAAGAGGCAAAATCGGCAAAGAAGTTCAGACAGTGAAATAGGTCTGAAAGCCAAGTTGAACAGGGCAAAAGGTTAGAGATAAGTGGAAAGTGTAAAATGAAAAAAGAACAAAGAGTAGAAAAAAGAAGAAAATGTATTTGCGTGTAAATGTAAAAGAAAGTAAAAGTATAGCGTAGGTGTTCAGGAGATCTCACGCAACTCTCTTCCTCATAGAGCACCATCACACACGAGGCACTCGCCGTCACAACAACTGTCGAACTCCACTGCTTCCTATTTTTGTTTGATGCTCATTCCTCAAAACAATTAAACATTTCTCTCTTTGTTTTGATGCTCAATGCGGATGTCCTAAGTAGTGGGGTAGCATAATGATAGGACCATACATATTGTGATAAGAACATAAAATTTTGAACAGAGCTTACTAACATAGTAACAAATAAATTTTGACGTAGACCCAAAATCTGACGACAATTTCCTGGAATTCCAGGCGGTGGAACATCTGGAGCACTGGAGAGTGGTATGTTACAGCTGGAGTAGCCATTACGTGAAAACGGCTTGACCTACAGAGCCAAAGTAATACTCATATGCAAAAGAAATAACAAGTCTTTATTTTAAATTCTATATTGTCTTTATTGAACATCATCCAGGGCCGCAAGAAGGGCCCAAAATTAATTAAAAAACAAAAAAACCTATGGCGTACTCTTTCTTTGTGCTTTTTATTTGGTCACTTCATGAAGAAAATGTTACATAAAATAGTAATAAAGTCAAAATTTAAATTATGTAAACCACAGTTTCTTGCTGTATTAATTGCATCAGTTTAAAAGTCATTTGCACATACCATCACAGGCAAACAAGGCTGTGCACGGAAGGAATAGGCCAGCACATTTACACAGAGATTTGTGCCCGCAACGAACAAATTCTTGGCAGTGCTTTGAAAGTTCTGGTAGCATAGACCATTAAGGTGTATACCCTGAATCACTTCTTTTCCAGCCCCACTGTTCAGGATCTGGCAAATTAGGTTGTAGTGCAGACCACTGTGACCAAATATATCCTCGTTCCAAAATGGCTTTTTTCACATGTTGAAGAAGTGCAGTCTCAGTGGGAGGTACGCTTTCCAACAGACGACATTTTTAGTTACAAGCATTCGACGACACTCGTTTACATTTTGCAGGTTGCTTGTTCGATCATATAGGTACACGGTCAAACCTTGCAATTTCATGAATGTAGTATCGTCTAATTTTAAAGGTGCATGTGAAAGGTCTACAAATGCAGCAGTAATTTCCAGATTTGTCGGCCACGCTTCCCAAGCTGTTTTCTTTCCCCAACCTGCAAAGGCAGATACAGTATCGCATCCGGTGAATGCGTGCCAAAATAGGATGCCGTCACAGATTTCTGTCCCTAGTTTCTCCGCGTACTGGTGAATAGGAAGAAAGCATTTATGCTTACCAACACCATACTCAACCCACAGTTGGGACAATAGTAGTTTTGGGGAAAGCATGCAAAGCCAGGAAAACTACATCTGAATCTACCGTTTTGATGATAATGGATTTATGGCCTGCTTTACTGGCATGTTTGGCATCCTGCGTGCACGGTGCTAGTGGACTGTGTATATTTACATCAAATGTACTCAATGTGTCAATACCTTTAGTGCAAATAACAGTGTACTCATTGGGTATTTTAGCCTCGTTCATAGATTCTGCAATTAAGTGAAAAAGACTCGTTTTGTTCTCTTCATTCTCCAAAAACAGATTTCAATTTTCCGGGATGGGAGTAGAGTTTGTAACGCGACTCGTGATGCTGACCCTCGTTTCTGTCTCTCTTCACTTTTTAAGTTATCTTGCAAGTAACGATCAAACACCAGATATACTCTTCAGTAGTAGAAAATGGATCGATCTGGCTCATAATAGGACAACCTAGGACAACTCAGGAGCCCCTGGGAAAATGACCATCGTACACCGTGAGCCCACGGTATTTTACGACCTCCATTTTAGGGGTGAATTTATTCCCTTTTATGAGCGCTTTTTAGGGGGGTGTATTCGTTCTCTTTTACGAGCACTTTTTAGGGGGTGAACTCGTTCCCTTTTATGAGCATATTTTCCAACCCCTATGAACACACAACAGAACAGATAACACATAAGAGTACGTAACATAACAAGGGTGAACTCGTTCCCTTTTATGAGCATATTTTCCAACCCTTATTTTAACATAGCAGATAACACATAGAAGAGCAGATAACACATAGCACTATTTTAACATAGCAGATAACATATAAGATTACGAACACATATAAGAGCAGAAGACTACATAACATAGCAGGCCTCCATTTTAAGGGTGAACTCGTTCTCTTTTATGAGCATATTTTTCAACCCCTATTTTAACATAACAGAAATGACATAAGAATACGTAACATAGCAGGGTGAACTCGTTCTCTTTTATGAGCACTTTTCCAACCCTTATTTTAACATAGCAGAAATTACACTGAGACTATGAACATACAGCAGAACAGATAATACATAAGAATACGTAACACACAAGGGTGTATTCATTCTCTTTTATGTCCACTTTTTAAGGGGTGAACTCGTTCCCTTTTCAACCCTTATTTTAACATAGCATAGAATACATGGAGACTATGAACACATAGCAGATACATAAGACTCGTTCCACCCTTCCAACCCATGGTCTTTTATGAGCACTTTTTAGGGGGGTGTATTCGTTCTCTTTTACGAGCACATTTTAGGGGGTGAACTCGTTCCCTTTTATGAGCATATTTTCCAACCCCTACGAACACATAACAGAACATCAGACTACGTAACATAACGAACATACAGCAGAGCAGATTGAACTCGTTCCCTTTTATGAACACTTTTTCAGGGTGAACTCGTTCTCTTCTATGAGCATATTTTCCAACCCCTATTTTAACATAGGAGATAACACATAGAAGAGCTGATAACACATAGCACTATTTTAACATAGCAGAACATAAGACTACGTAACATAGCAAGGGTGTACTCGTTCCCTTTTATGAGCATATTTTTTCAACCCTTATTTTAACATAGCAGAAATTACACTGAGACTATGAACACACAGCAGAGTATAAGACTACGTAACACATAACAACCTCCATTTTAGGGGTGGACTCGTTTCTCAGACTACATAGCACATCAGACAGAGACAGGGGTGAACTCGTTTTTACGAACACACAGCAGATACATAAGACTCGTTCCACCCTTATTTAGAGTATGGTATATTATGGTCTTTTACGACCTCCATTTTAGGGGGTGAACTCGTTCTCTTTTATGAGCATATTTTTCAACCCCTATTTTAACATAGCAGAGAATAGAAGTGTACTCGTTTCCAACCCTTATTTTAATGTAACATTATTTTCTTTTACGGGGGTAGCAACACCCCCAACCCTCCTCCTTTCTCATCCAGGACTTGGGACCGGCAATGGCGGAGTTTAAAAAAATAACATCATCATACTCTCATAAATGAATAAAGCATAATATCATTAGCATCAATAGTGGTGAGTGAGAATTTGTTTAAAAAATCGTGCAATGGATAACCAGATGCACGACATGCTAAATATAGGAAACAGTAATGTCCACAAAATTGAGATAAATCACCTTGAATACGTCTATTATTCCATGTATAATACAGACAGTTTCGTTTTAAAAACCTGATATGATGTTGTATATAGGGAGGTATACCATAGCTATCGAAATACTCTCCCACACACATATTAGATATATAAACAGCAACCCAATGTTCACCAGGCTTATCACTAGAATCAGTATTTATAATTATGGCGGCTGGAAATGTATGAATAAACAAAGGTAACTCATCAGCAGCATATACACCAATAAAATGATCTTTAGGCAAATTTTGTTGTAATGCTTCATAAAGCTCAATTGTATTTAACATTTTTTTCTTTAATTATTATATATTTTTCTCTGGAAATCAATTTCTAATTCTGAAGAGAATTCACCATAAATAATTGTTGTTACAGGAGATGGCAGTGCTTCTTTAAAATGAACCTCTAAACGTGCACTTCCTTGCCGTTGTGGACTAGTATGAAATGCAGCACTTGCGCTTGAATCAGGAGTTAAATCAAACACCAGTAGAGTATAACCATTAGGATATTCAGCGAGTGAAATATTATTACCTTGATTAGAATAATAAATACCTGAACCTGTAAATAACGTAGAATATGCTTGTACATATAGCTTATTATCAAAATCTGGTTGTAAAGGTTTGAAGGGCATTGGATTTCCATCAACATACAGTGTAAAAAATGACATATTAAAATGTTGAAAATTGAATGGATTTGTTTTTGATAAGTACCATTGAAAGCAGTATTAGTAACAAAACCAATAATAATACGTTTAGGCACTATGCCTGAAAACAGATCTGGAAGTGTACTATCCATAATTCCTTGTGGCAGAGTTTCTGTCTTCACCTGCACTTTTGTTATAGGATATTTTATTCTAAATTTAGGATTTTGTAATACTTTATTTTGTGCTATTTTAACTGCTGGTAATACATCAACCTTTTTCACAAGCAATGTTGCATCTGTAATTACAACTTTTCCATCAGCATCTGCGTCACCCATTAGACAAAATGTAGGTTTAGCTGGAATTAGTTTAATACGCAATTGTACACCATTCAGTAAAAATTTCTCCTGATTCAAAATATCAGCATGAATATAACCCAATAATTCAAATGACTGACTTAAAGCAGTGAGAAGAAAACGTTGTTTAAATCCTACATTAGCATCGGCCACACTGTCCATATGACCTGCAGTATCTTTAAACCACATTGATGTTTGAAGATGCGTTGTTTTAGCTTCAGCATTATAATTTAGTAGTTTTTCAATATACGATCGATATGGATATGTATGTGAAGAGTAGGAAATAATTTGATTATTTAAATATAATTGCACTTCACTGAACATTGCATTGAGAAAATCATTTACAGGGCCGATTTTCTTATCGGCAGAAGTTAAATTAGAGCCATCTGATTTAGTAATTTTACCTTTAACATATAACATTGTGTGCGGTAAGTCAATATAGTCATCCCCATGACCGGGGACTACAAATTCTATTGGTGCATTATCAGCTATTGAAGCCACAGGCTTATAAGGAACTATTTTATTACCTATAATACTGGTTTGAGTGGGTAAACCAGCAAATAAATCTAATTCTGATTTCATACACTCACACTGCATTTTTCTTACTATTAATATTCACACATGGTAAAATTTACAATATCATATTACGTCTACGAAAATGTAATTTTACACATACACTGCCATATTGGAAAGGAAGTGGATTACCTGTACTATCTCTTAAATCAATAATAATTTGATCAAATTGTTTACGTTGCACAGTGACATAATGAGGATTATCAAAAATATGTACATTATTAATACCATGCTCTGTAATATTTGTATTTATAATACGTAACAATGGAGCTACGGTGTCAACCACCATTTGTGGTTCTACAATATCACTGTAAATATACATAAGTGTAGGTAGCGCTTTTTGTAAATAAGGTGGATAACGAGCATGATGAACAACTGCAATATCTTCTTGTTGAATTTGATCAAAGCCTAGTATTCTGGCGTACTTGTATATGCTTTTCTTGATCTTTTATTACTCTATTAACCTCAATTCGTTTCACTGATGCTTTGACTTTTAATTGTAAATTTAATATATCACTTTTATGATTAATTTGAGATAGAATATCATCAACATTATAATAGTGCCTTTTAAGATTTGAGTTATGTTCCAGTTTTTTGTATTCATGAGACGATAATGAATATTATTTGTATATTTGGAAACATTCTGAAATGAACTTGTATAATGTACTTCAACAACAGCTGTTTCCCACACTCCCTTCTCCAGTACAATAGGTTGATATAATTTAGTAGTATAACAAGCAAGAGTATTTTGAGGAAAATATTTCATAGAACTATTGCTAGGAAGTGTGAGATAAAAACTATCACTTTGCTCCATGATTAGTCAATCAAAAATATCTTTGGATCTTTTTATCCGTTTCACACCACCACCACCACCACTAAAATGAACTTTCTTTCTTTTTCTTCTTCCAGATCCTTCCAACACTTGATTTAATTTATTTTGAGCTTTATTTTTTAAATTTGTTTTAGCTTCTTGCCATCGATCATGCAAAGACTCTTCAATAGGTCTATTATTATCTAGTACATCTCCTGCTACATTAATTCCTGTACGTATCAATTCTTTACCAACAGTTTTTGCACCTTGTTTTAATAAAGGAAATACAGTACGAAATAAACCTCCTAGAAAACTACCAATGCCATAGCCTTCTTGATATGCTGTACCTCTATACACGTTATAATCACCTCCTGCTTGATGTATGTAATAATTAAGGTAGGGCTCATTCATCTTTCTATATACTTAAAAATATCAATAGATTACAATAGAATATTAGTATTATTGCTTATAAGTACACCATTTGCGTTTACGGGGTGGAGGACCATCTTCTTCGTCCTCTTCGTCTTCTGTTAGTTTTCTAATATAATCTATTCGTTGAGGATTACCAATGTACTCTAAGGGTATATTGGCTTTTGCTAATAATGTAGCAAAAGGTTTCCAGCCGGCAACTGAAATATTTTTCTTACGACATCTAACAAAATCGGATATCAAATCCACTATATTTGCACCTGGAATTAATTTATTATTAATATTCACATTTCCATTATCATCCCATTGAATATTTGGATTTTGTTTCAATTTACGTAATAAAGGTCTTGCTTTACGTTTACAAATTTCAGAGAGAGTAGATATTATTTCTTCCTCCTCATCCTCTTGTTCTTCTTCCTCCGTAGTAGTAGTAGTAGTAGTAGTTGCTGTTGTTGTAACTGCTGCCGGTTTTTGAATTATATTTAAATATTTTTGTAAGACTTCTCTATATTTTGTCCATTTTTCTTCTGCATTTAAACTTTTATTATTTAAAATTTCTTTCATTTCATCATCAAGATTAGATATCGTTTGATAATGATGTAATTTTTCTGGTGAGATTAAAATAAGTTTTTGTGCGTTTTGCATAATTATTTAATTAAACTAGATAGTATACCTCCAATAATAGGTGCAAGCAAAGCAGTAAGAAAACCACCTTTTTGTATAATTATTCGTTTTTTCTTTTGTTTTAATGACGGACCTTTTTTCACCAAATATCTCAGTTCCTTTTTATATTTTTTAGCTTATTTATCTCTGTTTTATTTAATGGAACATTTCCCTGTAATACGTTATAGGAACATTCACAAATAGAGCTAATTAAATCAGGATCTGCATTTTGTAAAATTTGCGTTACGTGCTTTCGGTTTTGACTTTGCTAAAAGTTTTAACAAATGTGCATTTTCCTTACTAATCATTTTTTTACGGCTATTAAAGCACAAATAATTGTTAGAATATAAACCATATTACAATTATTTTTTACAGGTACATAAACATAATTAAAAGAATCTGTTGGAAAGATATTTGTTCGAACTCGCTGCTCATCAGAAGTATTTTGTTTTAAATCAAAAAGTAAATAACCATGTGCAATTCGAGTTGCATCTTGATATGCTTCTTGAATAAATTTTGTATTACCTGGATACAATTGTCGTGCGACATAATTAATTTGAGCTTGGTCTCTAGGATTTTTAAAACAAACAATATAATGACAATTTAACGAAATATCCTGCATTCCTTTTTGTTGATGGAAAATATTCTGTGTCATAAATATTACACTTATATTTCTATGATGGCTACCCTTAGTAAAAATATCTACAATCCGATGGTCACACTGACGCATTAAATCATCAATAATGATAAGATGTGGACCTTCGTGTGCTTGAAATTCATTATTTTGAGGTAAACCTTCTTTAAACGTACAGTTTGAAAGAGTATCATACAACGGCTGCCATTCACCATAACACCATACAATATTTTTAAATAACTTACTATAATGTTCAAGAAATGTTTTAACAAAATATGATTTTCCACATCCTGTAGGACCTGCTACCATACATGTAAAAGGAATTTTCCATTCCATCTCTATTACAGATATATTGCATTTATTTTAAATAGCGTTTTTAAATATTTTGGTTTCTTTTCTCCTTTACATAAAAAAACAGCGTTTGTGGAAGAACTTGTGATACTGATAGACCTCGTGATGATGATGATGATGACAATTTAACTAAGCAACGAAAATTTACAGTGTTGCTAGAATTTAAAATACTTGTGACGACATGCTTCACCTATAAATTCTTGACTTTTCTTATTTTACAATATAGTATATTTTAAATCAATCCAAGAATTTTCACTTTTTGGCAGACCTAACCATTTCACATAGGCCTTATTATTTTTCTTTCGCAAAACTTTTTGAATTAAATATGTTTTTGGAAATTTCGTTAATTGTAATTCGTGTCCGTAAAATCTTCCTTCAATAGGTTTATTATTTGAGTCTACGAAGTGATATGTCGGAGGATTAGTGAAGAAAACTTTAGCAATTCGAAAAATTTCTGTACTCCAATTGCGTGTAAAACCTCTATCAAAACCAGGACGCTTAAGTTTACTAATTCTTACATATTCACCTATCTTAAATTTACTTTTTCTTTTTATCACAGAAAACTTTTTGCAATAGATGTTTGTCAATAGATGTTTTTCATTTTCTTTTTTAATAGCGTCGATAGGTTTCATTTTAATAGTGGAATGAATAGTATTATTATATTTATGTAGTAATTCCGGCAGAATGCCAATCCATTTATAATTTCCTTGCAGTGTAAATTGTCTCCACATTAAATTACGTAATGATCTATTAAATCTTTCAATAATACTTGCTTTCACGTCACTGTACGTGGAATAATGTTTAATGTTATTTTGGTTCATCACCTTCTGAAACTCTGAATTATAAAATTCTCGACCCCTGTCAGTTTGTAAAAATTTAGGGCTTTTGTTCGCTTTTCTCAGTACTGTTATAAATGCTTATGTAATTTCTTTTCCAGTTTTATTTTTCACAGGAATAGCTCAAGCATATTTAGAGAATGTATCTATGACAGTTAATAAATATTTGTAATTTCGATTAATTTTTGCTAGACCTTTTAATTTTCCACTATTCATTTCAACTAAATCAGCTTGCCATAAATCATGAATCCCTTTCGTTATAACGGGTATTCGAGGATAGTTTCGTCTTGCACTTTTATGTAATTCTGCAACTATTTGTTCTCGAACTGATTGTGACATATTTTTAATACTAATATATCCAAAAAAATTATATCATATTTACAATATACAAATCGTACATGTTAAATCTTTATTATGATACCCCCAAGGAACAGTGTGTCTATTGCAATTTAAAATTTTTCTTTTGTCATCATACGGATCTTACGCTAATTTTGTCACCTGATTTGTTGTTAAATTATGGTATTTACTTTTAATTTCAAATTGTGTTTTATGAATCGTTTCGTTCTGAAATAAACATGATTTATAATCGTCAAACGTAATTTGTTCTTTAACTACATTTTTCTTGATCCCTTTACATTTTTTAATTCTTTATTTTCACCAGTTTTTATTGCATAATTTTTTGCTCGTAAGCCGACATATTCAATTATGGGAACTCCACCTAACTCGCCTTTCATTTTACCTAAAACGTGTTTATTTTTTGTGCTATATAAAGAATTATTTTCAGGATATTTTGAGGTATCAAAATAGTCATTCATATCTTTTATATCGTTATAAATATTGTTAGTTTTAATATAGTAAATGAAAGAGTCAGTATCCATATAAGCAATACTAATCTTATCTCCATATCGAGGTTTCATTATATTATAATGGAATTCATACATTGCTAATTTTGATAATTCTAAAACTGTCTCTCCTACGTAAATTGGTTTATTAAGGGTTACAGATTTTTTTAACATATGGAATAATGCAAGATTATCAGTCAATTTTACCCAATTTTGAAACTGATCTTGCGCTACTAATTTTTTACACTTTTTTCATTGTTAATTAATTTTATATCAATTCGTTTTCGTACATTCTCCATTGTCTTTCCGTATACAGAATTATTTAAAAACTTATAGAAATCTTTTTCAAATTCAATTGTAGCATTTGCACGGCGTTGAGTATTTTCTTGAATATAAGATGCAAGCCATTTAGATTGACGAAACCATAATATTTTATGTACTTTTACCAATATTAAACCTTGTTTTAGATAAAATTGTAATACTCTATAATGCAAGATATAATTCGATTTCGATTTAAGTGTCAATAGTAATTTTGAGTATTTACCATTTGGTGGAACTTCATTAGTGGGAGCACATGGAAAATCAGAATGGTATTCGTGTAAATAATTTGGATACTCTAAGTCCACTTCTAGAAAAAAATACCATTCACTATCCGTGGGCCAATTGATAATTTTATTTTTATTTTCCAATTGTCAATTTTATCCTCCCACCGAAAACCACCATATGGTAAATAGTCAATCATTTATAGTCCGTACAGATTGTTCATGTCAATATACAGTAAATAAGATTTTTCTTTTTCCGCATCAAAATCATGCATGTAAGGATTATTAGCTTTAGCATATCTTAACACAGCTAGAGTAATACCTCCGCGAATCGATTTTTCTACAAACATATACATATTAATATCTGATAAAAGTTCAAGTTCAATTTTTGTTCTATATAACATGGCTTGCCATGCCAACCCAGTTGCAGTAAAACAATTAATCGGATCAATACAAAAAGCATTTAAACATGTCTTTCTAAAATTCTCCAACACATCTGCTGTGAGAAGTACATCACATTTTAAATATAGATCGTGGTACTCCCCTAAATTTTCACATTTAAACACACGCCAAATCAGTTTTGCATATTGATAATCAGTCTCGGAAATTTGTGTTCCATTCAATTTGCTACTAAACGCCTCTCTTCCAGGAAATTCAGTTTCTTTAAATGTATCTAAATTTGTTATGTATTCATAAAAATAAATTCCCTTACGGAGAATTAAAGGAAACTTATCATCGGAAAAATATTGCTTTGTATAGACAAATTGCTCAGGTTTTAATTTTGACACCAAATTTTCGAGACTGTACGGCAGGAATTTAAATAAGTCTACAAAACGTAACTCGATAGGTCTACCATTAAAATTAAAGTGCTTAGAGAATGTTATGTGTTTCTCAGTGCTTTCAGCAATTACAGAAATATTTCCAGGGGTGCAACCTAATTCTTTCACAAATAAATGTGCATCATACCCAGACAAATTATGGAAGAAGACAGGGATAAAATTACTTTGACGTTTAATTTGTAAATTGCAACTGTTGCACACCGTGGCAATATACTGACCAGTTAAATGGTTATGATGTTTAACTTTTCTATTGTTACTCGTATATTTACTATCACAAACTGAGCATTCAGTGGATAGGTTAAACTCCTGTAACTGAGAACTATTTAATGGTATTAATGGTTTTTGTTGATCTAATATGTTTATAATTTTTCTTAATTCATTCTCCATAGCAGACATAAACTTCATACATTTTCTCCCCGATAAATAACTAAATCTGATTTCATATAGTTGTTACTCCAACATACAATATAACCAAAACTGCATGGTATATGTTGCTGAATTTGTATTGTATGAGATCCACTTTGTTTATTTATAGGTTTTTAAAAACTTTCAAAATCTGCAACTATTATCACATCATTCTGTAATAACAATTTCAAATTTCGAAATTTTAAAACTTCTCCTTGTTTCGGCATGTTAATTTTGGTTGGAGTGTGTTCTTTACATAATTTGTCATGTTCATCTAATTTTGATTTGTTATAAAAAGATACTAAACATCGTCTACAAATAAATGTTTGATGAGTACCTAACTGATGTCTGACTAAACCATTTAAATTTGTAATTAAACAATAATGAGAGTTTAAATATAATAAATCTATATTTTCAAATACACCTGTATTTTCGCTTATACGTAACGGAAAAATAGTTTCATTATCATAATTAATGCCATATATATTAATAGAAATTTGTTCATTAGTAAATACAGAATTATACATATGTTCAAATTTGCTTATGTGTGCTATTTCGACGGGGAATTGTATATTCGTTTTTTCAAATAACGGTAGTAAAGTATTAATATATTGTATGTAATTATTCACACGATATGGATTATCTTTTGTGGGATGCAACGCAGCTAGAATACTATACATAAAACTTCTATTATCGTTATTTTGAATATTTATAACACAATTCTTTTTTGGATAAAATCCATTGAGGCAATTTTACATAAGTTTTCTCTTTATGACTCTTCAATAACGCATTGAGATTTTTTATTAAACAATAACGAGTGTTGTAATTTTCTTCACAATACAGTAAATCTATACGTTTATCTACACATGTGTTTTCGCTTATACGTAACGGGAAAATAGTTTCATTATCATAATCAATGCCATATATATTAACGGAAATTTGTTCCTTAGTAAATACGGAATTATACATATGTTCAAATTTGCTTATGTGTTCTATTTCGACTGGAAATTTTATATTCGTTTTTTCAAATAAGGGTAATAAAGTATTAATATATTGTATGTAATTTTTTACACGATTTGGTTGTTCTTTTACTGGATGCAACGGTAGTAAAGTATTAATATATTGTATGTAATTATTCACACGATATGGATTATCTTTTGTGGGATGCAACGCAGCTAGAATACTATACATAAAACATCTATTATCGTTATTTTGAATATTTATAACACATTTTTTTTTGGATAAAATCCATTGAGGTAATTTTATAAAAGAAGAAGCTGACAGAGGATCATATTTACTGATTTTAATTTCTAAGTGATGGTTTGGTTCAGAACATAAAGACCACCCTGATTTCTTAATTGCTCTATTTTCTTGTTCAACTAAAATTTTATTAAATAGTTTTTCTATTATAGAATTCACACCTGTACTCGGTAAAATAATTTCGTTACCACTATTTACAAAGAATCTACATGTTTCTAAATCTACTGGTTTTACAAAAGTTGTAGCCAAAGAAAAATTTACTTTAAAAGATGAATTATCTTGTTCCTGTTTTAATATATCTAAACAGTCTTTTTTTATTCTTTAAAAAACATCCACTATCCTCATTTAAATCAGTATCACATTTTAAAATATTTTTTTAAATTGTTATTAAATAGAGTATCAGTTGGTGAATTAATAGTATTTAATTTAACCTTTTTTGTTGCCATTTTTTAAACTAACTCAAAGTTACTATAATAATTCTGAACTGAGTTTTTATAATATAATATTATTATTATTATAAAATGTCTTACTTACAAAAGAAAACAAAACCACACTAATAATAAACCACACACACACAAAAAATATCTGAACTTTACGCTTCAAACGGCAAACAGGAAGTGATTACAAAAAAACATGTCGGTCAGTCTTTTATACCTGTCTGACCGCATTACGTCATATTGCGCAATAGGTATGAGTCATGCTCGGGAATTCCCCTCTTTTTTATACCTTTGTTATTGATTACATTACGTTCAGGGATTCCTATCGTTGAATGACCGTATTGTCTGTTAAAGAGAAAACTAGTTCAATGTTTTTAAAATCCGGATGAATGACGTAATGAGAATTATCTACATATGGCGGAAGTTATTATGTAACTGATAACAAAACACGAAAGTTTCGCATTCCTGTGCAATCTTTAAATAATCTCTGTTATGTTCAAATATAGGTTAGAACAAGTTCACTCCTTAAATGATTATATTTACTATAGAGGGTTAGAACGAGTTTACCCCTTAAAAATGGACTATGCTCAAATAGAGGTTGAAAAATGAGAACGAGATCACCCTTTAAAATGGACTATGTTTAATCTTCGATGGAACGAATACAACCTCATTATTGTCTTAGTTTTATGTAATTTCTACTATGTTCAAATAGGGATTGGAAAAGGGAACGAGTTCACCCTTAAAATGGAGGTCGTAAAAGACCATGGGTTCAAATAGGGGTTGGAAAATATACCATATTCTTTTATTAGCTGTGCTGTGTTCAACTGCTGTGTGTTCGTAATCGAGTCCACCCCTGCTATGGTCGTTATGTTCACTAATGTCTCTGTCTGATGTGCTATGTAGTCTGATGCTAAGGGGTTGAAAAACGAGTCCACCCCTAAAATGGAGGTTGTTATGTGTTACGTAGTCTTATGCTCTGCTGTGTGTTCATAGTCTCAGTGTAATTTCTGCTATGTTAAAATAAGGGTTGAAAAAATATGCTCATAAAAGGGAACGAGTACACCCTTGCTATGTTACGTAGTCTTATGTTCTGCTATGTTAAAATAGTGCTATGTGTTATCAGCTCTTCTATGTGTTATCTCCTATGTTAAAATAGGGGTTGGAAAATATGCTCATAGAAGAGAACGAGTTCACCCTGAAAAAGTGTTCATAAAAGGGAACGAGTTCAATCTGCTCTGCTGTATGTTCGTTATGTTACGTAGTCTGATGTTCTGTTATGTGTTCGTAGGGGTTGGAAAATATGCTCATAAAAGGGAACGAGTTCACCCCCTAAAATGTGCTCGTAAAAGAGAACGAATACACCCCCCTAAAAAGTGCTCATAAAAGACCATGGGTTGGAAGGGTGGAACGAGTCTTATGTATCTGCTATGTGTTCATAGTCTCCATGTATTCTATGCTATGTTAAAATAAGGGTTGAAAAGGGAACGAGTTCACCCCTTAAAAAGTGGACATAAAAGAGAATGAATACACCCTTGTGTGTTACGTATTCTTATGTATTATCTGTTCTGCTGTATGTTCATAGTCTCAGTGTAATTTCTGCTATGTTAAAATAAGGGTTGGAAAAGTGCTCATAAAAGAGAACGAGTTCACCCTGCTATGTTACGTATTCTTATGTCATTTCTGTTATGTTAAAATAGGGGTTGAAAAATATGCTCATAAAAGAGAACGAGTTCACCCTTAAAATGGAGGCCTGCTATGTTATGTAGTCTTCTGCTCTTATATGTGTTCGTAATCTTATATGTTATCTGCTATGTTAAAATAGTGCTATGTGTTATCTGCTCTTCTATGTGTTATCTGCTATGTTAAAATAAGGGTTGGAAAATATGCTCATAAAAGGGAACGAGTTCACCCTTGTTATGTTACGTACTCTTATGTGTTATCTGTTCTGTTGTGTGTTCATAGGGGTTGGAAAATATGCTCATAAAAGGGAACGAGTTCACCCCCTAAAAAGTGCTCGTAAAAGAGAACGAATACACCCCCCTAAAAAGCGCTCATAAAAGGGAATAAATTCACCCCTAAAATGGAGGTCGTAAAAGACCGTGGGCTCACGGTGTACGATGGTCATTTTCCCAGGGGCTTCTGAGTTGTCCTAGGTTGTCCTATTATGAGCCAGATCGATCCATTTTCTACTACTCTCTTCTCTTCTCTGATAGAATGGATGAAATATAAGGATGTACTTTCATCTGCAAGTAATCATGGAATGTCTGTGATGGTGACGGCTTCAAAATATGGATAATAGCAGAGCCGTCCAATATCATACAGGTAGCAGGTGGAGGGGTAAATTGGGTATCGCTGTATTTTTCTAAACAGGTAACTACATGAGATTTAGTTCCTTTACATATGAATCCATCTTCAGAAATTGACGGAAGATAGCCCAGATTTTCATGAGCAAAAAAATCGGATAGATCTCCCTGTCGACTCTGACATGTTATGAAAGAGAGGACTGAAGAGAGCACAGTCATTTTTTTAATACGGATAGCTTACGGTGTTCAGGATTAAGTTTTTTCATTGTCTTGCGGCAAAGTGCAAGGTTATTTTGTTTGATTGGTTCAAAGAGTGATTTACTGCACAGTTACTTAAAACTGTTATACTGCTCTCTTCCCAAAGTTTCAACAATGTATACCTACTTAACTGAATAATCGGGCATTATAGACTTAGTCGCAACACTAAAATGTTCATTACCTTCTTGAATAAAAGGATTGTTGCCATTCTCTGAGAACACAGGTACCAGTTCTGTGACATCTTTTGTAAATCGCATATTAGCACCAGATGATTCTTCGGAGCGTATTCTGAGATCATCATTATCAGAGATCAATCCACACTCTTCCTCAAAATCCGATACAAGGTTGGCAATTACAGGTCCGGACACCATCCATTTTAGCAACGCACTTGAGTTGTCGAGAATTCCAATTGCACCACCTTCAGACTTCACCGTCTTGTTGCACTGTTCGTGCATTTGATCATGTCCCATACAAGAATGTGGTCGACTTGTTTTGGAACCTACAAAAGCTCCACGGACAAATTCCTCATAAATGACAGGATGTCTAACCCTAAGTTCTCGTAAAGATTTAACAAACACTGACATCCATCTCGCGTAGTGAGTATGGTCAAGAGCGAACATCCAAGATCACATTTGAGATAGTGAGCTTACATACTGTTCAAAATCTGCTATTCGCACACTGTGTAGGAAGTTTAAGAGCAGTAATTCCAACTGTAATACTGTGTATCAGTATTTAAATTGAACCGATTCACTTTGACGAATATCAATCCATTCTTGAAATGATAGATGTTTGTCAGAACCAGAAGACACATACTCTACGTACGCTTTCCTTAGTAATGTATAATGCTGCTGATGTTACCTCGTGAGCATATCTAGCTCGCTTAACGTGAGAAACATTGATGGCCCTTTCCAGAAGTTGCCTCAACCAAAAGATCCGTCCATCCACTTTTAGTTAACCACGTGTGCCCAACATTTCCAGAGACGCCATCTGGTTATGCAAAGGTTCCATCATAACTATAATTAAGTCTTCTCCATACAAATTGGGCAGCATCCATTGTGCTTGCTTTGCCATCGCATAAACAGGCTGATTACACGTAATAACAGGTACTTGAGATGGATTCAATGAAGATAAAGTTCTCTTGATTATATCAAAGCAATGCCGAATTATTGCAGGCGAATTTATGAAATCTGGAAGTAACGGAAGTAAAACTCACTGACTTAGATGGAACCCTACCACGATACTCACAAGTATAAAAAGCTGTCCATGTCATGTTTGACGTATTTCCAGGACTTTCTGTTGCAACTGCTTGGATGTGTTCCAGCCACTTGCTTGACAACAGCTTACTTTGCTCAGGTAGTTCATCAACATTTATGGTCGAAACGGGCACATTGGATTTCAGTGGAGTCATCCAGGGGACATTTGTATACCACACAGGTAACGCACTTTCGCACTTTTTCAAAAATGTCTTAATGCTAAACCCAGAGTCACTTTTTGTATATGGTGATTGAATTATTGATATTGCTGTTCCATGAAAAGACTGATGCAGTGGCGTAGCAGCTGCCCCCGCAACCCCCGCAGTGCGGGGGGCCCCGAGGTATAGGGGGCCCCAAAGTCTTGCGATGAATAAAGATTTAAAGAAATAGAACCTCAACCTTACTTCTATCGGCTTTACAATTAGGGCCCCTTCTCTATACTTTGCGGGGGGCCCGCAAAAGTGTGCTACGCCACTGGACTGATGCGATGTTGTTGATGATGGATTGTGATCGATGTTATCAATGACTGAACATGTGAAAGTGTTAGGTTTGAGGAAAGAAAGGTATATTCTTTTTTCTTCTTCGTACTGCTTGCATAACGTATTTGTTATAGAAGCCGAAATTTCTCGAACTCAATCGTACGAAACACTTATTCTCAGTTTGTGGAGTCTATCTATGATAGCTTTGTTTCTTGTGTTGGCATGGATCATTAATCCAATATATAATGGCAACGGTGTTTCATTAGACTGTGGGTGGGTACGTTTACTTGATCTTGCTTTCTTTTACTCTTCACGCAATTGAAGCGAATTAAATGTGATATTGACAACGCTGCAGTACAAACGTCAAAATTTTCCTCAATAGCAAAGTTTGTACCTTCGAGAATCATTCGCATTAGCGTTACCAATGCAGAAAGAACGGACTGCCCTTGACATCCTGCTGGGAAATGCCCATTAAATTGTGGAAAGGATTGAAAAACCTCATTGCGTATGATGAAGGCAGCCTTAGCCAAACAAATTCCGTCCTCTTCTGAATTCTGCACGCATGCACTGTAGATTGCCTCTCCCACATCATCTGCACACACTATTAACACATCACGGCCTCGCTTTTGTGCTGTCATCTCAGGTATATGTGCTAATATTGTTTCTTTTAGCCGTGAACTGTGCACCATTTTCTCGGCATAATTTACTCCAAATTCTGACATTCGACGAGCGACAAGGAGAGAAAGTTCTGAAAATTTTAAAATTGATGAAGATTCACCACACGAGACAGGATATATTTAATATAAGTAATAGCTTCGGTTAAAACATCTTCATAGATTATTGCATTGGTGTCCCCATCCACAAATGCGGACTGTTTCTTGGCCTTACGTGCATGGTTGTGGAACTGCACAAGACATTTATGATGATATTTGGCTTCTGTTGCGACAATATCGACAGTACTCAGTTTTGCTAATCATTTAGTGTCATTTAGGATCACAGCTTCTTCGCGTACACGTGTTTCATCACCTGCTTCATCACAAAAGAAGCAACTGAATTTGACTTCACCAACTCGGAATGATGATCGAGTAGATGGTCCCGCTTGAGAGTTTTTATCTTCTTGCTTTCGTTTGTCAACAATAGCCCGCGCTAGCTTACTTTTGTCGAACTTATTTCGGCAAGTTTTGTGAAATTTCGCATGTTCTCTACTCATCGTCTCCTCTATTCCATTTCCATCGTCGAGAAGATTAAGTTGAATGCTGATGGAAGTCCAATCTTTTCTTTAAAATCTAGAAGATCATTGCACAAAGATTTATAGCCTGCTCCCTTGTCCATGCGCGAGCTGTTAGCAGAACGGACCAACGATTCAGCTTTATCGTTTTGACATGAAATACACATGTTCCAGTCTATGGTTTCAGAATTAGAATGGCTGAAATCGGCTGGGATCTGTGATATTCTGGGATTTTCTGTGATATTTAGTCAAATCTATTTTTATGTTTTATAATCTCAAATCTACAGTCAGATATCTTACCAAAAAAGTATAGCAGTAATTTGATTCAAAATAACCTCAGAAGAGTTTTCATTCCAAGAAAAAATAATTTTTTTTATATGTTATAGCCAAACCTAACCAGATATATATCCACATAATAGAACTCTGAAAGCAAATAGGGGGCGCGGTGGCTCAGTGGTAGAGCGTTCACCTCTGGTGCTAGGGGTCTCGGGTTCAAACCCTCCTTCCGCCAAATGAACTTTGTGGTGGACAAACACCGTGTGCGTGGGTTTTCTCGGGGTTCTTCCGTTTCCTCCCACTTTCTTCATTCTACCATTTTATTCATTACTCATCATCACCGTCTCCTTTAGCCTAACCGGCATAACCGTGGGACGTAAAACTCAAAAATGTCATTTCATTTTTTCTGAAAGCAAATAGTGGAATGAATTCCGCAGATGTCGGGATTCTCCATTTTATTTTCAGAAAAAAATATATTCAAAAAATGACCGTAATTCAAAAAAATTCAACAGCTAAGTTTTCTTTTATTCAGTATCTCACATCACAAACGCTGTTGTACACCTAGTTGCCTAATCTCAACTTTCTAAAATCTAATCCAATCTAATGTTAGACATGTTATCGTTTGTTAGGATCACGCTAGTAACAATGTAAATAAACCACATTTTTAGACCTTCTCATACAGATTGCGAGAAAGTTATTCAGTAGTTGAGTAGGAATTTTTATATATTCTGGTACCTTAAACAACAAAGATTCTTGTGATATATAAATCTTCTCTCAACTCTGTTTCTGTTAAACAAAAACTTTACCAACATTACCTGAATATCAGCATACATCCCAATAAACAGCAGAAAGACCGGCTGGTTATTTAAAGTTACACCTTCAAGCTTATTTCACACATACACTATGTGAACAAAAGTATCCGGACACCTGGCGGAAAATGACTTACAAGTTCGTGGCGTCCTCTATCGGTACTGCTGGAATACAATATGGTGTTGGCTCATCTTTAGCCTTTATGACAGCTTCCACTCTCGCAGGCATACTTTCAGTCAGGTGCTGGAAGATTTCTTGGGAAATGGCAGCCCATTCTTCACGGAGTGCTGAACTGAGGAGATGTATCGATGTAGGTCGGTGAGGCTTGACATGAAGTCGGCGTTCCAAAACATTCCAAAGGTGGTGTATAGGATTCAAGTCACGACTCGGTGCAGGACAGTCCATTACAGGGATGTTATGGTCGTGTGACCACTCCGCCACAGGCCGTGCAGTATGAACAGGTGCTCAATAATGTTGAAAGATGCAATCGCCATCCCCGAGTCGCGCTTCAACAGTGGGAAGTAAGAAGGTGCTTAAAACATCAATGTAGGCCTGCGCTGTGAGAGTGTCACGCGTAACAACAAGGGGTGCAAGCCCTCTTCAAGAAAAACACGATCACACCATAACACCACCACCTCCGAATTTTACTGTTGGCACTACACACGATGACAGATGACGTTCACTATGTATTCGCCATACCCACACCGCGCCATCGGATTGCCACATTGTGTACCGTGATTCGTCACTCCACACAACGTCTTTCCACTGTTCAATCGTCCAATGTTTACGCTCCTTACACTAAGCGAGGCGTCGTTTGGCATATACCTGCGTGATATGTGGCTTATGAGAAGCCGCTTGACCATGAAATCCAAGGTTTCTCACCTCACGCCTAACTGTCATAGTACTTGGAGTGTACCCTGATGCAGTTTGGAATTCCTGTGTGATGGTCTGGATAGATGTCTGCCTATTACACTTTACGCCCCCTCTTCAACTATCGGTGGTCAGTCAACAGACGAGGTCGGCCTGTACGCTTTTGTGCTGTATGTCCCTTCAAGTTTCCACTTCACTATCACAACAGATACAGTGGACCTAGGGATGTTTAGGAGTGTGGAAATCTCGCGCACAGACTTCTGACATAAGTGACACCCAATCACCTGACCATGTTCGAAGTCTGTGAGTTCCGCGGAACGCCTCATTCTGCTTACTCACGATGTCTAATGACTACTGAGGTCGCTGATAATGTGTACCTGGCAGTAGTGTTGTAAAAAAACGTTTTTTTTTCTGTGAAGTTTTTTCAATAAAAAACAACGTTGTTTTTCATGTTTTTTTCAAAAGTCTGTTTTTTTTCTGGCAACTATTATTTATTGATTTATGTGGCAGATTATTGAAATAATCAACAGAGCTTGAGTCGAAGCCTCGTAACTTACAAATCATTTGTTTCTTTGTACCTATACGAGCAAAATTGTGCGATTATTCCTTTCGGCCCCAGGTCATTTTTGGCGTTTTCCTACATTTCCAGTTAGTGAATTATTGCTCAAAAACCATTCATTTGATTGATATGGTTAAAGTCTTGTTTTTTAGAAAATAGAAGTGGGTATTTTTTGTTGTAAGTTGCATTGCATTGTTGCCAACGGCTGGGAAATTGTTGAGGGAAATGTAGGGGTGAAAATTTACAAAAAATTCCCTAACCGAATTTCAAAATTTTTTGTATCTAGCACCACTGCTGCTATATGAGTTCAAGTCACCTAAACAAATCTTTGGTGTGTTGACAAGGTACAGTGAAATCCTGAAGTCGCTGGCTTCCAAACAAAGAGGGGGAAAAATTCTGTCATACACATGAAATTTTGACACTTTTTAGGCCTCAGAAGCAAAAATCAAATATGCCGAGGCTACAGTTTCTCTAATTATCCTATTGAAACTTTTTATGGTGCGTTCTGTAGGGAAATTGGAAGCTTTCAGGTAGTGATACGATTGTTTCAATGTAGCCAGTAAGAGGGTAGTAATAGAGGGGAAAGGGGAATTTTTCCGAATTTTTCACCTAATAGTGGGAATTAATTGTTTTTTCTGGAAACGCTGCCATCAGACAGACGAAAACTATCTGGAAATAAATAGTAGTACTCCAAGAATATATCCTACAAGTATCATGGCGATATATAACAAAGTAAGCATGAAATTTTAAAAAATATCTCATTCTACCTCACAAATTCACCATTTTCTTACCATTTCCAGAAAATGGTTTATTATAAACCTCAACTGTACTTCCCCTAATTATTCTAGTGAAGCTTTTTGTGGTGCGCTGTGTAGGCTAAGGATGAGGCTATTATACACTGGTACGTTTGTTCGAATGTAGCCAACAAGAAGGAAATAATAGAAATAAAAAGGGAATTTTTCCAAAAATTGCCCCTAAAATCTCGAATTAAATTCTGAAATCGGGAATTTTCTGTAGCTGGCAACACTACCATCAGACACACACAAACTATCTTAAAATAAGCTTTGGTATCCCTCTAATATATCCAACAAGTATTGTGACGATATCTAATAAAGTAAGCATGTCAATAAAAATATCTCATTCTACCTTTAAAAAGTCAGTTATCTTTTCAATTAGAGAACAAGGTCTACTGTAAACCTCAACTGTACTTCCCCTAATTATCCTATTGAAACTTTCTATAGTGCGTTGTGTAGAGCAAAGATGAGACTTCCAGATACTGGTACGTTTGTTCCGATATAGCTAACAAGAGGTAAATAATAGAGACAAAACATATAATTTTTCCAAAATTTCCCCCTAAAATCTGGAATTAAAATTTTCTGTAGCTGGCAACACTGCTACCAGACAGACACAAATTATCTTAAATTAAATATTGGTACACCACTAATATATCCTACAAGTATGATGGCGATATTTGAGGAATAAAGTTTCTAATTACCAAAAATATATTACGGTAAACAGAAAAGTAGGCAAAAACTAGAAAAATCAAGGGTTAGAACCTAAATACGAATTTTACGTACGCCCCCTAATTACCCCATTGTAACGATCTGTACTTGCGTTTGTTAAGTAAGGACAAATGTTCGATTGGCGTAAGTTGACTTGCACTCGGACGTATAAGTACCGATTTATAAACAAAAATTTCTAATTTTTTGCCCAAATATAGGAGAATTTAAATTTCCCTAATTGGCAACACTGCGCGCAAGCCCGTCCAATTGATGTCAACAGTTAGGTATTCATCCTAGGTATCTCCCTGGCAAGTCTTAAGGATTTCTTTCTACAACTAAGGAAGCTACAGGGAAAAAAGAAGTAAAGGAAATTCGAAATTAGAAAGTTCTCGAATTTTTGACTGGGGTGAAAAATGAAAAGGAAATTCGACACCAGAAGAAAAAGAAATTGATATGATAAACTATAGTCCAGCCATATTTTGCAAGAATAATATCCCGATATCTTAATTAGTGTCCACACAGGAGCGGATTAAACAAGTGACACACCCGTGTGTGCCACTTTGGCCACCTGGGCCACCGAGTATACATTTGATTACATTTTTTGACTACTAACTCATGTTGTTTTGTAGTTATAGTCTCGACTAATAATAATATCGTTGTAAACAATAACTTTAAGGAAAATTTTCTCTCCTTTTTACATCTTAGTTCCAACACTGTTGGTAAGAAATGCAGGGTGTTTCAAAATAAATTTTGGGGCTTTAAGTCTTCGTAGTACTTATTACATTTTATGTACAATTATAAGCAATGCATTAAGTAAAAGAGCACCTCAAACAGTCTTTGCTACAAGTGTTCGATGTGAGATTCATTCGTCACACGGCACACATCTAGTCGATAGGCGAGAAAGGCCCATAAAGTTTCTGCCATATGGCACAAAACACATTCAATTTAGGGGAGTCTCGTTTCAACTGTACTATCTCCTGAGGATTTGCTGACGGCCAGATGCAAACATTGTGAGTTGAGTTGATTTTAGTTAAGCGTCCCGTTCAGCAGCGAGGCTATATGAGACGTGGACCTACTGATTAACGTGGAATCCGAACCACATGAGCTCCCGCCGGGAATCGAACCCGGGTCTCCCACGCCAAAGGCGCGTACGCTAACCGCTTAGCCACGAGGGAGCTCGCAAACATTATGAGAGTTCACATTAGCTCTTAGATGAAAGGTCGATTTATCACTGAAGACGACACGATCCAGAAAATCTTCATTGTTATGCAGGAATATTTAAACTTGTGAAATTGGCATGTAAACCGTAATCTGTAGGCTTTAGACCTGTAGCAACTGCAAACGATAAAGACGTAGTTACAAGCTTCTCCTTAATATTCTTCATACAGATTCAGTCTTTATTAAAACACAAAAAGCTTTCTGCTCTCTAGTCTCCATCTTTGCTACTTGCTCTTTCTAACGGCAGACAGAAGAAGCAATGCATGTACATGCGTGAGTACAAAACTGTTTGAGTTGCTCTTTCATTTGATATAATATTTATAATTGTAATAGATACTACAAAGTTTCAAAACCCTAATATTAATTTTGAAACACCATGCATTACTTCAAATTGACTCATCCTATATTCATGTCCTTTATATACATATCATCAGGGCCGGCCCTAGTCATTTTGTCGCCTCGTGCAATGCCATAATTTGCCGCCGCCCCCTTTCTCCAGAAAGAACAAATCTTAAAAGTCATGATTTTAAGTATGCTACTCCAGCATGAACAACAAAGGCGAGGGTAAGTGCAGTAGCACTCAGAAAGGCTTAAATACTTACTAAAAATGCAATCCCGTCGTGTCTGTTTATTTTTCATTAAATATTAATCTATTATGTTAGTGAAAGATAAAGCAAACACACCTGCAGAGGAAAGACGGCAATCCTTTTTATAGAATTCACTATCGAGCTTCAATCTCAATGTATAAGTTTGCAATTCCAGTGCAACTAGCTCTTTTATCTTTATTTCTTGATTTTTCTTCTATATCTTCTAACATTTAAAAAAAAACTTGTTTCTATCTTCAATGATAAGGAACTTGTTTCTGACAAAAACAAGACTAGTTTCATATCAAAACTGTGATAACGTACTACATGGAACAGATATTCACTACTATTCGAGAATTGAATTCTTGCATTTGAAACAATCAAGCAATTTGTGCTTGGATTTATTCCACCATTTGCTTTAGCATTGTCCGTGTGGCCTTAAACTAATGCAACCTAAACTTAATTTATGAATGTAGTATTCAAATAGAAGGTCAGCTTAGTAAATGTAACTACCATCCTCATGAAGTCTGTTTCCAACAAGAAATATTTAATTTAAATAATATTGTAAAACTTTGTCTCATATAGGATCTTTGGGTA
The DNA here is from genome assembly GCF_964235325.1 of Thermobia domestica. NCBI lineage: Eukaryota > Metazoa > Arthropoda > Insecta > Zygentoma > Lepismatidae > Thermobia > Thermobia domestica. The sequence continues at coordinate 219,739,966 of NC_137464.1, forward strand.
GAGCAGTTAATAAAAAGAGCGTCCGGAATCGACTCTCCCTACCAGTTTTTATTATAAAAAGTTTCCTCTATAAAAGTATTTTCTCAAAATACTATACAAATTGATCTCTCTAGAATCAAGGTGAGTTATAGGTGGTCTTTGACCGTAAGGCCGCAGACAGGATCTCCAACAGAGCCCCGTAGCAGGCTAAGAGGAGTGGATTTAAGGAACCAATGCTCCGTAGCAAGCAGAGGCGGGTTAAATGACCAACAGAGCCCCTTAGCAGGCTAAGCGGCTGAGCTTAGGATTCCCAGACAGAGCCCCGTAGCAGGCTAAGCCAGGAGATGGGATAGGCGTAGTCCCATAGCAGACTAGAGGCCTGGGGTTAGGTTACTCCAAGAGTCCCGTAGCAGACTAAAGGAGGTCTCCAGAAAACTGGTATCGAGTTGCCTTCGTCCATCCAATTTATAGGGTCCTTTGGATGGCGGTGGCGCTGCTGCTCCGATGTTGTCTTCTGCTCCGTGGGAGGGGCCAGAAGCCGTCGTCTGCATGTGATTATAGGTCCCTCTGGTGGGAGATCCTCTTGCCGAACTATGTAGAGGTGTTTGTAAACATTGATGTGGAATTGCTTGTTTACCACATCACATAGGATATTACAATATACTTATGACAGATTTTGCCGGACCATCCAAGCTTGCCGCTCCACGCAAATGCCCGTGTTGCATATATGGTAGAGTCGGCTCTGCATATCATATATATCTAGTCGACAAATTATTTATATATGACATTTAGAAAAATACTATTATTCAAATTAGTATTAGTTTTTACCTTTAGACAAGTTATTGGATACTGTTCGTGACAGTAATTATTAAAGGCCTGCTTTCACGAAAAAACAAAATTTCATTTCTACTTTTATTTCTTAGTTGATAGTGATGAAAACTGCTGAAACCCGAATTGTTAATAGGTATGATATTCATGTAAATTGTAAAATATTTGTAGCGTATCAGTATCTAGCGTATAATTTATGTTGCATTTTACGGTAATTACACCTACATAAAAATATTTCATACTTAAATTGACGTAAGATGCATTACAAATGATTATTTGAAAAAAACGACATTTAGAAAAAAACGAGAGGCAATGTTTTTTTCTAAAAAAACGCAAATTTCTGAAAAAATACGAACCGTTTTTTTCTATTTACAACACTACCTGGCAGTGGGTGGCAGCACAATGCACCTAATGTGAAAAACGTATGTTTTGGGGGTGTCCGGATACTTTTGATCACATAGTGTATGTAATATTAAAAAGTTTTCTTGATGATAAAATATAATTTAATTTTTCAAGACAACAACTCGTTTGTCAAATATAAATAGATTTTTTTTCAGTTACGGCACAAAGTTGCTATCATTACAGCCATATTTTCAGCTGGGAGTCACTGTAGCCAGCCACTGCAATTATCTATAGACATCTACCTAGCCGCGCTTAATTTCTCACTGCTGCCTAAATATTTGAAACTGTATACTGGGAGAAAACACTTGCATGCCTTCGTTATGTTTCCCTTGGTCTTAGATAAAACCACTGGGTTGGTCACTTTTGCATTCATTTTTTGCTCACAAAATGATAAAGTAAAGTGTGATGGCTGCAGGAGTTTATTCAATACTAACATGAACAGAAACCAGTGGTGTAGCGCATCACTTTAAATGCACATAGCTCCGAGACTATTGATCTCATATACACTACAAGGATATCAACGTAAAGCTTAAGGTTTTGCTAAACGATTTACAAGAGTGTTATTGCGATATCTGTTAAACCAAAGCTTCCAGATGGATAAAACCATAAACAAATGCCATAGGTTTTTTTTGTTTTTTAATGAATTTTGGGCCCCTCGTGCGGTCCTGGATGATGTTCAATTAAGGCAATATAGAATTTAAATTAAGGGCTTGTTATTTCTCTTGCATTTGAGTCTTTATTTGGCTCTGTAGGTCAAGCCGTTTTCACGTAATAGCTATTCCAGCGATAACATACCGTTCTCCAGGGCTCCAGATGTTCCAGCGCCTGGAATTCCAGGAAACTGGCGTCCGATTTTTGGGGCCTACGTCAGAATTTATTTGTCACTATATTAGTAGACTCTGTGCAAAATTTTATGTTCTTATCACAATATGCATGATTCTTATGAATTTTTCCTCTAATCCACTCCACTATAATCATCCACTGCATGATACTCGTTTTCATATTGCGCTTACATACATTTGAGTCTCATTGTATTATGATTATCTTCCATAATCGAAATAATAGAACAGAAACGGGATTTTACTATCTTCACTTTAAATTAATTTATTTCGGAATTTGTTTTAACTCAACTATTTTTATTTAAAAAATCAAGTGATTTAAATCTTGATTAAAATCGTAATTTAAATCAGACATATTTAAATCAATTTACCCTGGTAAAAAATAGGAACAGGTTGAAAACAAACATGCTTTCTTGAATTTTAAGAGTGAGATTTGTGTAGTGCCGTTCACAGTTTTGCAACTAGCTGATATAAAAGCAGTCCGAAACAAGAGAAGCTTCGGCTCAACCTGGAAAAGATGAGGATAATTACATTTATTTCTGTTAGGGAAGTTCTGCTTTGTTACTATAGGAATCATACATAGTTAGTTTTCTATGAACCCTCAAGTTTGCTTTTTTCTAGCCACTTCTGGTCATTTTTAGCTGTTGAATTTATCCACTTTTTCTCGTTGAGTGTTGGTAACACTAAAGACAAGACAAGAAGCAGAAACGGACTGGGAGTTAACAGTGGCCGTTGAGTTAGTGTTTGAGTTTGCTCGTGTGCGGTTAGATTTTCTCTTTTGTGATAATGATTCTGCGAGTGCTGCATTTTTGACCTCGTGTTTTCTATACATTTGTGTCCTTTCTATCTGTAACTTGTGTTCATTGTCAGTTTTTTGTGTAGTGTTCCTATCTACTTTCTATATTCTTGTTTTTCGCCTTGATGGCGGCAACTTCCAACTGTTCTCTTTTTAACCACGCCACTTTGACGACGACTACTTCTACTTCTTCTCATGCTATGGTGATCGATTCTACAGATAATCATTCGACTACTGCACCTACTGTTCCTAATAATGTTTATGCTGCTCATCATTTGGGCCCTTATATTGTTCATGTCACGAATTCCGGCAGTATTGGTAGACAACATCCTATGAAATTGGGTTGTTTATTACATACACATGGTGTTGCAGACGTATTGGATTTCAAACAAGTAGGTCGTAGCTTACTCAAAGTTTATTTTCGTACTGGTTCTGCAGCGAACCAATTCCTTACAAAACCGTTATTACATGCAAATAACTGGAAAGCCTATGTGCCAAACTACGAAGGCTATGTGCCAAGTTTCCCGCAAAGGTGTTATCCGTAATGTGGACCCGTCTCTCAGTGAAGCCGATCTTCTGTTGCATATAAAGAGTTCAGCTAAAATAACGCATATTTCGTACCAATTCTTCTCTTGTTCCGAGTTCTCACCCTTCCTCTGCAGCGGTCGAGGGGCTTCATCCCCCGCGCTCCCCCCGACCCCGTCTACATCCTTTTTTTCCTCTCCGAAAACATCTACTAATACAGTTGTTTTAACCTTCAATACCAATATTCTGCCCGATTATTGTACCCTTTTTTACATGCGCCTCCCAGTGGCCACTTATATACCTCAACTGAAACAATGTTATAAATGCTTCCATTTTGGTCATTATTCTCAAAATTGTAAAGGTGCACTCACAAGATTTATGCTCTCCAAAAACACTGTACCTACTTTCACCCTGATATTATATTCTTACAGGAAACAATGCTTAAAACTCCTTCTCCCCGTCTCCTTTCTAATTATAATTGGCTTCATGAACTTTGTGCTGATGGCTACAGTGATAGTTCCATTGGAATCCGTAAATCCCTTACGTATTTTCTCCTTCTCACCCCCTTTCAACACTCCGAGATACATTGTCAGGCTGTTCGAGTTGGCTCTGTTACCTTCATCAATGTGTATGTACCTCCTCATCTTCATCTGCTAGCCTCTGACTGGATCTCTCTTTTTCAATCTCTACCCTCTCCGTGGTTTCTTGGTGGTGACTTTAATTGTGATAATCCCTTCTGGGGGCTACATTCGCTAATATGGCCGGTAATGAATTTTATGATGCTTATTTTCATTCCTCTTGTTATCTTATAAATGATGGCACCCCCACTCGTATTCCCCGTCCTTCTCTCAGTCGACTCCTCCGTTGGGAAGTCTTCGCTGACGCTTTCGGCAGTGATCATTTCCCACTTCTCATCCATGCCTCCTCCCCCACCCTCCTTCTCCGTCTTTGTCTTTGGCTTTACCTCCCTCTCCTCCCTCATTTTCACCCCTATCCACCTCTTTAGACTGGGCTCACTATCAAACTATCCTCCAACATTTGCCATCAGCACCGCTTTCCACCTCTTCCCACGACCAAGCAATCCATTTTCGCCCTAAAATGGCTATCAGCACCCGCCAATCACACCTACATCGTTCTGTTTCCCCTTCTCCTACTCGCCGTTTCGCTCCCTCGTGGTGGACCTCTGAATATCAAAAATGGATAAATCAACGTTTCCATGCTCAACAAACCTATATCCAAACCTGTTTCACAGCTAATTGTCTTCTTTACCAACATGCACAAGCTCTTGCCAAACGTCATATCCGCCTCTCTAGTCTTTTAGTCTGGGGACGTTTCTGTTCTACTATTACTTCTGGTATTAAACCTTCTAAACTTTGGTCCTTTTACCGCTCCCTTACTCATTCGGTTCGTTCCCTTACATCTCTGATACATATTTCTTCCTCATGGATTTCCCAATTTCATGCCCAATTAGCCCCGGCTACGAGTATGTTACCTCCCATTTGGTTTTCTCCTTTCTTTCAAGATCCTACTGTTACGCCTCTGGATTCGCCATTTTCTCTACATGAATTAACCATGGCCCTTTTAAAACCTAAATTCACCGCTCCCGGTAAAGACGGCGTCTTGTTTAGTCACCTTCAACATCTGGGCTCACTATCAAACTATCCTCCAACATTTGTCATCAGCACCGCTTTCCACCTCTTCCCACGACCAAGCAATCCATTTTCGCCCTAAAATTGCTACCAGCACCCGCCAATCACACCTACATCGTTCTGTTTCCCCTTCATATTCCTTCTATCCGAGCTTTTACATCTATACAACACCGTCTAGACCACTGAACATATTCCTCCACTTTGGAAGGAATATGTAGTTCTTTCTATCTTAAAACCAAATAAAACCCCTCGGGTAGCTAATCATTACGGTCCTATAGCTCTTTCTTCCTGTTTTCTAAAAGTCTTTGAGCATCTTCTTAAAAATCGAATACAATGGTTTGTGAATCATCATAATCTTCTGTCCCAATATCAGTTTGGATTTCGTGTGGGGCGATGTACTTATGACTGTCTCACTACTTTGGTTTCTGATGCCTGGTTGGCCTTCACTCAACGTAAATCTCTGTTCGCAGTGTTTTTGGATCTTGAATGAGCCTATGATACTGTTTCTTTCTATTACCTTTTAGACGAACTCGGCAACTAGGTCTTCCTCCTAAATTTATTCGTGTCATACATAATTTACTCATAAATCGTACTGTTTACATCCGCATTGGTCACCAGTATACTTCCTCCAGACTTACTTCCCAAGGCCTTCCTCAAGGTTATGTTTCAGCCCCCCTTTTATTCAATTTATATATCGCTCGTCAAATCCGTCATCTTGGTAATAATGTTCGTGTTTTGTGCTTTGCAGATGATATTGTCGTGTATACTCCAGCCTCTTCTCCTTCCCTGGCCTCAGATCTTCTTACTACGGCTCTCACATCCTTCGCCCTTTGGTGTGATCAATATAATTTTTCAGTTAACTGGACTAAAACACATCTTGTGGAGTTTACCCGGAAACGTTCTACTTCCCCTCTCCAATTAGTAATCCGTGGAGTTTCAATACCTCAAGTCTCATCTGTTAAATATTTGTGCATGTACTTGGATTCCTCTTTGCGTTAGACTCCTCGCTTTCGATACCTACAAACTAAAACTGGCCTTTATATTCATCTTCTGCGAATAATCAGTAACTCCCGTTGGAGTGTTGACATTCGTCACCTCCTTACCCTATTCCGTCAAGTTTACCTCCATATGATTACCTATGGCCTTTTCCTCCTTTTCCCGAAACCTGTCAAACGTATTAAAAGCATCCAATCCCTTCAAAATAGCACCCTTTGTCGTTCCTCTTACTCCCTCCCACTACTGCCGCCACAGCTCTATTTACTGAAGCATGTGTTCCTCTCCTAACAACATGTTAAATTCCTCAGTGATACCTTCTGTGTTTCTCGCTTCCCCAGTACCTCCACTGTTTTCCTACCCAAACTCCAATCATTATCATACCTACATACATCATCTCATCATCGTAACTATCATTCCTCCCTTCTCTTTATTTATTACAGTTATACCACTCTTTCCCCTCTCCTTCCCCTACTTTCTCGATCTCGGACTCCTTTGCCTTATTTGTATGATTATTTTCTTTCACCCTTAGATCTCAATATCAAACTTCCTCCTTACCCTCCCTCTTCGATTGGTCTCCAATATGTTTCGCTTTTCCATTCCTGGCTTTCTCACTCAGTGTTGAATTCAGATATTTTCACCCAGGGGGAATGTGAACTCCTCGGGGGTTCTTTTTCTGTATTTTTGCAAGAAAGCAGCATATTTAACAATTCCACACATGCACATCTTAGCTAATTATGAGACTAATTGCTGATAAATATTCAATGTGAGATTATATTTAAAAAAACACAATCATTTAATTTTATCTAAAACATTAAATAAAGAGTGGCAAAAAATATTTAGATCAGCTGCTAAAGGTGAGAATATTTTAAAAAGTAAACCCTGCTTTTCCTTGATTTTGAGCACTTTTTATTACTTTTTTCCTTTAATTTTATATATGTGCACATGCTCACATGTGCACATGTGTTTGATTCCTCTCTTTTCTCTTTCCTTCTTTTCTTTTCTTTTTCCCTCCCGAATCGTGCGCCCCTTACTTCGGTGCCCGGGGCCGTTGGCCCTCTCGCCTCTCCTTCGTCACCTTCATTAGCAATCTTTCACTTATAGGCTATACTACTATTATATTGATATATTCTATAAATGCCTAACCCAGGAGGGATAACTGTTCCTCCCTGATCGCTCTAAATGACGCCCTCTGAACCTCACCCTTTAATTGACTTATTTTTAATTAAAGAAAGGTGTGCTTACTTTAACAATCGTAAAACAGATTTACGTCCGTTACTTCCGATACGAGAAATTGGATTTAGGCGCTCTATTTCAAATAATGCAAGAATTGTACATTTTCAAGAACTGAAGTCTGCTGACATCAGAGATCATATGGAATGATCGAAAGATCTTCCCTATCTTTCCTTTACTATCTCAATCTCTGCTAGTGCTACCTACTAATATATATTATAGGGCGATAGTATAGTACCGACTAAAATACAAACCTTTCTTCAACAGTTGACAATTTCATGTTCTGCCAAACTCGGTCATAGCGTTAAGAAATACAGGTTTTATTGACTATATTGGTATTCTATCCTAGATGTTACATGCCTAATATTTATATAGAATGGGTATCCGTCATGTATATGTATCTTGAGAGATCGGATTTCGTCTGCACGTGGACGGAAAGAAAAACAAATAATTGGGTGAAGTAATTTCTACATTTTGTGACTGAAATTTTGGGAGTTTCTCCGGGGGGAATGAATTTTCTTCGGGGCGAGATTCCCCCTGAGCTACCCCCTGAATTCATACCTGTTCTCACTTCCCCTCCAACATCCACTATTTATATACAGATGGCTCTAAATTACGTGGCTGTCGGTTTGGGTTTCTACTATTCTTTTCTCAATCTACATTTCAGTTACAAATTGTCCTCTTCTACTACTATCTTTCAAGCAGAAGCCTACTGTGTAGCTGCTGTCCTCCGTCACTCTCTTCACAATTCTTCTGCTATAGAGTCTTGTTACTGATTCCAAATGCCTTCTTTTCACATTACAATAATACCCTTGGACTCCTACAACTGATCGTATTATTTTAGAGATCAAATCGTCGGTAGCTCTACGTACCACTCATGGCTTTTCTACTTTCTTTTTATTAGTGAAAAGTCACGTGGGTGTCGTGGTCAATGAATCAGCAGATCGCGCAGCACGTGAGGCAGATTGTTTGATCATCCGATTTCTCTCAAACTCTCACCTTCCTCCTACCGCTCCCATTCCCTTTGTCGTCATCTACAGCGTTGGAAAGATTTTAACTCCTAAAGTCCTACAGCTAATTGGTACTGGCATCACCCTTCCCCTCTAACCACCCCTCCTTGGTTTGTTTCAACCTCCCTCTCCACCTTTCAAATTCGTATCTTACTCCAACTCCGTCTTCATGTCGCACCTACTCCCGTTCGCCTCTATCGTCTGCGTCAACGTCTCTCTCTCCGCTGCGACTGTGGAGTGGACCTTGGTACAGGCAATCATTTGTTTTTTTCATGTCCTCTCTACTCTCTCTATCGTTCCCAGTTCTACTCTCTCTTGTATGCAACTTATCGTTCGGGACCTTTCTACTTTGATTCCAATCTATTCACGGCGCCGATTTCTTTTCTCATTTTTTTTTTATCTGTCTAGAAATCGATGTTTCCCTATAGTTCATAGTGCTCTCTCTTGTCAGCAGCTTTTCTCTTGAATTTCAGTGTTTATTCTCTACCCTATTTGAACTATCTTATTTTTTTGTTGTAACCTCTGTAAATTGCCGATAGGTCTTATTCAAAACGATGACAGCATTTCTGCTTCATATTTGACGCAAAAGCAGTGAAGTGAAGTGAACTGTGGTCGTTAGGGCGAGTGCCTCGTGTGTGGTAGTACTCAGTGCGGAAGAGACTTGAGTTAGATCTACTATACACCTACGTTATACCTGCACTTTCGGTAATAGTATACATGACAACCCCCTGATCTGCTTTTCTTCTGTGATCTGTTACCACTTCTACATGAAATATCATAAATTATCAACGTAGTGCAATAGTAAGAAGTATCCATGTGCACGCGATGTGTTCAATTTCCCCCTTCCCACAAACAGTCATAGATAAAGTACAAGGGCACTACACATGCAGATATAAAGTACAGGTACGTTCTTTTTTATTTTCGTATCAGTCGATAGGTAAATAAAAGTCGCTTTGTTACCCCCTTTGTAAGTTCGTACATACTCAATGAATAATCCCTAAAAGTATGAGCGTCCTGCTCCTCCCGGAACTGATGCAGCTTCATGTATACTATATCCACACTTTCTTTTACATTTACATGTACATACATCCCCTTTTTTCTACTCTTTGTTCTTTTTTCATTTTACACTTCCCACTTTCCTCTAACTTTTTGCCCTGCTCAACTTGGTTTTCAGACCTCTTTCACAGTCTGAACTTCATTCCCGATTTTGATCTTTTCCTGACTTTGAACTTTTTTTTGATTGTGTCCTTTCTTCCCAATTGTGTCTTGTAGTTTATTCAATTTTGTTCCTGAATCAAAATCCTCCGTATGTGGTACACATTTGAGAATTTTACATTCGAAGCACACATGACTATTGAGGTGGTGCACCTATCTATTTGACCGGTAGTGGTCTACGACAAGAAGCGGACTGCTTTCGAATATCTGAAGAAGGAGTCAAGTCAAGTCAAGGTAAGCCCTAAGCAGTTCCTGTTTGGAGTGTAGATTTACAATAGAGGTTCAGGTATTTATCCGTAAGGCCTGCGGCCTTTCTGTCGCCGAGTAAGTCCAACCACAAAGTATGTCTTCTTATTTTCTCTGTGTTCCCAACATGATAGACGTACAGGTGGCATTACGGCAGACGGTTCGGCCGAATTTTTTATACATATCTTACGTTTTCAAGTTAGAGCATTGCATTTTTCTTAGCAGAGTATGCGCTAAATAAGGAGCTCCGTTACTACTTGCAGATTGACTTAAGGAAAGCTCAGAGCAGCGCAGTGGATCAGTGCTAGAGTGTTCACCTCCTGTGCTTAGGGTCTCTGGTGCGATCCCAGCTCGCGCCGTGTGGACTTTGTAGTAGACAAACAGTGCTCGTAGGTTTTCTCGGGGTTCACCCATTTCCTCCAACTTTCTTCATTCATTTCTTATCATCACCGTCTTCAGCCTAACCGGCATAATCATGGGACGTAAAACTTAAAGGTTTCATTTCAGGAAAGCTCAGTAGAAATACAGTGCGGATGTATGGCATAAAAACTACAGTGCATTAAACACGAAGCAACTTATTTTAAAGTGGCCTTATAAAGGAAGGATGCTGTCTAACCGAGTCGGGGCAGCAGCGCAGCAAAGGGGAGCGTCCGTAGGGAGTAGGCGCGTCAGCGACCGGGGTATACGCATAAACAAGGGTACTGGAAGAGCACTTACACACAGGGTTGGCAAAAACCATGGTTTTTATTTAAAAAAACCAAATAAACCGGTTTTTTTGGTTTAAACCAGTTTTTTTTTGGTTTAAACCAGGTTTATTTGGTTTAAATAATTTGCTCTATATATTCATATCATATATGGACAGAAATAAGTTTGTTTCGCCTTGATGTTATTATGCAACAGCCGGGTTATGCTGGAAGGGGTCATATAAGCTTAAAGCGAAATAAAAACTGCTTCTCGATTTACATCCGAGAGAAACTGTCCTCCATTTGAACTCGGAACCAAGACTAATTGGCCACAAATGCGATACGTCTGCCGACTCACTCACGAAGGAATCCTGATAAAAATACGTTGTACTGATCTTTACATGCTTCTTAATATAACTGGCAAGAGTCATTTCAGAAGGACAAAAAGATAAACAGTTGCACAAGTGAAACCATTATACAGAATTACATATGGACAATCTCAAAGTACTACGGAGTACAGAAGAAATAATTTAGTTCAAGTTAGTTAACAACGACTTTTATTGGTCCGAATTAAAGAAATACAACGACTTAATTTGCATATCAGTAAGAAAAGTGAATAAAGATACGAATTATTTGAGTCCACTTTGGCTCAGACTCATTTACACATAAATAGATACCAAAGATACTTCTCATTTCACTAAATGCCTCTCGTGGGGTCTGTATGACCCCCCACCACACACAAAAAGTACGGCATTTCGATGTATTTTATCAATAGTAAACATTGAAATGAAACAATATTAAGAATTTTTCTTGATTGCAATTACATAACTATAACAACTACAAAAAATTCACAAAACAAACATTTATAAATTTATATAAAAAAAAGTTGCTTTCGTAGTATAATCTTTTTGAGTAATGAATGGGGAATTTAGGTCTGAATATAATACGAATAATATACGGGAGTGAAACGTGATAACCCATGAATGTGTGTTCATCAAGATTTTACGAAAATAACACTTTTACGAACATTTTTCGTTTTTTGGTTTAAACCAGTTGGTTTTTTTGAAAAAACCAGCTTGTTTAAACCTTGGTTTAAACCATGGTTTAAACCACCTCGGTTTAAACCAGCCAACCCTGCTTACACATACAATACTTTCATTATCACTTCAAAAATTCATTTCAATATGCTGTGCACTGACAGTAATTACTTACATTCAGCCTCTCATTCCTTCACAAAAAAGGTTTTTCATCATAATTTACCTATAAATTTTCGATTTTGTAGAACCGTTTGCTCGAGTGAACCCGTACTGGTTTACGTTTGGTGCACCACTAGAAAAAAATGTTGGAAAATTATAATTGTTTCATTAATTTCCTTCTTATTGCCCTGAAAGAGATTTAGAATGACAAACGTAAAAATACGCGGCTTGGTGTAGGTAAAATGGCAGTAGTGCCGTATCACTGGACCAGTTTGAAAACTGACAAAGAGCACTAAGATGTACTACATTCGGTTATAATTTGTTGGAATACATTAAGTTACGTTAGATTACGTTAGGGGCATAAAACTACAGTGCAAAAACACAAACCAACCTGTGCTGTGTGTCCACTAAAAGCAGTAGTGCTATCTAACCGAGTCAGTGCAGGGCGAAACTGATGGGCCCGTGCGTCCGAAGGGACCAGTCGCGTCAGCGACGTCTGGTATACGCATAAGCGAGTGTAATGATATGTTGGTTTTGGCTATCATAAAAATTTCAATAACACTTGTCATGGTTTCACACTTGCAACGCTTCACTTGTTAACTTACAATACAGCTTTTGTGCACTGTGCAGAAATACATTCCCGTTGAGTTAGAGGTCACTTACCTTCAAATCTGAGGGTTTAAGCTTTTCCAATTTCAAGAGGAAAATCGTGTACAAAATTTTCTTGGGGTTTCCTTACCCCTTTCCTACACTGAAAATAGTGTGTTCCTTTCTTCTTTTGTATTTTCAATTCATGTCTATATTTACCACACACACTGTTCGCTTGTTCAGCATACCGTGTCTTTCACAAAATTTCTGTGATTGTCGTTCGTTATTTTTATACAGTTCCTCATAACTAATACATAATACGTCACACCCTTGTCATATACGCTCCGTTTCCACACTGCCTTTCGCGCTACTATCTCATGACAAATGTATCTCTCCGCGCAATAGTTGTTCCCCCTCACAATACAGTGCCGCTCACAACATCAAAAACAACTTTCTTCACTTATACTGTTTCACTTACCTTACTTTCACTCATTCCTCCCCACAAACTTTAATAAATTCTCCAATTGAACGGTAAATTTCCTAAAGTTGGTCCGGCGATACGGCACTTAACCCGGTGAAATTAAAAGGGCCACCAGAAGTAGTTGTTGAAAAGTTACAATTCTTTTACGATTTTGCGTACAACTACAGCTTCTGGATATATGACATGAAAACTATACTTCGGAAAGCAAACCAACTTGTAGTAGGTGGCCACTAAGAAGCACGCATGATATCTAACCAAATTGGGCAGGCCGAAGCTAGTCTCCCGTGTGTCAGCGATGGTGGGTGTACACGTAAGCGAGTGCAGTAAAAAGAAGTGGGTTTTGGCAGTGATAATGATGGTTTCTTACTAGTAACGCTCCATTTGTAAACAAAAAATATAGTAATATTTTCCATGTACAAGCGTTGGTTTAATAGACTTAAATCCGGTTAAAACTACTCACTGAGCAAACAATACTTTTATTGTAAAAATTAATGTGTAACAGTTTCTCCAACTATCTGATATAAAATATAGCTTCTGTACACTGCAGAAATACACCGCAGGTGAAAAATAGAATGTAATAGAGTCACCTTTCGTATGTACTAGCTTATTTTATTCGTCGTAAAGCACTTGTAATTATTGTATACCAGTAATCCTACACGTGTAAACCTGAAATACAGTTGTATTATTTTTATATAGAAAAATCGAGTTGGCTGTGAATATCCTGCTTTTGTGACACTAATTTGTAAACAAACCCTGAGGAAGAAATGTATAGTTCATTCAAGGAACGTTCAGTACCTCATGTAAACAAATACACGTGGTGATTGTTTCATTTTATTGGTTAAAGAGCCTTGTCGCATTCATACGACAGAAGAAAATAGTCCATTGTCAAGTAAGCTGTTTTTCAATGTTTTTGTTGCTTATAAGGCTCATTACAAGAAATACAATTTACTTACAGTAAAATAACAGAAACAACACTATCTAAGAACTAAATTGAATTAATGCAACAAAAGAGAATACGCATGCGTAGAAACTGGGTTTGGCCCACCTTATGCGCGAATCAGAGTTTACAATATTGCTGCGTGCTGGGAATATGCAAAACGCCGACAGGGTACAAGCACGTGCTTCTCGAAAGAAGCGGTGACCGATAGCCAATCATCCGATGACTGGCGGAGTAATACCATTCTACAATCTTTACATCAGGATCAGAAGGTTCGTTGAATGAGCTTTAGGCAAACGTTTGATTTAATATTTGTGGAAAGTGCCGATATTTTTATTCATGCAGATATTACTAACGTTTGATTTTCTACAATTATTCATGTGGAATTTATTATCCTGTTCGGCAATGGTCATGCCGAGAAAATTTGTAAAACGCTCTCTTTTCCAGGAATGAGAAAATCTCGAAAATAAATCAAAAATCCTGAATTGGATTACCACTTCGTTAAAGATTCTTAAAATCCAATAAAAACAGAGTGATGAGTATTTCTAAATATTATACACTATGATAATTTACAAATTTTTGAATAGGTAATAAAGAAAGGAAAAAAAATTAAGTTCTGTAATACTGCTTTGTTCCAACGAGATAACGCACAACTGACTCGGTTCTAGAAAATGACATTTAGGTTCTTGCTTAAGCAGTAAACCAGCAGTAAGATTCCGTATTATTACAATCTCTATATGTATCACTGTTCACATTGCTATTTAACAAATTAGTTTATTCGAAATCATAAGCTCAAGTTAGGATAACAATTTTATTATCTTAGGTCGGTTTATCATTACAAAACGGAGACAAGTTTGAGAAAAAAAAAAATCTAGTTTGATTAATAACTTAAAACAATTGTATCTCATAATAATTTCGTAAAGTTGCATATCCATACTTCAATTGATATATTTGATAATCACAAGACAATTTCAGCGAATCGGTACATTAGTTACAATATATCAGACAAGGATTGATCTTAAGTAGCCAACTACGGAACTTTACAATAATTGCTCTTCGACTAAATTCGTATCATGACTGGTTTTACAGACAAGAAAAAAAAAAAATCTACCAAATACTGATCCATCCCCTTTTTAATTATCTATAAAAAAACTGAACGTTCCATTTCTGAAGACATAATTATCTAACTGTCACTCATATTCTACAATGTCCTGCAATCTGTGTTGCTACTGTATAACTCCAACTGAGTTCTAAAACTGTAGCATATATCAGATATGGCTTAAGCATTTAGCCCGCCCTCGGACAATACATTAAATATTTTATTTATGCACTACAAAGATAAGAAAGAAAACGAAAGGAAAAAAAAATAATAATGGACAGCGAATTATGTACAGATGGTATGATTGATGATAAGAAACGTAAGTACGTGACAGGATATTCTCAATACTAATATGGAACGTTATTGTTTTATGTATCTACTTTTTCTTTTTTTTACAACATGCAAGAGAATTCATACTAATGTGGTGGATCAATTCATTAGTTTGTCAGTCATATAAATCTAAGAGCCACAAGGTGAAGTCAACCTTCATAAAATATTCCGGAGCTAAGCTAATCATACCGTGAGTTTACAGTAACTAAGAACATGTACCGAATACGCAATAAGGATAAATTCGATTATATTTAAATGCATTCCGACCTAAGATTCATTCTATCATGCAAAATTTTGAATTGACTGCAAAGATTAATAGTAACGTGGAGACATTTATGGCAGATAAGCGAGATGCGTAACGCAAATGAAATTTAGCTATCCATAGTACTCATATTGATCATTTTCGCAAGATTACTTCCAAGAGTTATTAGTTTTTTTTTTTTTTTTTTTATAATAAAAATTTTCAAACTGTTGAATTTCACAATACACTCCTACGTCACCGACGCCATCTTGGAAGACGAACTTTTATCTCCATAAAGATGTTATTGTTCAAAATAAGAAAAATCTGGTTACCTGGAAGTCAGGTACAATTACTTACAGTCTTAAGGACTCATAAGATGAACAACTTTCCAGTCCGGGATGGCAGGGAATCTTGGTCATCTGCTGGTTCCTCAAACTGGTTTTTATGTGCTGGTTGCTATCATGGCTTCCAGCAACTATTGACCAGCGGGGGTGGAATCAGAAAAGGTTGAATTTAATTTTGTGAGAACTCGGCAATCTAAAGAAACTATTTAAGGTGTTCCTAAATCACATTTTTTTATAGGTTAATATCACAAATCAAATAATTTCAGAATATAATAAATTTCAACTTCGAGTTCTCTCACCCCCTTTGCTGCTGGTTTGTATTTGTTTCTTCTTCTTCTTCTATACCTAACTACTCGTGCATATCCTATTTTATGTATAATTATTAATTCACACTATAGTTAATTGCATTAATTTAGAAAAATCAGTATATCAACAACTATCATTAAAATCGTGTTTGCTTTATCCCAATTTAGTGATTTTACTGTTTATAAATATAATCCTAATACGTCTAATATTATTAATCAATTGAGTTTGGTAGTACCCAGCAGAAAACTTCACTAAAGCTTCACTGAATTGTCATTATTATTAGGCCTAATGCTCTATTGATAATTAAGTATAAAAATACAATTTTGGATTGAAAATCTTGGTGAGTAATAATAATACCATTTTCAAATTAATAAAGTGTGTAATACAAATCCCCCTTCTTCTATTCAACAATTTAATATGATTTTGAAATGTACTGGTAATGTTTCATTATTATTATCGTAATTATATTTGTATTACCGTAATGCAGTTCTTCCTCAGCACAATGCACATTGTGACACCGGTTAATTTATTTATACATAATTATATTCCGCCTAACAATATAGGTTTTACAAGTCAAACGTGTGCTCAGATATAGAATAATAGCCTAAATCTATATAATTACGAAATATCAGAGAAAGCAAAGGTTTGCCAAGGTGTGCCAAACCGACCTAACAACAACTAACCTATGTAATTAACACAAACACACGAACATAACAATAATAAAATAAAATTGGCACAGATACACAATACGGGAGCCATCAAACATGTAACGAGTAAACGAGTATCAACATGCATACCGGTATTAATATAATGTAATCGCTACCGGTAAACCGGTACGTTACAAATTAATTTTACTGATATTTTCAAGTTCCGTGGTGATATTAATTTTATAATAAATGTGAAACTCTGTCAGTAGATCTTACGAGGGTTTCAGGAATTTTACTTCCATATCGATTGATTACAGTGTAGGCTAGAAGAGGTTAGGGCTACCCATGACTAGTCCCCCTATTTGTTTTCAAAGAAAGAATAATTGGTGTAAACTCATAGTTGTATTAGATTAGTTTTAATAGACATGCTGGACATGTTCGGTTCAATTCCTTTAGATTTAGCAATACAATGTTCACAAATTTGGCTTGAAGAAAATAAGTATAATGACCTAGAAATGAAGATTTAGCAAATTACCAGACTATTAGAACTGTGCCTTAAAATACTTCAACGATCTCGAAATTTATTAACGCATAAAAATTGTAGAGCGTTGTATAAAGTAAAAAATAAGTAAATAAAAATAAAAGATCGAAAATTAGTACTACAAACAAACAAAGATTGACAAGGTCATTGTAACCATTATTTGCAGATATAGTTATGAACTACAATATTACAAAAACAAAATTTTCTATTAGATAAGTTCAAATTCATAAAATATTTTAGATACCCAACATCTTATTTCTTTATAGAAAGGAAGATTTAAAAATTTTAATGGGGGAACGTAACAAAATTTATCCAAAAATAAAATTTATTGCAGAACTAGAAAACAGTAACCACGTACATTCTTGGGACATGATCATGTTACGATCAAATAATATTTTTCATATTGATATCTACAGGAGACCCTTTTTATATAAGCAAAAATCAACACCCGCATTACAAGTTAAAGAAAAATTCTTGATAAATTTATATCTCAGAATTTAGAACTCGACACATTAGTCTCTGGCGCGATACAAAAGCTTCACATCCCGCCCTTCTTATAAGCATTTCTTCGCCCCCTTGTTTCTATCACTTGCTATGTTGCCACAATAGTCAGTTAATTTCCTGACTCCGAGGAGGAAAGATAATTTAGAAGTCTACGCGAATATATGTTCCATATCGTTCTCTCTCCTTTTTGCTGAAGTAAGTTTGGCAACTGTATATGACACCTTTCATTATGACGCATATTGTTCTTTCCATGCTGAGCTATAATTTGCTGAGTAAAGTGTAGTGTTGCAAACGCCAGAAAAAAGCAGCAAAAATATTCTTTCAGAAGCAGGAGTATTCTGCAAGGTTTTCTTTCTAGAAAAATCATTGAAGAAAAAAAAACTTATTTGCATATGGCAATAGAGATTAGTAGGGTTGAAGTGCCTTTTTCTAAGTGTGCGCGTTTTTCGAACTAGTGAAGAGTTTTTTTTTTTTTTGTGTGTGTGTGTGTGTGTGTGTTTTGTAAGTTTTGTAGATAGCCTATTCCTAGTTTTTAAGATTTACGCTTGTAAAAATGTTTATTTGCACAATGCCTCCAGTGTTTTCTAAATTGAAAACAAAGACTTTACATAGCCAAGCGAGAGAAATTGTGAGTAATGTTCATTCATTTCTGAAGATGGAAGCTAGTGAAGATGTTAGTATTCCAATTCAACATTTTGTAAATGAACGTCAGCTTCAACCGGAGTCCCGGAACGAACAGTTCGAGCAATAGTGAAGGAAAAAGAAGTTCTTGAGTCGTCAGAAGGGCCCTCCACATCACTCTCTACTCCTGGAAAGATAAAACTAAAACCAGCACCTAAATCTTCAGTGGACAATTTCGATGAATGTGTCATCCGTAGGTGTGTGTATGACTATGCTATGCATGAAAAGCAAGTATCAACACTTAGCAAATTGCACAAGACATTACAAGAATTAAATTTTGCGGGTAGTTAAGAGAGTTTGAGACGCTTACTGTATAAGGTGGGTTTTACGTGGAGGAAGACACCAAACAATATAACCATTTTAACCGAAAAGCAAGAGGTTGGTGCTCAAAGAACGCGGTTCTTGAGAGAAATAATGCATTTTAGCCGGGAAGGACAACCAATCATATATGTAGATGAAACATACTTGCTTAGTTCCCACACTCCAGAATATGGTTAGTCAGACGATTCTGGCAAATGTTTCCGGGTGCCTATGTCCAAGGGACGACGTCTTGTGATAGTTCACGCCAGAGGTAAGAATGGGTTTGTTCCTAATACTTTACTAATGTTTAAATCTAATCAGAGGACTTCCACGATGACACGTACAGCGATAATTTTATGAAATGGCTTCGAAAAAGATTAATTCCTAATCTTTCACCCAGATCTGTTATTGTTTTAGACATTGCCTCCTTTCACAACGCACAATTAAATCCTGTCTTCACTCAAGATTCTTTAAAAAAAGATATACAGAGATGGCTTCAAGAAAAGGGATTACCTTTCACGGCTGACATGACACGACCTGAGCTGTACGAATTAATCAAATTACATAAACCTAAACATGTAACCTACAAAGTTAACTCCTTGCTAAATGAATATGGACATTGTGTATTAAGGCTTCTGCCATAGAAGAAGAACTGCGTGGCATATCACAACACAACCTTTATTTGGATGCGGTCATGCAGCTCGCACAATACGAATTTGAGAGTGTTACAAGCGAAGAATGGAGCTCAAGGTATCGCCTTGTGGAAGAGATCGAGAATGAGTTTATGGAGCCCGAGGGTCTGATAGATGAATATGTAAATAATGCTGCATCGGCACATTTCGTAATTTACGTGGACCCTGAATCAACTGACAGCCTCGGGAATTGAGGAGGACTTCTCAGGAATAGAAGATTAGACTAATTAATGCGTGAAGTGTGCCATCAGTCTTAGTCTTAACCCTCCGTGGTCACTGTGGGGTGTGACAGAACCCAGATAAATTAATTTTTGATCTGATGTTTTTCTGTTTTTTGAAAACTTTTCCATCCATGTAAATTCAATTGGTAACACTGCCTGTTGTTATGGCTGGTAAACTGCGTCAATTGCGAGCTGTATGCTATACAAGATGGTTGTGTAGTGTGTTTGGGGTCCAACAGACCCCAGTGTGAGCGTTTGTTTCTTTTGTTCGCTTTCTAATTCCACCTATTTTCCTTTATTTCTGACATTTCTATCCATGAAATATGGCTCAGAGTAAGTTAAAAGAAGATGAAATACTTGAACTTTTGCTTGCCAATAATGATGGTGACAGTGGTATAGAAGATTTTAGTATTTTCTTAAAGTACAATTACCAAAGCGTTAACCTTTTCAGGACCAACGGCTCAAGTGCTGAGCCAGTAGTTTAAACCTCCGTAGTTCGGCTCCTAATTAACGTAGAGAGATGATTTAGGTGTCTATCTCTTCAGGAGGAATAAAACGTTCCAATGGTTGCATTTCATCCACATCAAAGGGCTCGTAACGGAAAGGTAGGGGGGAAAATTGAATGTTTTAGTTGCCCTCTCCCTCAGCATTTAGGGGAGAAACTCTCTCCCCAAAGGAGCTACAAGCATAAAAAGTGGCATCAACAAATATAAATGAACATACTAACTAGTGATACCCTGTGTATGGCAATTTGGCTTGAAAGGGATGAATCAGAGGGATATTGAATTTACCCTTTTTCAGTGTTTATTGTTTTACACCTGAAAATTGTGGGACGCTGCCAACACAGTTATTTGCCTTACGCCAGAAAAATAATATGACATGTATGCCAGACATTCGGAACAATCATATAAAAAATGAAAGGCGAAGATACAATAGCAAGGGAGAAAAAAATTCGGAACAACGTAAATATGAGAATCACCCTGTATATATATATATATATATATATATATATATATATATATATATATATATATATATATATATATATTGTCGTCTACCCTGACGTTGGCAGCCCTAGCGACGTCCCTCATTGGCACAGAGATATGAACGATACCTCCTTGAGAAGCTTATGGGACACAGATTCTAATGAGATAACTTTTGTGCCTCCCGTGCCCAATCCGTAAAAGAAGAAGAAAGTAAAATGTTATGAAAAATACACTTTTCGAAGTTAGTGAGACTCTGGCAACACTGTTATTTGTCGCACGCACGGGGGCACAAGAGTTACCTTGTTGAAATCTGTGTTCCATGAGCTTTACAATCAGGTACGGTTTATATCTCTGTGACAATTAGGGACGTACCTAGGGCAGCCAACGTCAGGGTAGACCAAAATATTTCATAAAATATATACAGGATGATTCTCTTAGGAAACACGTTCAATTTTTTTTCCCACTTGGTATTGAATTTTCGCCCTTCATTTTTTTACGTGATTGTACCCAATGTCTGGCGTACATGTGAATTTTTTCCCTCCGTACGACAAGTAACAGTGTTGCCACCCTTTCACAAATTTCCAAAAACAAATAAATTCTCGTTTTTAAAAATATTCTTCTTCTTGTAAAGGTTTGGTACGGGTGGCACAAATGTTAGCTGATTGAAGTCTGTTTTACATAAGCTTTACAACAAGTTCATATCTCTGTGACAATTAGAAGGGGCACTAGGGCCGCCAACATAAAGGTCTATGGATTTTTTTGTCCCTGTCCGTCCTGAAAAGGTTAATTTTACCGTTCTTCGCAAGATAGTGTATGGGAGTTTTTTCTTTCATATTTTGTATAACACGTGTTTGTTATGTTGGTATATAATATGCATATATTTTATTACAAATGATCCCTAAAGTGTTGAGATTTTTAGTTTTTTTGATAAAGTGATAAAACGTATTTTTTCTTCTGTTAATGAAAACTGTAATAAAAGTAACCAAATCGCTTATAAGTGCAGATTTATTGCTTATGGTAAATAGAACGTATCACAGAACAGTAAAAACAATATATATATATATATATATATATATATATATATATATATATCAAAAATTAAATAAGATAAAAAAGGTGATAGGGTCCTGTGGACCCCAGTGTGACCTCCGTGTCACAAAAAAATAAGTGGACCACGGAGGGTTAATATGTTGGAGCCTTTGCAATAAGGTAAGTTCTCTCTTTATTAATAGGTTGTACAGGTTATTCATTTGCGTTAGTGTTTTTTTTTTTTTTTTTTTTTTTTTTTGTACGATGCTTGGTAGTTATTCTTTTGAATTTTTAGATTGCAACACTTCGCTGTGTAACGAGCGCGGCAGAAACAAGTGTGTTGGACTGTACAAATTAGTATCCAAACAGAAAAATATAAACACGCAGCTTGAGAAAACTTACAATTTGGGTATAAGAAATAGGTATCTCATTAATACCTTGAAAGTTCCATTCCAAATTTTCAGTGAACAGAAGGTTAGTAAACCGGGCGCGTTTCATACTATTAAATGGGTTTCTTTCCCAGCTAACTTTGCCACAACATTAATATCCTGGAAAGAATAGATAAAATTATTTTAGGGTATCTTGCTCGCTTTCATGCTGTTATTTACAGATTCATCCTCTTCTGTGTTTATTATATATTCTTATTCTGTGCCGGTATTACAATTACTCTAAAAAAGTCTCCTGTTCCCTCCAAATACCATATTAACGATTCCCCTATAACACATTCTGCCAGTCATAATGATCTTGGTATCATCTTTGATTCGAAACTCTCGTTCTCTGACCACATCTCCTCAATAGTTAAGAAATCAATGCGTATGCTGGGGCTTCTTTACCGATTCACTGAACTACGTACTATGGCATCATTAACAACATTCTATAAAACTCTAATAGCACCCAAGATCGAATACTGCTCTCCCATATGGGCCATGGCCGCACCTTCACATCTCTCTAGACTTGAGTCTGTTCTCAATTTCTTTATTGCAATAGTACGTTTTCGTGTTCCCACACTTCGAATTTTACCTAAGGAGGAAATTTTGCGATATCTTAATATCCAGACGCCGGAAGTACGCAGAAATAACTCTGATTTGAAGTTCCTTCATAAGATTGTAAATGGGAACCTAAGATCAGAAACCCTAATTCAACAACTATCCTTACATGTTCCTTCCCGCAAAACCCGGAATACCCACCTATTCCATCTTGCACGCCCTAGGTTGACAATTATACAGAGGTCTCTTTTTCACCGAGTACCCAACTATTATAATAATCTAACAAGTGAGGTGGACATTTTTTTCGAGCTACCCGGTGTTTGAAAGAGCAATAAAACACGTGCTGGCTAAATAATATTACTTGTGCATACTTGTTAATACTTTTGATGTTACTGTTGTTGTTTATTTTTTAAAAATCTTTTTCTTTTTTTTTTTCCTGCTTGTTGATATTTCCCTGTGTAAAATAGCACAATTATGCTGTATCTGGGAATTTGTTCAATAAATAAAGAAATAAATACATATTAAGAATTCGTAAAATAAATTAATAATTTTATTTTTTCTGTATGAATTCCTTATTTATCTTCAGGGTAGACAATGGATTCGAGGTGCTGTCGTCTGTGTTCTAGTAGTCATGAGACATGTATTGATATTTTCGGAAGAGAAGGAGAAAAACAACGAATTGCAGTGAAGCTATGTAGAACACTACAGTATGAGGTGAAGTATTTATTTAGGAATTTGATGTAGTAGAATGTGTTACATAACATAAACTCATCTAACTTGTGTTTTGATTTGTTTTAACTTTAACATCTTGTAATTAAGTTCCGACACTAAGATAGATTGTGCCTATGATAATGAACGAAGTGGTGGAATGTAGAAAGTGGGAGGAAACGGGAGAACTTTGAGAAAACTCATACAAACGGTGTTTTCTATCACAAACCCCACTTGATGTGAGCTGGGATTGAACCCGGGATCCCACGCTATTACGGAATCACCGGAGCTCCAGTTTTTGCTGTATATTGCTAATAAACGAAAATGGATTGAAGATACCAGAGATAGGTTGTTAAAATAAGTTTTATTTATTTATTTTCTTAACGGTTAAACGGATGAGCGCTCTGATGAAGACGACAAAGTAATAATTTCCGTAATTCTTAACTATAAAGATTGAAATTAAATCACTACTTAGGCAAGTTCATACGTTCAGTTGTGTTTTTGCGTAGTATAACTTATGTAACAGGAATTTGCGGCATAACGCAGTTTTGAACAACGTGGATTTGATCTAACGCTTCTTTTTGTTCTTACATATATTTACAAATTGCCAGGAGTGCTACTTCAAATTTTAAAAGATAATTAAAGAATAGCAGTAAGTGGCACATTTGCATGTATAAATAGAAAGTCGAATCGACGTATTGGTTTGTAGTTTTAACTACAATTGAAGAATGGAGACACTGTGGCTTAGTGGTTGTTCTATCATTTGTTATGCTATGGGTCCCTGGTTCTCTCCCAGGTCTTTGTGAATTTATAGTGGAAACATCATGTTCTTCGGTTTTCTGAGTGTCCTGCATCCTGCCACATTCTCTTTCCCTCAATTTTTTCATGGTTATTCTCTTTCATTTATCAACCATCTCGTTTAACCTGTTGGGCAAAAGCGCGCAACGTGAAACTGGAATATTTTATTTCTCATTTACAATTCAAGAAATCATTTTTTTGTTTTCAACTTTGTGTTTCTAAAAGGATTTTATAATTATTTGCTTGATAGAATTAAATATTTTGTTCTCACTTTTAAAGTAGTAGATTGTTCTAAATTTTTGTGATAAACGAATTTAATTGAAACACATTATAAATAAACATCGAACAATGCGGATTTCCACTTCTTGGAACCAGTCGAACGGCTTTATGCATGCTCTTCATGTACAGTAATTTGGTCAAGATAATAAAAGAATTCTTAGTTCACTTAGGTCAACCATTGAGTTAAGTTATGTAAGGCATTCCTTTCTGTAGCCTTATAAATAGAATTAAAAAATGAAAATGAAAATGAAATTTATTTAGTTGATCGTTACATAGTTATGCTCTTTACGCTAAAGGAGACGTGTGATTAGTGAAAGTAAATGATTGTAAAATATAATCTTTTGTGCTTTCCAACCAGGAATTGAACCCGGAATCACGAACACCAAAGCCACACATGCTAGCCACTACACCAGCGGAAAAGGGTAGGCAGAATTAGGTGTTTGTCTTGGAACACCTAACGTATTTGTCCCGTAGTCTGGTAATAATACCTAAATCAGGAAATGATGGAAATTAAAGTGCGTAATACAATACATAGCACATATCGGAGAAACAATATGTGGGGTGCCACAAGGATCAGTATTAGAGCCGTTACTATTTTTGATGTAAATGAATAGTGTACAGAGTAATACCCACACGGATAAGTGTCTCTTAATTATAATATTAAGTAATTAAGACATTAATATTATAGTAAAAGGGAAAACAAATGAATATATTGAAAGAAGTACAGATGATGTTATGTCTAAACTATCCCACTAGATTCAAAATAATAATCTCAAGCAGGGAAAAGACTGAAGCAATCATTTTCGCAACAAACATATACAGACTCTGGATATAATTGAAAATAAGGAAATAATTACGTGAAATCGAAGGTTTTAGGAATTTTGATAAATGGAAACTTCTACTGGGGTGAGCATATAATTAATTTAGGCTAAATCAAGTTTATTTTGCAATAAAAGTACTTGAAAATATGTCAAAGATTCTACTCTAAAAATAATTTACTGAGGCCTATTCTAGTCTAATTTAACATATAAGGAGGAAATGCATTGCAAAGCCAAAATCATTTTGACAAATAAAAGTAATAATAAAATTGATACTCAACCTGTAAACTAGATCACTGCAAACCAATGTTTGGAAAGAAACTTCGTATACTTCCAATACCTCGTTTTCTATTTCTTAAACTTACTGATATTTGTAAAGAGACAACTAGAAGGTGTCCTTGAAGTTAGTATGAGAGCAGCATAATTATAACACAAGATACGAACAAAACTTTTTTATTGTAGACCATAGAATTATATTATACAAGGAAGAATGCAAATACACATGTATAATGCTTTATAATAAACGTGCCAAAGATGTAAAGGCTCAGAACTCTGTTGTTAAATTCAAAAAAGAACTCCAGAAATATTTATTACAACACTTATTTTATTCGGTAGAGGAATATATGAATTGCGAACAATAATGAAACTGACATGTTCTGATGAATAATATTGCAACTTTCTTGTAAAACATTCATCTCTAACTGTTGCTATCTCTCGCAGGAAGTAAATGATTACATATGTGTCTCCTAGTCCAATGACAAGTACAGCGGGGAGTTGTTAGTAATTTCCCAAGATGTAGTCCTCAGACGTCTAGTCCGCCTGGTCGTTGTCGTCTCAGTATATTCAATCAGCGAGAAGAATGTTGTTCAGTAAATATATGTAACCCAGTAAATTTACCATATAATAAGAGCGACGATCCTTTGGTAATAATGGATTAGCCCAGTAATAATAGATTAGCCTCGTGCTAAAGAAAGAGTAATGCAGGATGCAACCCCTAGTTTCCAGAGATTCAAACTGACTCTACTTCTCAAATGGCATGGCTCCTCAAACCAGCAAACATCTTAATAGCATGTGTAGCTATATAAATTTCTACCTAATCATAGAAGAGTATACTGTTGCAAAACCATCCTGCACAATAATGAAGAATGAATATTGTAATGCAGTGCTATTCAACCAGGGGTACGCCAAGATGTTTCTGGGGGTACGTAATCCTAAAATAAGCATACTTCTAATATTTATTGAATGATCATAATTGGAAAATTTATTGAATGATCAGTGCTATTTCACAACTTCTTCCATTTCCATCAATATATTTGTGTGAACAGAGTTTCTCTGTATTAACATCAATAAAACGAAGCACATAAATTGCTTGAATCCAGAATCAGCTCTGATTCTTGCACACTCTAGATTCGACCAAGAATCGAGGACGTCCCGGAAACAAGCTCAGTCATCTCAATAACAGGTTAGTTCTAAAGTTACTTTTAGTTTTTAATTATTTACATTGTCCTCAGTGAGCGAATTATCAGGGAGGATGGGAAAATTTCCCTTCAGGAGAAGTGGATGTCTTCCACGTGTTTTGAAGTTTCCCATGTTAATTTTTACGGATGTGCACTTTATCAGCTCGTAAATAGTCTTTGGATTGGCACACTGATTGTCCTTCTGTTGGGCCTCTATTTGTCCCTCCTTTTTAATCAACAGAATATGTGTATTAACTTTAATAAGTTCATTTCGATTTAATTTTTTTTTTAAAAAAGCTTCACGGGTACCCAGTTGGATGGCGAACTGTGTCTAAGGGTACGCGAGAAGAAAAGGTTGAATAACACTGCTTTAATGAACACATTATTTACATAACATGAGTCTGCATCAAAATTAAATTAAATTCTTTTGCTAAATAACGGAAAACTAATAAACAACCTGTTTCAATTACTAGTACATATTATTAATCTTTCAGCCAACATTGAAACGAATGTCTGTATGTAAATAATCTTTGATATCCACATAAAAAGAAAAAGATAAAATTATAGGAACAGTTATTTAAGGGGATGACAAACATTTTCCATAATGTCCGTATAAATTGACAATCGTTGTAACAGAGAAGAATGGTTTATTACAATTTCATCAATGTACCACTATATCAGTTTCAGGGTTGGCAAAAACTATGGTTTTATTGAAAAAAACCAAAAAACCAGTTTTTTTTTTTTTTTGTGTTTAAACCAGGTTTTTTTGGTTTAAATAATTTACTCAATGTATTTATATTAGATATGAACAGAAATTAGTTTGTTTCGCCTTGGGGTGTTATGCAACAACAAGATTATGCTGGAAGGGGTCACATAAGCTTAAAGTGGAATCCAAACCACTTCTCGGCTTACATCCAAGAGAAATTGTCCATTTGGACACGAAACTGGGACTAATTGGTCACAAATGCGATTGCCGACTCACTCACGAAGGACTCGATAAAAATACATTGTACTGATCTTTACATAGGCCTACTTGTTAAAAATAATTGTCAAGAGTCATTTCAGAAGGACAAAAAGATAAACAGTTACACAAGTAAAAACATTATACAGAATTATATATAAATCGGGAAACTCCCGCCTTAGCCATTGGGAAAACCCTGTTATTACTTTAAATGTATTTGTATGTAAAATTTTAAGGTCAACGTATCATAATCACTACGCTAAAACTGAGGTATTAAATTACAAATTTGGCATGTAGATATCATTCAATAAAATTAAAACCAAGTCAAATCCAGGCTGATGTTGGAAGCTACGTAGGCAGCTGATAAATTTGGCAATTTCTATCAATATATTTAAGCAACCTTGTCTGCTTTATAAAACAACAGGCATTCAGGCAAGTAGAAATATATAATTTTGTTTCATTTCGTATATTTAGGCTTAAAATCTTTATGAAATACCAACGTTATCACGAAGAAGACTTTCGCTTAAAGAGACACCTCGAATCGCTACTTGGTTTACACTTGAAAGATGGGTTGTGGTTCGACCGAGAATTGAACACGGAGCCCCTTGATCAAAAGGTGAAAAGTAGATAAATGTAATGCGGATGGTTTGATATGTGGAAACGTCACCATGAAGTTCACACGATTTAAACATTTTTCGTTCTTTTTTTTTTTTTTTTTTTTGTTTAAACCAGTTGTTTCTTTTTTTGAAAAAAAAACAGCTGGTTTAAACCAGCCAACCCTGATCAGTTTCATTACATGTTTTAGTTTAAAGAATCATGCGAGGACTTCTGTATACATTGCCAGTAATAACTACTTATTCTACTTTAATTTGACTTGTAATAATGATATCCGGCAAAACTGTAAGCTATAATTATTTGTCCAACCTATGTAAGTTACTGTAATATTTTACTAGGATCACGCAATGAGTCTTTCAAGATTGTACTGCTAGTATGTATGTCAATCCGTTATTCCGTCCGATAGCTCTTGAACGAAAGGTATTTTTTTTTTCAATAGATAGCTAGCGCGAGTACCTCGCCTGAGTTCGTTAATGGAATCAATCCGCTAACACCTTCATGAGTGACGGTGACTTCAACGATTACTGTCCTTATCCAATACATGTATAATCTAAGTTTCTCATAATCCCCTTTGCTATCTTTACCAGAATTTATTGCACTTTTATTTTAGTATTTATCCATAAATGATGTTATTTTTTGTTATTATAAAAGCCTCCACTTCCCTCTGCCATTAGCTGTATCTTTAGGACTTATTATATGGCAGTCGCTGCTGCCTCTTACTTTCTCTTTTTAATCCCCTTTTGCTGGGAGCGAGGCACTTCTGCTACACGTTACCTTATATATTTCAACATGCCTATTTTCTCTTTTTGAATTATTTTACTTTTTTATTTTTCTAAAATATACTGTTTCCTCCACCGTCCAAATCAACAACACACATACACACAAAACCGAACCAAAAACAAAGTACTTTGTTGTTGTTAGTCTTTTGTTTTCGTCGGTATTTTTTTAGTTTTGTGTCCTTTCTTTTCTTATGTTTTTGGCTTCTTATCTTCCTATTTCTTTGTTTTTCTTCCTCACTTGGGTTCTCACCTTTCGAATATTTCTCTTTTTTATTTCTCGCTGAGGTTTTTTCCTTTGTATTCCAACACATATTTATAGGTATTCTGAGACACATTTTTAATCCTTGCTTCCTTTTCGGTTTTCACCTGTTTCGCTTTAGCTAAACCGCTTTAAAACATATTTGCAGTAATCACTTTTCACTTTAAGAGTATTCACTATATTTGCCCTTAGTTTTTTCCTGTTATTTTTATTACTTCGTTTATTCACTTTTATTTGCTATGCTTTTTACACTTTTTAATTTCATATTTTTATTAATTTCTCATTTTACTTTGATTTTTCACCTCATTATTTGAAAGGTATGTAACTATTTTCCAGACATAAACCCAAAGCCAAACACTATTGGTCGTATTACACAACACTGAACTCAAACCAAAACAGTATTTTGTAGACAATCACTAACACTTAAGGAGAAAGTATTCATCCAGTTCTTGATTCGTATCAGAACTTTTGTTTGTTTGTTTTGGAAATAATGCCTTTTTATTGAATTTTCTTGGGAGTTAGTTTTAGTTTTGTCGATAGTATTTTGTTTTCTCCCATGCTCCTCTTCTTATGTGTTTTAATATGTTTTCAAGCCTGTCGAAATTTCGTCTATTAAAAATAATTTCCCGTATGTCCATTTCCTTGAGTTTCAGTTTTAATTTCTTCCGATTCTATAACATTATCACCATGTCATGGAGTATGTTCTGGGTCCTGCATATTCTCACATTCACACGTATTGTTATTATCGATATTTGATCTTTTAAAGTGTGACTTAAAGGGACCTTGTCCCAAAAGAAATTGAATAGTCTCTGTTTCGTTGTGCCCAATTTTTCTTCTTGTATCCAGTGTTAGAATATTCGTGTTTTTTTTAATTTAGAGCCACTTGATGTGTTTATCCATTCCTCAATCCATTTTTTATCTGTTAGTTTATAAAGCTCCTCGACATTTTCCGGTATCTTTCCTAAAATGTGGATTATTTAATTATTTTTTGATATTTTATCCAGAACTTAATTGAATTTTCTATAAAAAAAAAAAAAATCTAGAGATAGTATGTTTAAGCTTTCAATTGGTATTATTTTTATAATTTAGTTAGACTATGTTAACTGTTTAGTTTATTGTTTACGAAAAACGTGTTTGCCCAAATCCCACAACAATAATTTATTATTTTCATGATCAGTGTCTTATTATATAGTTTTGTTGTTTTATCTGGTAGTTTGTATTTTTATCTGGTTAGGGTTTACAGTTTAGGTATTTTTTCTTTCTTTTTCTGTTTCTTCTATTATATACTTTTTAAAATTAAATTTTCAATAGTCCCAATCAATCCATAGTCCTAAATACTTGTTTAGTCTTTGTTCCTGAGAATTTGAATTTTTTTGTATTAACCCCAATCTTAGTTGTTGTAAAACGTTGTTTTCTTTTGCTCAATTTTTCTTCTTGAGGATCTTTTTATTACAATTGCTATATTATCTGCGTAATCTATTCTTCCTACTGTTTCTTCTACGCTTTCAGCCATTAAAAAAAAAAAAAAAAAAATGTATCACTAAATCCCACATTGTGGGACTACAAAAGATAGAACCCTCTGAACAACCTTGTACGAGGGACGTTCCATATTGATTTACACTATTTGTTTTTACACGTAAGAACCTTTATGCCTCGGTAGATACATCCACTTTCTTAACATAGTCTCCATTAAGAACTACACACTTGCGCCACCCATGTGACAACTTCCCTATGCCCTTTGCGAACCATTTTTTCGGAGTCTGTCGCACCCACGTCCGGACAGCGTCTTGCGGTTCCTGGAAGTCGGCGAAATGATATCCACGCAGCGGTTTCTTCAATGTCTTGAATAGACGGTAATAAGGGACCATGTCAGAAGAGTAACGTGGGTGTGATAGCACGCGGAAACCCTGCTCATTAATGGCAGTCTTGCTTGCCCGACTCGTGTGAGCAATTGTTGCAAGAGCACATCTTTCGCCAATTTTCCTGGTCGTTTACTCAGAATTGCATGGCGCAAACTGCGAAGCGTTGTCACGTATGACTCGCTGTTAATGGTGGTCCCGGGTTCCAACCAGTCAATGAGGATGATTCCATCCTTGGCCCAGAAGACTGTGGCAATGCGTTTGCCTACAGAGGGTGCTATCTATGGAACTTCTTTATCGTGGCGCTACCTTTATGCTTCCATTGCATTGATTGGGCTTTGGTCTCTGGCTCATGATAGTGCAACCAAGTCTCGTTGCCAGTAATGAGTTTGGACATGAAGCCTTCTGGATCCTGGCTGTATCGTTGCAGAAGATCACTGCTCACGTCCTTGATCTGTTGTCTTTGTGCTGCAATCAGGGATGTGGGAACGCACATGGCAGACACCTTACCCATCTTAAGGTGTTCGTGCACTATGCGGTGCAGAGTGATTCTGACAAGTCCTGTGGCCGCTTCCAGTTCCGTAAACGTGATGCACTTGTTGTCCTGAATAAGCCGCTCCACTCTTGAAATGTTCACTGGTGTTGTCATAGTCACTTTTCTTCCAGAACTGGTTCCTTTTTCCGTTGATATGCGGCCACTTTTCCAGCCGTCCACCCAGTTGTATACGGTTTTGTGTGACGGTATGCACTCTTCACCCAGCGCTGTCCTTGCTAATTACCTTCCGTGTTGTCCGCTTACATGCTTACAGCTGTTGGTGAAATATGCTGTAGTTTCCAGGGATTACACTTCTCTGTGTTGTTCATCCACCTGACGGCAGACCTTTGTACTACGTCCTTCCAACTGTAATGACAGGCTCAATGGTGGACCCTCAAAGAAGAAAAAAAGAGAAGTAAATCAAAATGGAACGCCCCCTTTGTACTTCTTATTTCAATGTTTCTGTCTGGTAGTTGTAGTTTTACTTTCCTGTCTAAAATAAAAGTTGTTCATTGTTTTGTATAAGATGTCAATTTTGATTCTTTTGAATTGACTAAAGAGGGATGGCCACCACAGGTCGTCGAAAGCATCAGTTGTGTCTATAAATATTGTTACCTGGTATTTGTCACTTTCCTAGTTTTATTAATTCCAACAGTCTTCGGTGCACTTGTTTTTTCAAACCCATGTTGTAAATTGCGGTTTTCTATTTTCCTATATATTCTTATCTTTTCTGCTAACACATTCGCGAATAACTTCCCAATTTCGTTAATTAAAGAAATTGGTCTGCATGATTTGAAATGAAATGAAATGAAATTTTGAGTTTTACGTCCCACGCTTATGCCGGTTAGGCTAAAGGAGACGGTGATAATGAGTAATGAATGAAATGGTGGAATGAAGAGAGTGGGAGGAAACGGGAGAACCCCGAGAAAACCCACGCACACGGTGTTTGTCCACCACAAAGTTCACTTGGCGGGAGCAGGGTTTGAACCCGAGACCCCTAGCACCAGAGGTGAACGCTCTACCACTGAGCCACCGCGGCTGCATGATTTGGTATCTCTTATCTTCTCCTTCTTTAAGTATTATTAAATGTACTTCCTTCGATCTCTTAGACATTTCTCTTTTCTGAAGCATAAATTAAAGAGGTCTGACTAAATATGGTACCCATTTGTTAATGTTTACTACTGAATGATGGGTCCACTTCGACTTCAAATGTACTGTAACAATGCTCAAAATATATGAGCAAAAACCAAAATAAGCATTACAGTGCACAGTGGGAGAGAGTGCCGAACTAGTGGGACAAAATTATATTGCAATATAAAAAGTGATTTTATGTGATGATTTACAAAATGCAATGATTATATTCAGAATTTTAATGAATTCAATGTTCACACATAAACTTCGACATTTTTTAGCAACTGATTACCGAAATATCACCCTAATACAGTTCATCATTGTTTTAGCACTCCACTGCTGAAATTATTACACATTATAAATCAGGAGCCGCTACTGGTACAAATGTTCAACACAAAACACAAATATATTTTTATAACAACAAATGAAACAGTAAACAAAGGCTATAATACTGTTGTTGTTATTATTCGAGATCCAGTCTTGCTTCCACTCATCATCACTGGACTCGAAGCTGATGGTTCGAAATGATCCTTGTTATCTCTTGCTGCATCTCTTTCCTGCAGCAAGCTGCGGACCTGCACATAACTTCTCGTGTTCGTTGATGGAAAAGGTTGAATGAATGTATGTAACATCGAAAGTGATCAACAGGCGATGCAGTACATCCTCCATTGTTGTCTTTCTTGAACATTTCCGTGAATATCCAAGACGAAATTTTCTCAAATGCATGTTTCTAGCCTCTTGCACATCTTCCGATAGCATTCTAATTAGCAGCAATACGTAGTGTATGACAGTAGCACTGTACATGAGATTTGTATGTATCGAGGATGTCATATAAAATCAGGAATATAATTGCAGGTACATGTGCCTCGTTTCGTTTGCAAATAATTCGAATGCCTCACTGTTTGTGGGAAGCCAAGTGGCGTTACTTTCAAAATCGTCCCAAATCTGTGGATGAACTTACTAATCCCAGTTGTACCTTTCTTTGAAATCTTTCAGTTTAACATCCCATTATTATGTCCTTTAAGTTAAAGGAGACTATGATTAAGACAAGCGAATAATGATGGAAGAATTTTGTGGAATGATAAATTGGGAGGAATCGGGAGTACCCCGAGAAAACCCACGGACACGATGTTGTCCACCAGAAACTTACTCGGCTGGGAATCGAACCAGTGACTCTACGCACCAGAGGTAAGCGCTCTACCACTGGGCCACGGTGCCTCCTTTAATCCCAGTTATAGTTGATGATAGTACAGGGTTTGCGAGGAAACGATGAGTTGAAATTGTCTTTTCCTTCAGGTAATAGCTTATCAATAATCAAACCCATTTTCTGTTTGAACTGTGTAATTACGACCGTGTTTCTTTTCTGCATGACATCCTGATTCTCTTTTGCCCTAACTTGTCAGCTTTCCAGCTCCAGTCTGTAGGAAATGTGCAGGAGACACTCGAAAAACCTGTTCCACCAATGCAGTGTAAATAAACCATATCTGTACACTCATGTCAGTAAACCATATCTGGACCGGTACACTCATGTCCAAAATTATTGTCGCATGTTGTAGAAATATAATTTGATAACAAATTCGCCCGGTATTTCTTATAATGTTAGTATGTGTATAATCGGCAAAGATATGTATGTCGCAAATTTCATGTCAAAGGAGCAGTAAATAAGAACAATAAAATGAAAATGAAACTTTCTTGTTCATTTAGCAACATTTTGTTTTACTCGTTCTAATTTTCGTATTTATAATTCTTTTCCTATGAAATTTACCACAAATATACATTTTCAGATTATACACATAATATCAGTATTAAAAGTACCCTGCAAAATCATTATCAAATTATATTCTTACAAGAAGACAGTTACAGATATGCGACAATCATTTTGGACATGAGCGTACATTATTCAATGCTACGTTTTCGTTTATAGTTTTAGAAGTAACACTGCAGATGAAACATCTTTGTGAAGACGTCCTTGTTAAAGCGTTGCATACTTTGCCATGAACCAAAGTTAGCAGGAGCTGTGTCTGAACTATTATTTTGAATCCACACATTTCCATATATTCTGGTGATAATTAAGATATTTGATATTCCACTTTTTTCATTTCTCTTTTCGTCATGAGAAAAAAAAGAAACTCTTTTTCCATAAGTAGATTTAGTGGTCTACAATGTTTGGTTGAAGATAGTGTAGAGCTTTGCCGTTCAATACGTTTTTCAGAAATATCGTCAGTAGTATTGACATTCAACTGTAGTGGGACAACAGATGTCACAAATAAATGTCGGAATCCGAAGCAATGTCATCTTCAAATTTCTGTTTTGTATTCTTTATGTTTAGTAGCGTTCCACCACAACTCTACTTATAAATCAGACAAAGTTTTTTTTCAGTAGGGGATAGCATCTCAACTTTCATCTCCAACATGATGATAAGAGAGAGAAATATTACATCCTCTTGCCTTGGTCTATTTCCTGATGTTATATACTGTTGTTTAGTGATACTATTTTCTACAGTAAACGGTGATGCCTTAAGAGGAGAGTATGATTTTGCTTTTTATTTAAAGACGTGGAAGTTTGTTATACCTAGTGGCTCTTCATGAATTGCTTTCTGTAATTTCTTTTAAGTATGTACGCAGCATCCCTATTCGCTGATCTCATATATAATTGGGTTGCAAATGTCAATTTTTCCTTGCTAGTTTCTTGCACAATGAACGATATCAATCTTTTCCGTTTTATTACTTTCCAGACTGAAATTCTTATTGGCCTACTGGCCGTGATGTTGAAGGCAAACAGTCAGAAACATTACTCAAAGATAAACACTGCGTAATATTAAGCGTCAAATGGCAATTCAGAATTCAACCGCACATTGTGTTTCTTCATAAATGTATCATATGTTCTTCCACACAATTTCCAGTATTTGTTACAGTCACTCTTAAATAGGTTTACAGCTTTCTTAATATTCCATTTCACTGACTTACCGCAATTCTACAATTGAAAAGTCTCAGACAAATTTGCGTAGGTCACCACTTGTCTTCTTCTCCCTTGACAACCTGAATAAATCTATACGACGCATTGACGTTGGCGTCATGTTGATGGATGAAAGAACAAAGTAGCTACCAGTCCTTAAATGATAGTTTGTAAAGATATACTGTTTGTTTTACTATACAAATGTTTCATATATAGTTGTAAATAAACGACTCACAAAAACTGTATAGTCATCTTCCATGTACTTCCTCAGTAAAAAATGTACCCACTAATTGTACAGCATGAATTGCATTGAAGCATTGGAGCATTGAAGACAAATGTTAGATAAATACTTTTCTAATACATCAGATAAATTATATAAACCTTCAGTAACAGTAGTTAGTTAGTAGTCTTAAAAGTTCGTCCGTTAGGATTAGAATATCCCATCCTTAAACTTGCCAAACACTGAGCTCTCGGTAGCGCAAGTTTACCAGCAACAAATTTCCAATCACTTCCATGCCATGTGCTAAAATCATCTCTGAGGAGCTTACCAAGGCTTAGAACAGTTAACTTGGGTATCACAACAAATGCAAAGGTGAACGATTTACAAACTATCATAAATGAATTTTGTCCAGCTAGATCGACGTTTTGTCCTACTGTGCAGTGTGCGAAAAGAAAAGAGAAGAACTTCAACTGGCGGATTACAAACTCAGTGCTGGTGCCGTTGTGTGATGTATAACTTTTTAATACTGTGTGCTAATGATTGGTACAAATATGAGAAAATATATCAGTCCATTACCTAACATTGCTAAGAAGCAGTTTCATACATCATTTGGTTTTTTGAAAAGATTTGCCACCGGTTCTCAAGAAACATGAAAATTGCCAGGTACGAGGCACACCATTGCCCCCCCCCTTTTTTTTTTTTTTAATGAAGTATAACTGTTTAAGGCCTCACGTATTCTATATTGTGATTTTTGTCCTACTGTTTTTGAGGAAATGTGTTGTTACGATTTTCATTTGTATTGCTTTAATTAAAACGGTATTTATGCTGTTTTATTTTTGAATAATTGTAGATGTGCCTATAAAAAACAGAGGAAAACATTATCAAATCAACGAATCATTAAACAATATTTTTAGGAGATGTGTTTTGATAGCGTATTAACCGAGTACGCTTACTAAATACTATGTGATTTTCATACAATTAACCTTTTCATTGAAATAGACACAAACATATAGATATTTCTTGGGTTTAAATTTTACTGGAACAAAACGTGTGAAATTGCATGCAGTACCCTTCTTCCAAGAAGAAATTTAGAAAGTACTGTAAATATGCGAACTAAGAGCTGGTCGTATCAACCATAGTCCATCTACCCACAAAATGCTAATTCTTTAAATTTCTCACTATACATGTATTTCAGCTACTAATTCCATATAATAAATCCAAGAACATATATATCAATTTAAAAACAATGTTCGGGCATTTTCATATTAATAATTCAGTATAGATGAACATTGGCTTCACTTTCAGTGGATTGTCAAAGACAACTTTCTTTAAAAAAGTCAAAGCGTATATATTATTGTCTGTTTTCTACTAAAACAAAACATATTTCATCGTTCATTTGCCATCGATTATTTGTGAAAACTGTTGGACAAGATTTTCAGATTGATATTGAAGTGCAAGGAAGTTTAGAATTCTTAAATCTCTTTCGCTTCACTTTAAACTTTCGTGAAATGATTGACAGTCAGATAAGATGAAAACTAAGAGAGTAATCGACTAAAGGGACTGGGATATAATGGCTCAGTGATAGAGCACTCACCTCTAGTGCAAGGGGTTCCTGATTCCATCTTAGAGTATGCGGAGGCGCGGTGACTCAGTGGTAGAGCGTTCGCCCCCGGTGCTTGGGGTCCCTTGTTCGATCCCAGCTCGCGCCGTGTGGACTTTGTGGTGGACAAACACCGTACTCGTAGGTTTTCTCGGAGTTCTCCCGTTTCCTCCCACTTTCTTCATTCCACCATTTCACTCATTTTCTCATTATCACCGTCTCCTTTAGCCTAACCGGCATAACCGTGGGACGTTAAACTTCATTTTTATCATTTTTATCTTAGAGTATGTGAATTTTTGGTGGTGAATTCTTCGTGGGATTTCCCGGGCTTCCCTAATCTCCTTCCACATTCTAACTATGCTACTTTCATTTGTCATCCGTCTCCGTGGAACATAAAACCGAAAGATTTAATTTCATTTCAATTCCGTAAAACGAAAAATTTGTGATTTTTCGGAAAACTTCTGAAAATTTCAAAGGTAATATTGTTACAGTTCACTGTTACCGTAAACAGTAACAATATTATTATGTCATACGTTCGTATATATATAAAAGCGTAGATTTTATATTACTAAGTAACCTTGATAAAACCTATGGGTAATTTTTCGAGAGGAAGTATTATGGTCCGCATATCCTTAATCTGCAACAGCTGGTGAACACAATACGGCTGCTGACTATGTTTATGATTATGTATTACACTACCGGTATTTAGGCCTGTTTCTCATAATATAAAACAAATTCCTTTGTATAGCATGTAAATAAGGTTCAAGAGGATAATTATAGCGTTGATTAGACATGCAGAGCAGAAACACATAATATGCATGTTTACGAACTGAGTGAATAAAGTAGGCCTATCTGTGTTAAACGTATAGTAATTATGTAAGTTGGGTTTATTTTCATAAAATTAACAAAATTTAATGTACCTTAGATTAGGGAACTTACCAACCACTGCTGAAATCTGTCTTAAATGACAGTCTTAAATGACAGTAACTATGCTTGTCAAGAAATCAAAATCCTCATTTGTTTACTTCCGGATATAGGAAACGGGAAGTGCAGTAGTTCAAATTAAGTATAAAATTTGTTGTGGATGTACAGAAAAGGGACTGAAGCGGAATTTAGAAGTTAAATTGGAAATTTAGGAGGTGAAATAATATGAGATTTAATAATAAATTACATATATATATGACTATGGAAATATGTTACAGTAATAGTAGTTGTCCTAGAGGGAGCTATGATTTCCGGTGCAGTGAAAAATGTAGTAAGTTAACGGTGGTGAGTTTATGTAGTGCGGTACCCGATAATTAGAAATTATTGCTAAAAACGCTAATTGGAACTATAAACCTTAAGCAAAAACGATTCTGAACAACCTTAAAATGTTTGGGTAGAATCGAGGTACTCGCCAATTATGTAAGTGATATAAAATTTAAACATAAAAATTTCATGGGGATTCATAAGTAAACTGCCATTTTGTTCTGATTTTGTGACCTTAACTAAAACAATTACCTTGGAAATTTAAACTGTTTATAGTGATGTTAGTTTGGCAAAGGAAATCTCAATTCTTGACCATGCGAAGCTAAATACCTGTAGTTGCACAAACCCGGGTAGGCCTATGGGGGAGCAAAAATTAACCTTATCGCAAACGTGTTCTGAAAGATTTATGAGTGTCTTTTCCACATAGTCATCCATGTTATTGATCGTAGATATGAAAATTCTGACAGTAAACAAACAGTGAATACTCATTATACTAGCTATATGCTATAATGGAATAATCGCTGATTTTGAGCAATGACTCATTGTTAGCCGATATACTAATTGTCTCATATGCTTCAGTCTAGATAACAATATCATCCTTCATTCACGGTTAATACCTCACGGAAATATAATAGTTTGAACGTATTATGAAATTGAATTGCTTTGAATAATATGTTTAGGTTAAGTTAGTGTAGGTTAGTTAGGGTAGGTTTTCTTTTATTAGTTAATAATCTCTGATGATTTTAAATATGTTCAAACTTAATTGATGCAGGTGATAGAACGTACGGATAATATTAATTTGAATATGGAAATGTGTCAGTATGCTCAAATATCCGAATAATATGTAAAATGAGCACTCTACGTATATCGAAATGTGATGATATGTTTGCTTATATATGTAAAGCACCTGGTAACTAAGTGATATGTATTACAGACATGTTCGAATTGTTAAATATTGAAAAATAATATTAAATGTTTAAATAAGATGAACAATGTAACAGATAAATGTAACTTGATAAAAAAAAAAGTCCGTGAATTGGTATTACCGTGAACTTTTATGATGTGATTAGACGTTTATAGGATCTGTATGATCAAAATATGCTGAATATCTCAGTAAAAGATATCTAGACTGATTAAACGATAGATTCTCTAATCTTAAAACTAACTACGTAAATGACCTTAGATATTTATATACTGTAGTCATCGTTTATTGTACTGTTCCATATACATAGCAATACATCTGTGAATTACTAATAGAAAATTATGAGTAACAAGAAAAGTGCATGTTTGCACATCTTCCTTTTGAATTTAACTCCACTGATAAAAATGGATTCATTTTTTTCTTTCTTCTTTGTCATTGTTGATGTTTGATTTTAATTGCCTGTTGATAAGAGAAATAAATGCATTACTGAATTTCAAATAAAATTTACCCTTTTATTAATATATATATAAATTACTAATGATAACATTTAAGTCGAATAGTAATTCAGGGGATGACTGGACACAATTCTAAATATGCATGAGACTTCTCACCGGAATGCCATTGCCACAAGTTCTTGGACGTGCAGGTAAATAAGTCATTTCTCTTTGAAATAGATAAGCATTGCGTACAATAATAATAGTGTCAAATTATAGCATGTTTATATAGAATGTAAGAAAATTTCTCTCTGTCTTTATGGCATGAAAAGCAGCTTGTAAAGAATTACAGCAATCGAATAGATTGGATTCAATTTTTTTTAAAAATGTAGTAATCAAATAAGGTGACTACAATATGATTCATAAGTTTTTATATTGTGGCATGGTGTTCGTTCGTCAAATAGCATACGTTTTATTTCAGCTAATCTTCTCGTTGTAGGTTTATCCCAATGATCCGTTGACGAAAGCTATATGTAAATCTTGTTTGGATTTGCTGAATCAAGCCGATAATTTTCAACATAAGTATCAGAACGCTCAGATGAAAATATTTGAGGAATCCAGTTCCCAGGTAAACTTTTTCTTTTCTGTTGTTTTTTCTTTCTTTTTTCTTTTTTTATGTTTTTGTATCAGAATAGGAGAAGTTTTAATAGAAAATGTGTTGATCATGAATTTTCAAGTAAAATTGGATAATGATGAAGTATAAATATAGAAACAAAAATAAATATAGAGACCCCTGACACAGATCTCATACATAAAATATGTTGAGTCCCCTTATAGTTACGGCGCACGCTTTCTGTGTATGTGCTCACAGGTTCAAACCTACTGGAAACTTATCTCCTGGCATTCAAATCTTTTTCAGGTTCTATATTAGTAGATACTAGATGACTTCGTAGTTGAATGTGGACATAAAGCAAAAATAATAATAAAAAAAATATTTTACGTACTTGTCCTCTGTGTAAAACACATATTTCACATTAAACATATTGAATGCCATAATGAAGTGAAAGTGAGGACGTAATAGAAATGCGTTTTATATCTGCTTCTGTAGATTCCAATCCATAAGTGAATAAATCGAAGAAATATTTCTAGCCGTAGAAATTAATAAGCTTTTAAATGGAAAAGAGAAATAGGAGGGGAGAGACAGAATTTACGAGCATTCGGCGACAATAAAATATTTGATTTTGACTTGAATTGAGTTTAGGCTCCCTTTCAGAAACGAGGCTATGTGAGACGTAGACTTACAGCTTAACGTGGTATCCGAGTCACATGAACTCCCACTTGGAATTGAACTTGGATCTTCCGCGCTAAAATAATAAAATAGTTATAAAATTTATCAGTCCTTCATTTCCTAATATTTTAGATAAGATTAGATGGAATTTACAAACAGGGAGATGAATTAAAAAGTTTTATTCATCTTTTGGTTTTTTTGATAAAACTATTGCCTGCTAATGGAGATTATTTGTCACTTCACAATTGATGCATTTTAGATTTTTAGTTATGGGTACGTTAGTTGCTTTAGTTGTTTGATCATTGTTTCTTAGGAAAAGATTTGCAGCTGTATTTCATAGTGGCAGTTGAGTAATACAAACACGTTCCTGTAAACGCCTAGATAGTAGAGAACAAATAAGTAAACAGAATTATCACCAACACGAAAAGCTCAGCAGAATTTTCTTTACAAAAAGAAGTCGTGGAAAACTAAAGGAACTAAATTTTATGATAAGTAACAAGCCTCTTCACCTCATGTACAAAATACTGTGTTTTTATGGGTCATTCTACTTGAAAAGGGGTTTTTGAGGGTTTTTAAAACGAAATTTTCACACTGTTCAAAATCATTATTTTCTTTATTTTTCTGTTCGCTATAATGACTTACATTAACATCAATACAGTGGTTCAACACGAGAACCAATATTTTGAGAAATATTGGTAAATTTAAAAAATGCTCTGAACGGAGGTGACAGCTAACTGAACGGAGGTGACAGCTAACTGAACGGAGGTGACAGCTAATCGAATGGAGAAGACTTTATACCAGCATAGATGTGACATCACATGAACGAATGTGACAAGACCATCTCTTTCAAATTGAAAAGTAAAAATTTGTAACGAATTTCGAACAAAAGTAGTATTACATAATATAACATTAGTATTACACATGTGCTTAAATGATCGCCAATGTCCAGAACTCAATTGTTGACATTAGCATTCAAATGAAGTACAGTATTTTGTTTAACATATGCTATCCTTAATACGAGGGTGGATCAAATATAAACGGGATTTTATTTCTTATTTAAATTCATTTTTTGAATACCACAAGGCACTTACAATTTATTTTTCCACATAGTTTCTTCTTTTGGAAATACATTTGTTCCAGCGTATGAGCAGCCTTTTGATGCCTTCATTGTATAAAGAACAGCCAGCCAGTTGCGCACGAACTCTTCCACACTCTCGTCATCTTCAAATCGTTGCCCTCCTAGAGCTTCTTTAAGCGGTCCGAACAAATGGAAATCGCAGGCCGATAAGTCCGGGCTGTAAGGAGGATGTTCAAGTGTAGTCCAGTGCATTTCCTGTAGCTTCGAGACAGTTCCACCTGCAGTATGGGTCGCACATTGTCGTGCAGGAGGAGGATCTGTCGGAGCGATTGGTCTCGTCTTTTGCGACGATATGTAACTCTCGCCTTGTTCAACAGCAGCATTTATTGTGCGTCGCTCATTTAAAAAGTCAGTCAGCAACAGGCCTCGCCGATCGAAAAAAAAAAAAAAAATAGTTGAAAGAACCTTGCCAGCTGACAGTCGAGTCTTGGCTTTCACTGTTTCCCCTTTCCTCCGCCACTCCTTACTGGCTTATT
The DNA here is from genome assembly GCF_964235325.1 of Thermobia domestica. Classification (NCBI taxonomy): domain Eukaryota; kingdom Metazoa; phylum Arthropoda; class Insecta; order Zygentoma; family Lepismatidae; genus Thermobia; species Thermobia domestica. The sequence goes on from NC_137464.1 coordinate 219,782,953, forward strand.
TGGTTTCAGGAGTGTAGTTGTGAACCCATGTTTCGTCGCAGGTGACGATCCGACTCAAAAATGTATCACCTTCTTCCGCAACCCTTGCTTTAAGCCTCTGACAGACCTCCAAACGTCTCAGCTTCAGATTTTCGGCCAAAAGGTGAGGGACCCATCTGTAACACACTTTACGGAACTGTAGGTCGTTTTTGATGATTGTTTGATAACTCCCGTAGCTGATTCCGATTTGTTCTGCAATTTCTGATACTGTTACTTGTCGATCGTCGTCAATAACGCCTTTAACTGCACGAATGTTTTCGTCCGTAATGCTGGTCCGAGAACGGCGATCGTGTTGCTGATTTTCCACACGTTCTCGTCCTTCCTTGAACGTTTTATGCCAGGCATACACACGCGTTGACAATGTTTGATCCTCGAATTATGCAGTCAATCTCTGGCAAATTTCTGCCACTGTAACTCCTTCACGAGCAAGAAATTTTATAATTATGCGTTGCGCAGTGGAGGGGTGCACTTGTTGCTCCGACATCATAAGCGGTACTTTCGAAATGGCGAGAAATATCTAACCACGCTCTCTCCACTCCCAGCGGTCGCGCCTAAACATAGCAGAAGCGAGCGGCCAGTCCTACCAACTGTTGATGTTCAGGAACAGAAATCCCGTTTATATTTCATCCTCCTTTGTAATTGTTTATTATAAGAAGAAGAAATAAGGCCTCATTGTGACGAAATAACTTCCACTGATTTTACAGATTTTGTGTAATATATCCAAAATGGATAAAATTAATCAAAAAGTGGAAACTCATTGTACTAGACAATATTATTTTTCCATGAAATACCGTTATCACAACTCACCTATGTACTTTCGTTTTGCAGCCATTATTTAACGTGAAAATAAATTTCGTATCTATAAAATGTTCGCAAAGCGAAAGCAGATAGGTGAGTCGTGATAACGGCATCTCATGCAAAATACTCTTGTCTAATATACTGCTTTTCCACTTTTCGTTTAATTTGATCTATTTTGAAGATATTACTGATCACATCCCCTCTGTGCACGCAGTAATGAACGGAGGTGACATTACTTTATACGCACGGAGGTGACAAATTCCGCCATTATGGCGCGATTAAGATATACCCCTAAGGTTAGATTCTGTTTACCCTTATTTTCAGCATTAATTCTTGAAAAGTAATATTATGATTCAACTAAATTAAATTATCATCTATAAATACCTTCTTATAATATCGAACGGAGTTGACGGCTTGTGTTGAACCAAATTATAACAATTGCGATTTCAGACTAATAAAAAGGAACAATCACCACCAACAAACTTACCTCGCTTAACTGGCGCCTTCCTTGGAAAGTTCCATAAACTAACAAGTACTGTGACTACGACAAAAATGAAGTTGATAAATATGGCGGACATATATATATATATATATATTTTTTAAATGCATTAGCACGGAGGTGACAAAAAACTGGATACAGAAAAGAATGCTACTTTTAATAGCATAAAAAAAGCTTTAGCTTACAAATTTATTTCCATCTATTCATTGATATTCATACGTTTAAAAGTCGTCTAATACTTGGCGAATAAAAGATAGTACTTTAATAATTTCGAATCATTCAAGTAAAACTGTAAGTGGTTACAACGCACGGTGGTGATATATCACCTATTTTGACATCAATATTTTTAAGTAAAATTATAAAAATATTACTGAGTTCATTATTAATTTTAAGTTACCTTTGCAATGTATGTACTTACACAATTGCAACGTGTTTTGATTTCTACCTGCCTATCAGCATATCAGTTACATCAAAAGTCCCATTTCAAATAGAATGACCCTTACATGCAATAGTTATAGCCGATTCAGACAAGCTGAAAAGTCTGCAGCAGAGTCGCTTTTTCTTCCGTGTTTGTTGATTTACGCAGTGATGAAGAAAACATTTTTAATTATTATTTTCATATGAGGAACTCTTCACATTATGAACTCTTAACGAAAGTAAGTAATAGAGTTAAAGTTGAAGACACTCATGATAATTCCGATATAGATATTGAAACTGCTGGTCCACGTCTTACATAGCAGCCATACTGAAAAAGAACGCTAAACACCTGCGTTACATTGCTAAAGTTAGAAGAAATTCATACATCTTTATATCGGATATAGCTTAAAATGAACGTGGCACATAGGTCGTTGTTATTTTGTGTCTCTCATTTCTCGGTAACGTAATGTTGAGGCCAGGTATGTACGCAGAGAGTTAGTCTTGGGGGTCCGAACCTCTTCCTCTCCCCCCCCCCCCCCCGACTTTTTGGTAAAGCTAGTCTAATTTTAAGAGTGATTTTACAAATTGTAATAGAACTGTCATGTTGAATTTGGACGTCCCCAGAAGCTTTGAAACCCTCCCATAATAAATTCCTGCGTACGTGTCTCATTGAGGCATAGATAGTCTGCTCTTAATTTATCGTAAGTCACCCTTTTCAACCGAAAAGAAATCTTAACTACGCCACTTATAAATTGTTATTAGTATTACATTATTAGCATTCCATTACTAGTGGCGATAATCATTATTGGTTTATTTTAGAACATGTCAGAACGCATATTTAGCATATTTCGCTACTAGGATACAGAGTTTGCAAGTTTTCTATGAAAATTAGCAAATGTATTCTTCCGTTGAAATAATGAACATTTCAAAATAAAGCAGTATTTGTACATTAATTCAAATGTGTTTCAGGGTTTGGCAACATGCAGAAGCTGTGCAAACTCGAAGCAGAGTCATTCGTGTCTGCAGCTACATGTGGCCTGAATGATAAGAACCAATCTATTTCTGGCCCGTGCGGGTATGCAGCAGAGAATTCTGCTGCACACTTTCCAGGCTCGTCACTTTATTTAGTTAGTTATTTATTTTTCGTGGACACTCGTATTCAGTGTATCTAGAAGACATATACAAAGATTTAGTGCCTTTTAGGAAGGGTTTAACTTTTTCGCCTCCGTTCGCTATGTTGAACCCGCCTTCCTCCCTCCTTCTGAATGGATTTTACAAAATTCGAAAAACGAGTGAGGTATTATGTACTACATATATATCGTACTCTTACCGAATTGCATGTTTTTATTAGCAATGTTTCTTGCCCGCCATGTCGAAGAGAGATTTCCTGAATTCATGGAAGTGAACTTGTTATTTATTCTGTTTTTCCTGCATTCCTCACATGCAAAATTTCCTGACTTTTTGCGTAACTTAAAGAAAGAAACCTCCCACCCATTTTCTGCGTACTGAATTCATCGTGTATTTGAAAACGTGGGGAATTTCCAACGGAATACTGTTTTCTTATTATTTTAATTTTGTCACAATCTCTGTTTCAATTTGTGTTCTATTATTTTATCGATCTCATGTTAGATTATATCATCATCATCATCATCATCATCATCATCATCATCATCATCATCATCATCATCATCATCATCATCATCATCATCATCATCATCATCATCATCATCATCATCATCATCATCATCATCATCATCATCATCATCATCATCATCATCATCATCATCATCATCATCATCATCATCATCATCATCATCATCATCATCATCATCATCATCATCATCATCATCATCATCATCATCATCATCATCATCATCATCATCATCATCATCATCATCATCATCATCATCATCATCATCATCATCATCATCATCATCATCATCATCATCATCATCATCATCATCATCATCATCATCATCATCATCATCATCATCATCATCATCATCATCATCATCATCATCATCATCATCATCATCATCATCATCATCATCATCATCATCATCATCATCATTATTATTATTATTATTATTATTATTATTATTATTATTATTATTATTATTATTATTTAAGAAATCCTGCTTTTGTTTATTGTTTTAATTTTGAAAGTTCTTTTATGAGATGCATGTATCGGTCGTTAGTTGTATGATGACGGGAACAAATAGCCTCAACGTTTAAGTTCCTGTTAAATATACAAGTACAATCAATCAGAAGTGACAGCAGAAATACTCAGAATATTGCTTCCAACTTGATTGTAACAAGAGTCATATTAATAATGTCAGTTCTTTTAACATCGTAAAAAGTGTAGTTTGTAAGCACACAATATTGTCAGTTAAAACGGTAGATGTTCTTGACTCCAGTCCTTTTATTACATAACGCGTTTTTTATGACCCATGGCTACAACTTACTCCATGTGCGTATACGAGGAGAGATTAAGAAGAAAAGAGAAACGTTTCTCTCTCTCTCTCTCTCTCGCTCGCTCTCGCTCTCGCTCGCTACGGAATATCAGTTTGTATGTTGCAAGCTAGCAGCAAGTTTAAAATTCATTCTAGAAATCGGTGTAATCGGATCATTTGTTGTGTTGATGGAATAAGAGTGGTCAGCGTTATATAAAATTTGGTGGTTTCTAGCTCCATCTAGGAGGAGCAACAGCTATCGGATTTCTGTTGGCTAAGCTAAAACGCCGACTGAACTTCTCAAATGAATGATAGAGGTGCAGGGTAATGGTATATGAGACTGAGAATGAATAATAGAGCCTTCTGCGAATATTAGTAGAGAAGTTTAACATTTTAGTATTATCTAATATACAAAGAAGACGAAAGTTTTGCAGTACGACGTAACAGATTATCACAGTTACATACATACAAATTGGCGTGTATTTGGTCAGATCCTAACCTGCACAGTAGCCGTTCTAATTGTTGTTTAGATGTGTTAGTGAAAAAATGTAGAGACGTCATCGTGGTCGTAAACTAATACCGAACAATTTTGCGTGTGGGTTAATGTTGGTCATTGTGTAGATGAAGTGATTCCTGCGCTTGGAGAGAAAGACAGATTTGTTGTACCGAGAGTTTCAAAGAGGAAATTGTGGCCTAGAATACGCTCAAAGGCCAGGTCAACCGTGGGTTGACTGGCGAGGTATGAGGGTAACATATGTGCAACGCGATAAATCCTTGAGCTAGACAGGCGTGTGACCTATTGCCAAATAGAAGTATCCTTGACCTTTAATGCTTCAGCAGTTCGTGCCATTCTGCTTAGAAGGTTTAGAAAGTTATAACCTTTAGGTGTCGCATAATTTTACTGGCGAGCAGATAGCGCATGATGTTTCATGGTGCCTTGAAATGCTGAAAAAGTTTGAAAATGGAAAATGTTTCTGGTACAAATATTTTGATGGGCGACAAACCTGCCTGTACTATTACGACGCCCACCCAATGCTCAGAGCAAAGTGTGAGTGTTTGAAGATGTGATTCCCGAAACTGTTCGAAAATCCTTTTATATATATATAGAAAAAGATGCGTGTTTGTTTAGTGTGAAAGGAGTTTAGAACAAGTTGTGTTGGAAACTCAACAGACAGTCATACGGAAGTGTATACCGCGGAATACCTTCCGCGGTACCCAAGCTCATGGATAGGTACATGATTTCTTTATCATGATACTCCAGCGCACCTCTATGAGTATTTGGCCAACATTGGAATAAAACTGTTAGAGCATCCATTGTAAGTCCTGATCTCGCTTCATGCGACTTTGTGCTATTCTCTCAAGTAAAGAAACTGAAAAGGGAGATTTTACGAGCGATGATGACCTCCTAAATGGCAGGGACAATGCGTGTGCCCAGACCTCCGACGAAACATAGCAAGTTTTATTTGAGGACTGTTTTTGAAGAATGGAGGAGTGTATGTTTGCTGTAAATTATTTTGAAAATATTTTGAAAAAGTAGCCATAGTTCTAGTCCCCTTTGTATGATATAGTGCATGACAGATAGGACTTTCGCAGTCAGTGGAGATGGGTGCTAAAGAATTTGAGACATAAGAACGGCGAGAGAGATATCATCCATGGATCACTTGGTGCGTTACATACATGTCAGACATGACTTTCTAGAAGACATAGTCACTGGCGATGAATCTTAAGTGTTCCTCTACATATGCGCAATAAATCAATCCAGTATGGTGTGACAACGTTCCGATTCCTTTTACTTTTGTAGAGAATCTAGAATCGAACTGATATGTAACCTGCAAACGTGTTTAGGAGATTAAGTCTAAATGCTATTGCCCAAATAAATAAGATTTTGTCTGCCACTACATAATAGTACTAGTAACCAGCATATCGTAGATACCATTATTAAGCTGAACAGTTAGGTTGTAAGACATAGAGAACTCCTTAATTACAAAACCACTTGCAATACATATATATCGATATATGTATATTTGCGTATATACGACATACTTATATTCACCCAACTAAAAAAAAAAAAAAAGAAAAAAAGTTTCTGATTGATCCATCCAAGAATTTATATATTGACTCTTTGAAAGACTTTGAACCCTTTTTATTATTTTCCAACATATAACTCGCCTTTGAAATTTTACAATTAATATCATCGCTTTTTATTTTTTGAACTTTTACCTCTGCCTAATAAGCTTTTATACAAAATATTACTACACTCCTTCTCTGCTTCATAAAATGTGGACTAGGCTTTCCCCTTGTATCCTACTTCCCTACGCTTCCTACATGTATTAAGCTTCGATTTCACCATAGATTCTAGTAATTCCTGACCGGATGTTTGAATCCCCATCTTACGACCGTATTTGATTAAACCTACATATTTGTTTCCTAGCTTTTCCTCTTTTTGTGGTAAACAATGTACAAATTATTTCCCTGTCGTGTCTGGTAACATGTGACTGTTGCTTTCTTGAAGCTATATCTCTCTTTTAATGTTCTGACTATTCTCTGTTTGAAAATCAAAGTGTAATATCCACTTCAGGAACGACGATGCCAAGTACAACGTCGTTTCGTTACCGGTTCGTATAATGTGTGAAACGATTTCTGATTCCTGCTCCTCTTTAAGCACTCCAGCTTCGATTGCAACTCTCAAATCTGCGCATCTTTTTACTTGAACTGACTTATGATTCAAAACGCCAGCTTGTTCCATGTGATTTTCTTTTCAGATGGTTCAAAATTTATTTCATTGGTATGTCACCGTTCTTCTGCACCATTGTTATTTCCGTGGAGAATATAGAATCCAGTCAACTGTAACTTACAAGCCAGTTTAACAAGCTAAACCTAAATCCTAAAGCCCAAATAAATCAGATTATAACCGCCTCCATATGTCATTAATAATCACCAATATTAGCAGTCAGACTATAAGACACACAAAACCCTTTAATTACAAAACTGATTAGAACATGTACACCAATATATTTATTCCCATATGTTCAGCTACCTAAAAGAGAACATAATCGCCCGCCACCTAGAAATTTGCACCCATCTGAAGCCCGCCACAGAAGCATAGGAATTTTCGCAGACTGTTGATACAAAATATGCTATCATAATCAACCTCATCTCTCTGATTCATAGGAAGTGAAACGATTTTTTAGGTTGTCTGGGGTAAAATAGGTGACCGCCATCAGTACTCCGAACAATTTCAAGAGTCATGATCCTGAGAAATCTCAGATCGGAGATGTTTCAAAGAAAATTTATTTACCTCAGGTCTTTAAGGCTTAGGGAGAACAGAGCATAACAGAACAAATACAAATTACTATTAATGGTTATTTGTTAAAACAAAATACAAATAAGCAAAATATTAGAAGAAAACGAAAAGCAATCACAGACAATAAACAAGATGACTTAAATAAAATGAAACAACATTTTAAAAAGGATGTAGCGCATTCTTTGTAATTTTAAAAGATCCTCTAAAGCAATACCATTAGCAATATTTGTATGCCAAGTGGCACCTGTTCTAGTATTTGTATCTTGAAATTTTGTAAGTCAGGCTCCGAGAAAATTTTAAGGCGTTACTTGAGCCATGACAGGATTAATGTTGTCTAGGGGAAAAGAAGTTACGTTTATAGCAACTTAATTAATAACAAAGTCAAAGACATATTTACCTCCTATAAGGTAACGTCCCACGAGGATCAGCCTCGGCTGCTGGTAGTTGGAGTGTGTTCCTCGAATTTTGTAATTTTTTAAAATATATTTTTCGGATAGGGTGTTAACCGAAACATACAGTCACACAATGTTAATTAACGTAAATAATAACAAAGAGGGGGGTGGGTGAATAATACGATTACGCGGAGTTTATTGTAATTTCTTTAACATGTTTATTCGTGATTGGTTATGAACTTGAGTATCAGAACATAGGTAAAATGGCGTAGCGACGTAGAGATAGGAAGAATATCCGTTTTCCGGATTTTATTATTTTTCCTATTTTTCTTAATTTGATCATTCACTATCGGTGATGACAAAATCCCTGTGTTTGGTACAACCACATTTTCCGTACAATACGCTTTCCGTAGGAAACCACAAATTTTAAAATTTAACTTAATGGTTTATGCATTTCCAGGGTAATATCTGTCATCCTGTTATTGTTGGAGCATTAAGAAACTGGAATTTTATTTTTCAGCTAGAATAATAATAAAATTGCAAGTCCAAAACCAACCAAGAGGAAACAAGTCTCTGTTATAAAAAAGAACAATAACTTAGTTAACATAAAATTATCTATAAATTATCCAAATCAAAAATATCTTTTCCAGAAGGAAGGAAAGGATTGTGGGAGATAAAGATAGATGGTTCGGAAGTGGTCATAAACACGGTAATGATCCACATTTCGATAACGTATTCTATGAAAGCCGGCATTAATTCTTGATTACCTGACCAACATAAGACATGTCCCATGGTACTGTCGTAATGATTTTTCATCATGACACATGTCTGTGCAGAGTTCCAAAGTACCTGACTATGAGCAGAAGCAGTGAAGTATCTAAAGAACTGCAGCGTGTGGTTGATTACCTGAAGTACATTATCACTGATGAAAAGTGACACTACATAAGACAAGCATTATAATAATTAAATCAAAAGGTTCTTCAGTGCCGACAAAGGTCAATGTTGTTCTTCCGGAACAAAGGTAATATTCTTTCCTTTTTTTCTAATTGCTGAGAAATGATTTACCAGTGAAGCGTTACCAAATATCACCACTAATTAGCCTGGTGGCGACTACGTCCGCCTACTACGCCTGTTTTTTTTCCTACTGTTTTTTTTTTTTTTAATAATAATAATACCATACCTTCTATTGCCAGTGTTCCTTAGTTTTGGCCATTGTATTGATGTATATTCTACCATCCATACAAATTATACGTCCTCTCTCTTATCTGTCTTGATAATTCTTCCAGTTTAGACGGTGAAAATTTGACGTTTGATGATCGTTTAATAAATCCGGAACAAACTACTTAATTTAATAGGATGCATATTCAATATTCGTAAAAAAAAGTGCTTACCCCTTTAAAAAAATAATTCTCTCATTGTAAACGTTTCGGCAAAAAAAAAAAAAATGTGTCGAGGAAGACAGTAACTTTTTGTCTCAGCGAAATCATTTTGAGAGCAGCTCGTCCTCTTATCCTCTGTCATTCCAAGTACGAAAACCGATGAATTCAAACATTATAGGCTCACAAGGAAAATTAAATATACACTGAAAACCAAAACACGTTGTCCAGCTAACAGTCCTATGTACGAACGTTTTGACAGTTGATAAACTTCAAGTTTTGTGATTTGCTTAATTTTTGTGATATATTTTCGGTATATGTGAGTCGGGGATAGTTAATTGTTTAATATATCATAATTTACGATTTATTTAACACTCAGACACACGCGTCCTGTTTGCATCAAATTCACACGCACTACGGGAATTCCCTCAACCTGAGAATAACTGACCATAACTTTTTACTTAAACGTATTGTATTTAATTATTTTTGCTGCAAATATATTGATGTATTTATTTCTTAAGAACATAAAGAAGATGCTTAATTTCTATTGCAGGTGCGTCGAAACCTTCTTACCTCAAGTTGTTGAAATTATAACTATTGTATGGAAAATTTTGAACGAAACCGCGGTGACGGGGATTGCCCGTACTTTAGAACAGTGTTTCTTCCGGACATGTTATTGGAGAGCACTGCCTCCGCGGGGCTCTGCGAGTTCCCCCGGAGGAAATCAAAAGAATATGTTTATAATATAAGAATAAATAGAATAGTACCATGTGAAAGTAATATGTGCTCCTCCGAATACTAAGTGTGCCCGCTGGAACATATTTTTCTGAAAGAAACACTGCTTTAAAAGCTTCCTATGCTCATAACCTCGAGTACCATTTTCCAACCTTTTTTAAAACAATTCTAAAACATGTCTTTGCTCTTCCTCATACTCTACTTTGATTATAATTATATGATTGTAAAAAATCCAAATAAATCCACACGCGGTGACTTTTTCCTGCAAGAGTATTATTTTCACAACGACAGCTCATAGAAAACTAACAGCGTGATGTACGTGTAGAAAGAATCAAAAGAGGAAGCTAGAAGGAGCCCCAGTCCTAGCGTAAAGGTATTCTCAAGCAGTAATATTTCTTCAAAAGCGGGGAATCTCCGTCAGTGCGTGTGCTTGAGTGTTAATGTATAAATATGGGTGTATAAATATGTGAGAGTTTAGTGTATCAATTTATTTTCGCATTTAGAGCGACCGAGGATGAGAGCAGGAAAGGGTTTCGAAATGATTTCGCTAGTATGAACATTAACACAATCAGGTTAGTCATACCATTGAGTAACTTTGAGATTATTTGCCAGTGACTTTTACGTAACCTTTATTTGATTCGTAAACTTAAAATATGTATTAATTTCTTAGATAATTAAATAGATGAATTTTGAACGCAGCTGTAAAGGACAACCAAACATGTGGACACTGCAATGTGCACATGCTAGCTAATATTACTCTCGTAAGCTGCACTCTTCATATTGTAATACGAATTGTGAATTACTGAATATCCAACACGTATGTCCTTTTCCTTGTACTTTACAGAAGAGTATAACATCGCCTGATTTATGTCAGATGTGTATGGAAGATAAAGAAAACAAAATCAATATATTCACTGATTCCGAAGACAGCAAGAAAATAATATTGTGGCTGCAGAAATGTTTAAATATTTTCGTAAGTATTCAGAATTAATATTAGAAGTATTCTTTCGTAGATAGAGAAACTTTTAATATATTTAACGCATGTTAATACTAAAATGCTTATATTTTAATAACGCCATTTATGAGGGAAGAAATCTAGAAGGCCTTCTATTGCACTTACATAAAATGAACGAAAGTGATCAATGAGTAACACAGTGCTGAACGGAAATTTTAATCTCGTTGTTAAAATTTGTAAGTATGTCATTTCCGTCAGCATACTGTCTAGCAAAAAAAAAAAGTTTTCTTATACCTAGGCGGATAGCGCAGCGGTAAGCATGCGAAAGACAGATTTGATTCGTGGTACAGTTTATGTGGGATCTTTCGCTGAGCTGTAGTCCACGTCTTATATACCGTTGACACTCGAAAGAAACACTAATCTCCAAACAAACAGAGAAAATCTTATTTGTTAGGTTGTCGATGTTGTTTTGCTAAAAGTTTCGTCAACACAGCATCAGGATTACAGCGATTTGTATAATAAAGCTTTGAATTGTTCCCAATGTGGTCAAAGCCAAGATTTCCAGTTCATTTGAAAAGTACTCTTGCTGAGTCTTTTAGCTCTGTATGGTCACAATTTTATGCGAAATTGTATTAATTTGAGGCAACATGATACATATGGGCATACCATAGTAAATTATATTTCATATGCTTTTCCGCTGTTGCAAAGATATCATCCTTCAAGTATGCTAAGTGTTCATTACATTGAAGTCAGTATTTAATGTGATAAATATTCTTCTTATCAGAAGGTATCGATGTACTCGCTTGTAGTCGTATGGATTCAAACAAAAATAACAGAGATCTTGTTTTTGTTATCTTTTGCCATTTTACAAGCCCTGTTTATTTAATTCCCGGACGGACACTGTAAAATAATCGTAAGTGCGACTTACCACTTATTCATGCATGTCTTTTTCAAAGTTGAACTTACACTTGGGATCGGACTTGTCTGTCCTTTTTATGTATTAGGAATCCTGGTGACTCCTATTGGCACGATATTACCTTAGTTTCGAGATCGTACCATGATTCCCATCCATGGTTCCGTAGTTAACCCTTGATTCATCCTCTCTGACTGTGCTGGCCACTAACGTCGGGTCGGTGGTGCTTTTCCTTCAGTCCCTCCTGGTGGAAACATCAATGTTCTTCTAGTCCTGTGTGAGAATCTGCAACACGACTTCCACGGACACACGTCTAATCCTTAGGTTTTTGTGTAAGATTTGATCAGATGAGCCGGTGGAAATATTTAATTTCTCGCAATTTTACGGACAATCAATCGACGATCGAATTTTTCAAGGGCACTGAACTAGAAATTTTCTCATTTCGACCTGTGATAGGGCGACTAGGAGAGGATTATCCTCCATGGATATTCTTCAAACTTGGAAACATGCAAATCATTGAAAGGTCTAACAAAAAAGTAACACTGTAAGAGCTTTCGTTACCTACTTCTTCAAAAGATACATACTGTATATTTATATATGCATACAGAGAGAGAGAGAGAAAAAGAAAGAAAGAAAGAAAGAAAGGGAGGAAGAATGAGGAAGAAAAGAAAGACAAAGAGAAATGTAGCTATGAATCATCTAGGTGGGTAGCGACATCTTGACATTAAGTATTACGTGATATTGTAGTCATATTAAGGGGGGACAGAGTTAAGTGACTCCAGTAGTAAACTATTCAGATGGGTGGTCGGTAAGTATGCAGAATAAGAAAGGAATGATAAATGAAAAGAAAACAAACAACATTTCTATTCCCACTGTGGGACTCTGGTTCCAATTCTACAGGTTGAATTGCCTGTATGAAAAACAGAGGTAAACATAACTGTACTGTTTAAAATGACGTATTTATTGAAAATATGTACAATGATTGTTGCATTACTTCACTTATAAGATTATGGCAATAGTTGTTGGTAGTAGTAATTAAAACATGTTCTTGCAGTTACATAACTTTGAGCAGTGTTTCAGATTTTACCAAGGTTTATCATATCTCTGGAATGGTGATTTTCTTGATTTTCTCAAAACCGATTTTTATGGTCTTTGTCTTAAAACAGCAGAATACGGGGAGCATCCATTTCGTATTTAAAACAGAAATTCAATGTTACGAAGGTAATAGAATTAGAAATGAACTACGGAGACACAATGATGATTGGTGTATAGTTTATGTTTTCTGTTTAATAAATCATTAAAATAATTTAGAAAAGGGTATAAAATGTCATCGAAGCCTCAGAACTCATCGAGAAATATTTTGTAGTCTCACGGCAGAAGTAGAATTTGTAAGGTTTAAATTCAAGATGAAGATAGAAAAAGTACAACTGCCATTTCCTGTAACTGGAATTAAAGAAAGACTGGAGTTGTAAACTGAAATGTAAGAATGATACGAAATAGTGCTAAGGTCAACTTTTGGAAGTTACTCAAAAAACAGCATGTAGGCGTAGGATGTATAATACCTATTTTTGCTAATGATGATACAATTATGTAGCATGTTTTATGAGTAACTTTCTAAACGTTTGAAGTTTTACTTGTTCTAACTTGAACATATGCATAAGGTAGTGTATAACAATCAGCATAAGAATTATTATAGATTTATTACAGCTTAACTGATTACTAACATTGTTGTTTACATTTTGTTTCTAAACCGGCCTACGGCACTTGTTGCATGGTCAGGCAATTATATATATACTTGGCAGATAAAAGTAGTAGTCATGAATTCCATAATGACTACGTTATTTATTTTATTTATTTATTTACTTTCGGAAGATTAGCTACTTGAGCTTGAACGTAGAGAGACAGTACGCTGAGGAGAATGTAATCTGTTGAACGTGTTTTATACTTCACAGGTATCAAAAGAGTGTCCATTCCTTAATATTATTTGTGTAGACTGCCTTAATTCATTAGAGAATTTTTATGCCTTCCGTGAGAAATGTTATGTTACCTTGAAAAATCTAAAGGAACTAGCTCTTGCAGAAACGTCACTTACTCGAACAAATATGGTGAGTATAACATACTTAGATTAAACATATTTGAATGTCAGTAATTTTTTGGACAGGGTAATGATATTTTAAAATTACACTGGGTTATGTCACAGAAAAATAGTATTGTTGGGAGGCTTGATCTATGGGGTAATCCCAAAGTTTTTCAAGGCTTCTTAACTACTAGTACAGAGCTTCTGGAAAACTTCGCACAGTAGTGGCGATGTTGTTCCACTTTTTACAATTCGAAGAAGCAGATCTTTCTATGTGTACATTATCTTTGGTTAGTTTGTGTAAGCCTATTGTTAATTTTTCACAGCAGTTTGAGAAAATACCTTAGAAGCCGCTATTCGGAATGCGTCAACATCTGCGTCAGAAGCCGCTATTTGGAATGCGTCAACATCTGTGTCAGGCTACACAAATCGCTCATCACATACCTTATTTCTCATGTGTGCGGAGAAAAGAGAAGTCGTTAGGTGATAGATCAGGCGAATACGGACAATAAGTCACTAATTCGACTACAGGACAAAATCTGAACAGTTTGGTGCTGAGTGAAAACTGGTATTATTATAGTGAAGAATCAAGCGACAATTTGAGTTTGTTCTACGCAATTCATTGATGGCCTTTGGCAAACAAATTGTTGCCTACCACTCAAAATTTAGTCTGTCGATCCTACCGTGTATCTGGAATAGCCGGAGAAACAAGCAATCATTTGCTTGGCAGCACTCCTCGAATGAACAACTTTTGTTGGTTTCTGTTCACTTTGAAACACTCAACCAGTGGATTGGTGTTTAGTTTCGGATTCGTACGAACAGATCATAGTTTCGCCCCCTGTAACAATATAATGCAACAAATTTCAATTAGCTCTGTTGAATGTTTTTATCATTTCTTTACACCAATTAACACGAGCCTGTTTTTGAGCTTTGGTCAAATTGTGTGGGATCCAACGGCTTGAAAGTTTCCTTGCGTTCAGGTGCCCATGCAAAACTATATATATATAATACTACTTTCATGTCAATGTTCAAGAATACAGGGTCTTCCAAAAGTCCTGCAAAAAAGTAAAAAGCTGTAACTTTGTAACAATTTATTGTATTTGTACAAAACTTTTAGTGGACTTGTAAGAAAGCCTGAAATTTTGTTTCCAAGCATATTTTGTTACCTCCAGCTGAGCACCATTTACGTCCAAACATTGCTGAAGTCTTTTCGGAAATCCAAGAATGGCATTTCGACGTGCTTCATCCGTAATACTCCCAATCACATCACGTATCTTCTTCCGGAGGTCCTGAACATCTTTCGGTTTTTGCTTGTAAACTTCTGTCTTCACATGTCCCCAAAGTCAGTAGTCATAAGGCGTGAGATCTGGCGATCTCGCAGTCCAATTGATTAGTCTTCTTCGGCCGATCCATTTGTTGGGAAATTGCTTATCAAGGAATTCTCGTACGTCTCGGGAAAAATGCGGAGGGGCTCCATCCTGGTGTAGGTGGACCTCATTGATGATGTTTAACTTCCGAAGCTCCGGAACAGGAAAGTTTGTTAGCATATCGAGGCAGTTAACGCCATTCACCTTGTCTTCATCAAAGAAGAAAGGTCCAATGCAGTGTTTCATTAAACGGCACATCACACATTTAACTTTGGAGAATCACGAACATGTGTCTCAAATTCGTGTGGATTCTCAATTTCCCAGATTCTACAATTATGTCTGTTTACCTTACCAGACGCATGAAACGTGGATTCATCTAAAAACAGTAACTTTGAAAGAAGCCCTGGATCACTGTTCAACCGAGCAAGCATCATTTCACAAAACTCACTTGGCCTTCCGCTACGAAGCAAGTCCAAGACACTTCCGGTAGCTAGGAACTTATCGTACCATCTCTTGATACTTAAACCTGCAGGTGGTTGTTTCTGATATTTTTGTCGGAATTTTTTTCTCACCAAAACACTAGATTTCAACTCACAAAACCACGCCACACACTGCGCTTTCTCTTGAGTAGACTCCATCTTTGTCACGTGATTTGTGGTCATGACGTCAACGTTTACATCCTCTCATTGTTGCGAACAAAAATGTTAACATTTCCACTAAATATTACAAACAAAATACAAAATTGTAAGTAGTACTTTCAAAGTTACAGCTTTTTACTTTTTTGCAGGACTTTTGGAAGACTCTGTATATGACTCGCACGATATGCCACATGCCGATCTCTCAATGATTTCACGCACATCATCAACATCACTGGCAACAACAGACGTGGATGCTCGACTTTCACGAGTTCATCACTGAGAAACGTGCAATCACGCTGGAATTCTAGAAACTAATTATACATAGTCCTATTGGATTTTGTTTCATCCCAAAAAGGCCAAACGAAGCCGCTTCATTCATTATTTCGGTGTTAAACTACATTTAAAATCATAAAAAGTCATTACCCGAAAGTGTGCTCGAAAAATGTTCATTTCTCATACAAAACTACCTCAAACTGCTGTGAAAAATAAACGAATAGGCTTAAACAAGCAAATAAAAATAGTTTAAGCATAGGAACGTCTATAGTAGATCACTAGTGCCACTATTAGTAATACTTTGCAAAAAGTTTTTCAGCAGCCCTCGTACAAACAAAAATATAATTTTAAGACTATTATACAAGTGCATTCTTTCATACGAATAGAGATCGACCTGATATCTTAAATTTTATTGTTTCAAATGGATCCTACAATTTTGATAGTTCTTTTCATGAGAGTGTTGACAAGAGCATGAAATTACAATGCTTGATGTGTCTTCTCTGTTCGATGTTTTGTGCCTTATTCCGTTTTCACGTTCGCCTATAACACAAGATTTAAAGTAATAGGCAGGCATGTGTCCTTTCATTTGTCTGGTCATACTTGTGTTGTAATCACACACTCGATCGTACTTCTACATTTCTATTCTAAACACTGCTGGTTATGACGTTATTCAGGAAAGAAAATAGGATGAAGTCGAAACACAGAATTAATCGTATCATTTCTTTACTTCAGAAACAATGCAAATCAAAACCATAGTTGAATTTTAATACTTCATATAAATTTTATCTTTGTGTCCTTCTAGTTCGTTTTTATATCCGTTTCAGATATGTTAATGGAGATGGAATCCAATGATTTTTATATAATCGATTGGGAAATTCTAATGCTGCGAAACATTTTGAATAACTTAATCAACCTTATATCTATCAAATCTCCAATTTTATTTTTTTTTTTGAAGTTTCGTACAATAAGTACGAGCCATAATTATATATTGTGTAGGTTGGATTCCTTGTGTTGAGTAGAAACTAACCTTGTAACCAACTGGGTGTCGGGTCGCTGTTCGGGCTGCTATTTATTTGTAACCATTTCAATTCGAGGTCTCTGTTCGGGCGGACATTTGTTTGTAACCATTTCAATTCGAGGTCTCTCGGCGGACATTTATTTGTAACCACTCCGTGTAGTCTGGTCGCTGTTCGTGGTCCTACCAATAAGTATTTTCCTGATACCTGAACTTACCTTGATAGGACGATGAAGGACCTCTCCAAGAAGGGTTACAAATTGTTTCGAAATAGCTCGTCGGTCTCAATGATGAGACGAGCATTAGGCGCCGAGAGGTTCGGGTGTCTCGTCTCGAAAACCTCACGGACGATCAGACGGTCATCCAGACCATAACGCACACAAACATCACTCACACAGACAACGAAAACACACTGGATTAAATAACACTATACTTATTTATTAGAATACTATGATATAAAAAAAATAACGAAGAGAAATGAACACAACACTGAACACAGAATATGTATAATAATTTTCATTACTAAAATCACACTTTGCCTTTCTAATGCACTGTAGCTCCTTATATATATAAGATTATAATTCAGATTTCACTGCAAATGCTTCTCTCACACCAATGACGCACTTGGGGCGATTAGCACTGGGGGAAAAGTTACCGGGATAATCCCACGAGAAATTCAGTTGCTGCGCCAAACAATCCTGAAGCGTAAAGATGAGCCTTCAGCAAATTAAAAAAAAAGAAAGTAGAATGCTGATGTTGGAGGGCGCGTATATAACTGACATGTACGCACAAGGTCTACGGACCTGGGACTTCACTAGTTGGGGACTAGCCGTAAGAAAACGTCCTTCACCGGCTAATAGCTTATGCCCCTTAACACAAAATCATACTTGATTCCCAACGCGACGTGCGTGGTTACGGCTTCTAAACCTGGAGTCAAACTCTCCGAGCACCAAAGCTTAAGATACGGGCTGCAATGGTCGACTGAAGAGTGTTGGCAGTTCATTCCAAAAAACACTCAGTTAAAGCACCTGTGTGCACATGCAAACAGAATACGGAAAATAATTTATGTTAATTTTAGACCACTGGCTACGATGCACGAGACACTGCGATAACTCGGACGTGAGAAAGTACAGATAACGAGCTGCAAAACCAACGTGACTGGCGCCACTTTGGTCACTTGAACATCTGGTCAGCCAGTATTTTTCTAAACTACTGCAATATTTCCATAAGTGATTAAAAAAAGCACTTAATTTAGTTCCATATAACTGCAGTATATATACTGTGCATAATAATAAGTCAGGGAGAAACACTGAAAAGGTTTGTCGCTGACAAATATTCTCACCAAGAAGCAATGTTTTAAATATATATATGAGAAAACGATGAAATACTTCTTTGTCCAATTGTGTGGGAAAGAAGCAATTCCCATCGAAGAAAGAACTTATATGCGTCGCAGAATGAAGTATAAATCGAAAAAATAGTCACTGTCTTTACGAAATATACAGAGCGTCCACAAAAAATACTTCTATAACCTGGTGGCGGTTATAGATTTGGTGCTCAAAAGCGGAACTACCTGTTAAGTGCACACATAGACAGGTTGAGATCTCCTGGCCGTATAATGAAATATGAATAAAATTAGGTTTTTCACGAAAAATTTAAAATTCGTTTGTTGGCAACACTGTGATATGGTGTGAGACTTACGTGCATAAACGATGAATGGTTTTTCACCTGAAAAAGGGCTATTTAAAATAATTAAATAACTTGTCGTTCACTCACTACAACACGATGAGGTTCCTGCATGAACAATATCCAATCCAAATGTTTCATGAAGTGATAAGATCCTCTTGAATGTTTGTAGTCGGTTTTTCTTATCTTCCGTTTCTTCTCATGTTGAAACCATGCTGTCTTCCTGTGTTGAGTCTCCTCCATGGTTCTCCAACGATGAGTTGATGAGGGGAGAAGGGGAGTTTCTTTTTAACACTGGTGTGAGGAACGAAATATGGTTTAAACACCTGTGTGATAACTTTTTTTTTCAAAGTTCGCAGAAAGCGTTTATAGGGCTATTCAAATTCTTACTTTTTTAAATACTTTTCGTAAAATGTTTTAAGTGTTCCGTTTCGATCACTTTATTTGATATTATATGAAGTAAATATATACACTCAATAACTATTCATGAACATATCGGCTTAAAAAAATATCAAACATTGCAATAAAAGTTAGTAAATGTCTTCTTTTAAATATACTGATATATGTATTTAAAATATTAGAATATGAATGAATATGCAAATAGCAAACATGTTAAACGTACTAAAATATTAAAAATCATTGAAAAGTTAAAATGAAAAAAAATGTAAACACTTTACAAACTGACAATATGCAAACAAAATAAGATTTTCACCTGTATGTCCCCTTTTTTAAATAGTGCCTTGTGTTGTTTAAAGAAAAACAACGAAAAATCGTTTTTCCCAAAAAATAAATAAATAAATAAATAAATAAATAGTCAAAAATGACGTTCATAGTGATTCCAAGAAATAAGCATGATTCTGCATATCAAAGAAAAGATTGTGATTTTGTTGACATGTATGAAGAAAATTCGGTACGCCATAAGATCAAAATGACATCTGCTCGCCGTGTGAAATCCAGACTAATTCGATAATGCTCAATACAACAAATGGTTTCATTCTGAAACAAAGTTATTAGCAGCTTAGGCCTAGAATAATGGTTGTTGTTCACTTCCACAAACGTAAACATTGTAGGGTTACCAGAACATGCGGGTATTATCTGCAAGAGAACTTATTAATAAAGCGTTGAAAACTATACGGTTTTGATCCAAGTTTTTCGAAGGTCTGATCAAGGAAGTTGACTCACTAGTCCAAACATTCCTGAAAATAAACAGTCATTACGTCATGAATTGACCAAAACTATACGTGGGAAAAATGTGTAATACTACACGTACTTACACACAAAATATGTACTTACACACAAAATATGTACTTACACACAAAGTATATTGACTGAGTATATAGCTATATGATTTCATTGAAGAATCGATATGCAGGACAGCTACTATTAAAATCAGGCACCTTTAATATGTCATGATTAGCGAATGCTTCCTTGATTTTCTCCAAAATTCTGTCATGTTCCCCCCACTTAAAGGGTGTTTTGTCAGATCTTAATCTATTCAACGGATCCACTAAGTCTCCATAATTGGGTATAAACCTTTTGTAATAATTACAAAGACCTAATATTTGTGACAAAGCTCGTCTACTTTTAGGCCATGGGATGTCATTAATAGCTTGCAATCGATCCTTATCGATAAACATATTGCCCTCACCAAATTCAAAACCCAAATACTTGATATTTGTTTGGAAAAGGCTAGTCTTCTTTGGAGATGCAGTGATACCACATTGTCTTAACCTATCTAACACTTGCTCAAGGATTTGCTTATGTTTCTCTAGGTCATCAGTATGTGTTAGGAGATCATAATATATATCAAAATATTCTCCTACAATGTCCTTAAACACTTTCTGCATCAAACTGCTTAATACAAATCCACTTTTATAAACCACATTGGCAGACATCTATGCCTAAGTAATCTGCGTGGAGTCGCAAAAGTGGTATAGACTTTACTATCATCCGTGAGTCTACATTGATTAAAAGCTGATTTTACATCGAGCTTAAATATTATTTTATGTTTCCTTTTGCATTTATAATAACCCTAGAATTAATATCACCGTAATTAATAACAAGCCGTTTGGATTTATCCTTGTTAACTACAAGGAAACAAGGCATAGGAAAGGAGAAGTATCAAACTCTTCAACCACACCCATTTCAATTAATTCATCAACATACTTTTCGAGTTCGGGAAGTTCATCCTTTGGCAACTGATACGGCTGTTTGACACAAGGTGATTTATCCCTTATCTGAATTTGATATCTAAAATTTTTCACTTCTCCTAATCTATCAGTTATTACATCAGCATAATTATTCATAAAATTTACAACATATTCGTTTAAACTGGGAAACTGTTTATGTAATTCAGGTTAAATAATTGTATTACCTTTTTCCGAATCATGCTGGTTGGTATCAGAGCATGATTGACCCTTGACTTCATGTCCCTTTGGTTGTAACGTAGGTTGCTCCAACTGATGATTTGGTAACTCCCATGATGACCCGGTTTCAGAAATCCCACGCTTCTCCTGACACCCTGCAGACCAACGCTGATTTTCGGAACGCCTCGTTGAATTATGCTGTGGCAGATCCGATGAACGATGCATCGTAGTATAATTCTGTACGCCAACTGGAATGTTTGGATCAGACAACTTAAAGAGTAAGTCACTCGAAGGCCCCTCCGACAAATCCGCCACTGGACGCCGCTGCTCCGAAATATTCCTGGAAGACATGTCAGAAACAAAACAGACATGTTTAGAAACAAAAAATAGGAAAAAGATAACAAAATGTCGATGTTGTCAACTTAGAAATTATTTCTACGCGAGAAATAAAATCTTTTTATGTGCAAAGCTATTCGTCAATTACTACGTATAAAAATAAAATTATTGATGATATTTAGCATCTACTCTCCATTAACGGTATGTCTCGATCAGTGAAAAACCAGAGGTAGTATGCCTTCTACATTGAAAAACCAGAGGCGGTATGGCATACCATCGCATACCATCTCACTTCGACCACTGAAAATGACCATTTACATTTCTGTAAAAAATTCGCTGTTGCATAGTGATAAACGTAGGACGTTAAACTGAAAGATTTCATTTCATTTCTGTTTCGGGGTTGTCGAAATTCAGACTTGCAGGTAAAAAAAACAAGTACTACCTTGAGCAAAAAAAGATACAAGTTTCTTTGGTTTAAAAAAAAAAAAGTTCTTTCAAAAGCAAAGCGTCTTTTCGAGCCTTTGTATCTGTAGCTTGATGCCAAACTTTTTTATTTTTTTAATTAGGATATATTTTATCCTCTAAAACTTGGCCTTTTCCACAATCTTCTGTTCCAATACTTACACTTCCGAGGGGAAGAAGTAATAAATCGTAGTTTTGTAATTATTTATTATTATTATTATTATTATTATTATTATTATTATTATTATTATTATTATTATTATTATTATTATTATTATTATTATTATTATTATGTCTTTTCTACAATATTGTAATACTGTGCATTTATGGTTAAATTTGTGAATTGGTTGCTTTTCTACTTTTTATGATTGGTATGCTGTAAAATAAACCAAGTAAAAGTTTGTATCCGTACTGCGGAATTTGCATTAAAATAAATACAAATTCAAAGTTTACAGTGTTAAACAATATAGTGTATTCATTTGCTACGCTTTTATTTCGTTTACGAGTTGCAAATCTTTTAAATGTGACTATTGGTAACATGCAGGTGTTGGCGACGAGCACATAGTCGTGTTATCATACAAGCATGACACACAAAGGCAGTTTCCTTTCGCTCACATAATTCACAAACGTTGTTTCCAATACTATTTCAAGAACGTTGCAAAAATGTAAAACATGTTTTTCTGTGGCATATTCATATTTCTGTCAATGGTATTGTAAAATATTCTGGAGAGCTGACGAACAAAACACCATATAATGCTGTTCTAGTATTAATATTCTATTATGCAAGTTTACCCCAGATTTCTCATTGAATTGCTTGTGTGTAAAGAAACGTTGTCTATGAATAACAAGTTAATATAGCCTGAAAAAGTACACATCTCTTGTGTATATATATATATATATATAACATGTATGTTACGTATATATATATTGTGTTGTTTCAAGTGATTTTGTTATCTCCACGTGTATCGTCTTTTCATTAAGAATTCCATTGTGTCCGTGTAGGATGCACAAAATAACAAGAACTACTTGAATGATGAATCACCATCAGTTTTCTCCAGGGTGTAATGGGTGAGAAGTTAGGAATCAAGTTTGTTGATGGGGAACCGGAAGTAGAAGAAGTCAACCACTTTCGATTTTAACATTGATCGCTATAGGGTGAAAACGGTAATAGATAACGAGATTTCCTGCTAAACCAAACCCCTTCACGTGGTGTGCACATGTCACTGTTACTTGTTTCGTTAAGTTTTCAGCTATTCTTCCACTTTGTGTACGTTGTAATCGGTTACTGTTCTAACTTCGATATTATTACGTTTTTAATGAAGCTTATCACTTAAAATATCTATTAAGAACCTCAATCAACAACAACTGCGACATAACTTTGTAAAGAAATTGCTGAAACCATGTAAATTGCGACAGACAGACACGAAACGATTGTCGATAATAATATTTTCAAATCAAATACTAGCTGATTAGATTTTTTTTTTTTTTTTGTCGTAATTTGAATTTCATGCATTATAAGTGTTTGATAATTTGACCAGCATTTATATATGCATTCATAGAGATTTATTAGTTATTTACATGTATTTTGGTTTGAAATTAAATAGTCTTTTTATTAAGAATAGATCGCGTAAAATTCTTCACCAGCATGAACACTAATGGTATTAGAGAAATTAAGGACAAGAGTGATATATTTTTATTTATCTTTACAGGTTACAGATAAAAGTTCCCTTTGTGACAGTACAGGAAATGTGCCATTAAAAAATGTGACTCCAACCTTTGGCAATTCTGACAAAAATTTTCAGCCTATTGTGCCGAGTGATTTATTGAGTTCTTCATATTCTGAGACCGAAAGTGGTAGCGCTTCATTGGAAGTATTAAGTGGTCAACAGAAGTCTAGTGTCTGTGAAACGCCTAAGAGTTTGTTTCCTCTTACTCAAAGAAATAAACTGACGTTCAAAATAAAAACTGAAGTGCCTGAAACAGATTCCGTTGAACAAAGTGAAGAATTAAATCTCCCGTTTACTGAGAATGAGAATGATGGTGTAATTGATGAAGTATTGAATTTACTACAAACTTTTGTCGATTATCTGAGGAAGACATCTATCAAAAAAGAAATTTCTGAAGAACTCAATCAGCAGGACAGTATTCAATGCCTGGGGCAAGATAACACTCCGCATAATGAAAATACTGTTTCTTCGAAAGTTCATCATAATGAAATTGGTAACACTTCTGACGCAGTGAGAGTGAAATTAGAAGACCCATGTGACCCAATTGTAGAAAACAATGATGGTACATGTCAAATGACATCCGGAAATATTAATCTCTCTGAAGCCAGAAACTTAGACATGGTTACTCAGAATTGCAAGTAAGTAATATTTATATTTCTTATAAAGAGAGTATGTGAGAATTAACTTTTTTTTTTTAAGTAAGAGCTGAATATTACAGTTAAAAGTAATACAAACTCTAAAGATTGTATATAGAACGAATTAAAACTAAAACGGAGTTCTGTGTATAGGCTTGTATCTGCGATTTGAAATTCGGAGATTTGTAGTTAGCACATCACTATTGTTTTTTGAATTTCTTGACCTAAGTACTCTACCTCTTCTTCATGTAGATCTTTTTGACATTGGGAGAAAGCCGCTTCTAATTTCATTTGGTATTTCCCAACGGTCATCTATCCAATTATTAACCAGATCCAGCACTTTACTTCGGTGATTTTATTAGAACCGGCTAGTGCGGTTTTAAAGTGTTGGCACTGAACAATGATTATAACAACAAGCAAATCTATATTTGAGTCAAATACTGAAAATCAACATGGTAAACTTGATTTTTACATTTGGAAGCCATGTAAACCAAGGAACACAAACAATATATAAATAACTGAGAAATGCTAAAAAAAGACTAGTATACAGGTTTAGCTAGTAATAGCATTTTCCAACGTTCCACAATTTTGAACTTAGGCTAAGGGACACGGTGATTATGAAAATAATAATGATGGAATAATGGAAGTGGGAGGAAACGGAAGGATCCCGAGAAAACACTTGTTCGTTCACCAATAAGCTCAAGTAATGCGAGCTGGGATCGAATCAGGGACCGTACGTAGCAGAGTTGATCTCTCTACCACTGAGCTAGCGCGGCCCCCAATTGATAATAGCATTACTGACACTGTTGTAAACCAGGTTAATACTAAGAGATAACAGCTCTTTGTTGTCACAGTAACTGTTAAATATATGTGGTCGAAAAAACCAATAGCAGAACTACAGGCAATTAAACTTCTGAAACAAACTGCGATAGACATTTTAAACTAACGGCAGAGAAATTTTGTGCTTTCACAGTAGAGTTTGATTTACTTATTTATTTTTCCCGTAGACTTATCAAGATGATACTAAAAGTTTCAACATACACGACCTAAAGTATCCGTATTTTTATAATAAATAAATAAGATAAAATAAAGGGTGCCTTTATTTGGAATGGACCATAAAAGGCACAGAGGTTGGGTAAAGGTAGGACTCTACAATTTCTAGACTTCCTCATACACAGGAGGCGATGTAGTCAGTGCTACGCCCACTACATTTTCCCTGGTGCCCATTTTACAGAGGCTGGGTAAGTGGCTAAGTCGTATTGGAACAAAGGTTTAAGAAAATTTTTTTTTAAAAAATTGTCCACAGTGGAGTCTAAACCAGTCCGTCTGTTGGTGGGTAGACGGCGTGCTTATTATGCTTCTTTGCTCTGAAGTGTTCGGTATAACACATGAAACCCCGTCAGTTGTATCTTAACCTTTATGGTCCAAATTTCCGGTACGAACACAGAATGGCATCAATTTATGTTGCTTTTCATAACCTCAGAAATAACCATGGTAGGAGTTGATTTTGAGTTTAACGTCTCTTTCAACAGCGAGGTTATATGAGACGGGACCTACTGATTAACGTGGAATCCAAACCACATGAGCTCCCGCCAGGAATCGAACCCGGGTCTCCCAAGCCAAAGGCGCGTACGCTAACGGCTTAGCTACGAAGGAGCTTATAACAATCAGTAGGAATAAGATCTAGTAAGCATAGGACCGTTATGTTCACCCTCCGTAATACTCCATAGTGAAGTATATATTTGGTTCGAGAAATACTGTTCAGCTGTGGCAAAATTTAGTAACTGGGACATCGCATTGTAACAAATTTAGGAAGATTGTTCCCTTCGAAATTTGTTTATAAAATAAAGAGAAGAGGAAGTGTCATTGTCATTCAGTAGCACGTGCTTACGGGTTTATTGTAGGACTCTCAGTGATAATGTTATACGGACGTTCGTACCGGTTCATATCTTAATATTGTGCCAATGGCTATGTTCTGGGATCAGCAGTGTGTCATCGTTTGTCCAAAAATAGCCAAACATGATCTATCCAGAATAGCTGTAAGGAATTTAACTGGTTACTATTTCCTGTGATAGAGTAATTCCTGAGAATTATATCCAGAGCTAGTAAAGCGAAATTAAATTCTTAAAATGCCGTGTGTTTTCGAAACTCTTGGGACAAGTGACCACGATGCCGACGTCCCTATTCTTTCCCAATCGATTTTCGGAACTCTATCTCTTGAGAACACTTTCGCGTTGATTTCTTTGGACTACAAGGTAAGTAGACTGTAATCTTGTTCATTAGCCCAACAACGAATCAAACGGTGGTTCTTAATATAACACATGATGATATTTACCCTTAAAACGTATAATTAATTGAAATTTTGTTAGTCTTGGTAAACGTTGCATCTTCCTTTCCATTGTAATATGGCGATATAACATGATTTACATCTGACTTAAACGTGCATGCTCCACTGAACCTGCTTCTTTCTGCTTAACGTGGACTGGAAACTTAGAGAGTCTCTTTCTTCTATTTCAGATCTGTATTAATTTATTTCAGAATAGCGACCGATTTGTAATTCATCATTATTATAAGTACATACTCTATGACATCCTTTTTCTCAATAATTAAGGTTCACTTTCCATGTTTCCAAGATTTCAGATAGTTTATTCTCAGTTTTGCTGTTTATAAGTTGTATGATACTGGATTTTTATTCGGTTTAGCATATCTCCCTTGGTCTAAATAGACCTCTCCTCACTTCGAATAGGCAGGGCGTTATGTCAAGAAGAACTATTCTTAAAAAATCTTAAAATTCTAAAGCTCTCGCAAAACGATCTAGGTTAGAAAATTGCAGTTGTATATATATAAAGGGCGCTAAAGAAGAATCTGGAGTGATTGTTCAAATGAAGAGTGGTGATAGACATGTAAAACCGGGAAAAGTTAGGAAACTTGAGAATACTTAGAATAGTCAGGGAATTCTGCTAAGAGTTGGGAAATTTTGATCTGCTAAAAATGAAATTAAAAAAAAAAAAAAAATTAAATGAAATTTTTAAGACTATTTCAGGTATGGTTGAATGCTTGTTTTTTTAATTGATAACTTCAAACTTAAAAACTTACCTGTTTTTTCCACAAATGATACATAATGAACCTAAAATCTGTAGCTGTGCGCATTGCCTTTTGCTTTCGCTTATGCAGTGGAATATCATCGGTAAATCATCCACAAAATGCAGTTGGATCGACGATCCAATGGAAAATTCATTTTCGACGTGGTGATAGCTTCCACACGTATGAAACGATTTTGGAATACGGTTACCAGGGGCGGACTGGCCCACCCTGCTACCCTGCAAATGCAGGGTGGGCCCCTCAAACAGGTGGGCCCCTCCACCAATTTTAAAAAGATGTGCTCAATTAAACATACCAGCATCAAAAAATGCAGGGTAACTCCCGCAAACTTGTGTTTTGCATAAAAAAGACGTAAAGTTAAACTTTCATGAACAGACCTTATTCTTCTCCACGTTTATCGACTTGAAAAAGTTCTGTCTATGAGACAATCAGGCCCTAAAACATTGCGGGGTTTGTGATACAGCAGCTGTTAAAAACGAGCACGTTAACTACTACTTTTTTAATATAAGAAACACAGTAGATTTCAGGCTGTTATTGGATTTGGATACCATTGCCTACTCCGGTCCTTTTACAAGCCGGTGAGTGGCGATGTTTTAAAGAAACAATAGTGTCATAGATATTGTTATTGTGGAAAGTGGAGGTGGAGCCGGAACGCTTTTGAACTGCATTGTCCTCAGACCAAGCTTCGAAGAAAGAAATCGGATCAGGCTTCGTTTTTTTTTTTTTTTTTTTTTCAGTGCGGTAAAGCGAAAAGAAATTAGTCGTCATTATCAACGATTGTTTTATACATACCTCAAACAATTACTATGAAGTTGCTGCCCTCGGCTCGTGTTTTATTTGTATATTACATCGAAGAGCAAATCCGATAGCAGCAATTCAATTATTCGAACACCAGTTACGTGTCATTTGTCGTGGAAGACAGATGTGGTTGTGTCAGTATGGATGATAGGAGTGATTCTGCTGTAAAGAAAAAATATAAAAGTGGTGCTAAAAAGCGAGAACACAAACGAAGATGTGATTTACAAAAAGCTGCATCTGACCCAAAACAACGTAGGCTATTTGAATCTGTGAAGCCCCAAGAAACAAATGAGCGTGATGTGACTCATTCGAGTACTGCAAGACAGTTGCCAGGTATTTTTTTTTTTGTTTTTTTTTTTTGTTTTTCTGTTTAAGGTGTTTAAAAATTATAATGTATACACCACTTCTTTGGATGATTTCAGTCAATTGTAGCTTATCTTTAATGGCTATTTTTACTTGAAATTACACAACTGTAACAGGCGAACACGAAATTAACTGAACTGTTTGCTGCCGCGTAGTGCTTTCAAACGGGTCAGATCAGGCTTTCATGGGTCGAGTCAAGCCTGCTTGAGACACGGGTCGGGTCAGGTCACCTACGCTAGGGTCAGGCTACTGTAGCCACAGGTCGGCTGGGGTCAACTTTCTAGCCACGGGTCGGCTCGGGTCAACTTTCTATTCGGGTCATGAGTCGGGTCGGGTCGACGTTCAACTCAACCCGACCCTCTCGACTTGAGAAGGATTTAGCCGAAACGGCGCATAAGAAAGTTGACCAGAACCGACCCGTTTTTAGAGCAGCCCTGACCCGACCTGTCATCCAAGGAGGTTCGACTCGAGCCCTGACCCGATGAAGCCTGACCTGACCCGTTTGAGAGCACTAGCTGCTGCACACTTATGCTGTCAGTCAAATCCGTGTGTATATCGTGTAAATGTTAACTTCCCTTTAGTTATTTAAAGTTAATTTAAAATAAAAGTGTAGTAAAATGTAAAAATTATTTGTGATGTGCAAAGTAGGCATTCATATAAAAAGAGAAGTTGGGCCAGCCGAGGAATGGGCGGACTGCACTAGACGATAGACGATATTTAATCTTTCTGCGACATGAAGATATGATATTATGACTTACTTATGTCAAGGAAAATCTTGCGTTTCGAAATCTATCGCAAATTTACCTCCAATCGAATTCTTTGTGTTGCATTGAAGCCACAAAGTTACAGCTTTTTCAAGTTTCAAACACTGACGCCATGTCTGTTGTCTCACCTGACACGCTTGGGAGGGGAGGAGTTGTCTGCTAAGAGCGGGGTGTACTTCCTCGAGATTATACAGCAATATTTAGACGAGTTTGTGTATGTGGGTTACAACATTTTCTTCCCGCCAAAAAGACAGGTACAGAAAGAGAGATTGCGGCACATTCGCGAGCAGACTCTCGACTGAAGTAAGTGGTATTTTTTACGTATCAAGGGGGCGGGGAGCCCCAGATCAGCTATGACAAAATACGGATCTTCGGTAAGTAGGGTGGTTGCAGGTTTGGTTACTTAAAAAAAGTTTCAGATATGTTATTTTACATGAAAACGCAATAAAAATTGCCTCAAAATTAATTTAAAAAATCTGATGGCATTTTCTGAAACACCAGTCTTTATTTTGGGATTTCCAGCAGACATGGGTAAAATCATGTCAAATTTAACTAGTTTATAATTTTAAAAAAATCTGTTGTTCATTCTCCGCTGGCCCTGAAGAGGCTACATGCCTTTATTCTACTGAAAAACTTTTTCGGTCATATGTAAATGGGGCTGTGCAACGATGAATCATCGCATTCCTAAACATTAATTTTCTCGATTATGAAAGTGATCAAAAATCGGTTGCGTTCATTGCTTGGACAAGATGTGTTGGAAGACTATTTTTTTATACATAGAAAGATCATATACGTTTGATTACGACAAAGTGATTGACGATCTTGTATCTAGCTCCAAAGAATTAGGTAGATATTTGAAATTGTGAGTGTAACTGGGGCATAATGAAGATATTAATATTAGGATACATTTCTGGAATTCATATTAATATTATATAATATTAGGTTACAGTATGCAATTCAGTAGAAAATTTCAACCAACTTGATATTAGAACTGATCTATGAGGAAAGAAACTCACATTATTTCTGTCAGTGCTTTAATTATTTAGTGTTTCAAAGTTGACTTGAGATTAGTTTTTACTTATTGCACATGTATATATTTTGGGTTTTCTAAAACATGACACTCATTTGTTTAAATAAATGGTTTAAATTCATTACATAAAAAAACAATAGCACTATATAAATAACTGAAAGCACCAATTCCGGTATTGTGTGTGTTTACAATAAAAAATGATAATGCCAATTATACACTGTATGAGTTACTATTAAAATGTTCCTACTTTAGATTTTTTGTAATTAATGTTTTGCTTTTGCATGAACATATGGGATACTATTTATGGGTTCGAAGATGGACTTTTATATGTAATACATATGAAGAATGCCAAGTACATTTTTTACATTTTTATACAGTGGGCCCTCATTTCAGTTTAGCAGGGTGGGCCCTATGGTTGCCAGTCCGCCCCTGACGGTTACTCGTATTTGAGCTTCTGTGTTGTCATTGTAATATATTTTAATTCACAGAGAGGTTTATTTCAGAAGTGCTTATGAGTTTATGAAAATAACTGATAAAGTTGCACATCTGCATATGCAATGGGTCAGTAGATAGCCAATATCATTGATTTCTTGATCTTTAATGTAGGATACGTCTTACAGATATCAAAATCAAGTATAGATAGATATACTTTCTCTTTGTTGTTATAGTTTAATATTTATTGTTATACTTTATAGGTATATATTGGATAATTTTCCATCACCAATTATACATTTGTAATGATTTGATTGTGATGATTCTTCTCATAAATTTTCTTTTTTTTTAATATTGTTTATCTTTATTTTAAAATTATTCTAAGATTTAAAATGATGCAGCACTTTGCGAACAATATTTGTAATACAGAGTTCAAATTAAGTTTCAGTCTCTCTCTCTCTCTCTCTAGTCATTCTCTCAGCCAAATATTTGTATACTTTGTCAATACCAATATGAAATGTTCAAAGTTTTATAAAACAAGTTTTTCCAGACAAGATATTTAAGAAAATATTTTGTAACTGGACTGCAGCTTTTGGTTGGGGCTACAAGAACTGTTCTGGGGGTTAGAAGATAGAGACACCCTTGCTAGCATCCCTCTCCAAAATTACGTAATAAACATTGGATTTCTTTATTAGGCAATTCGCAGTGAAATGAAAGACAAGAAGGGACAGTTCAAATTTGAGATTCAATTTATCGTAAAATAATAATTTGTTTCCAGAAAACAGTGAAAGTAACGGAATCATAGCAAACTTTACATTTCTTGCTTTAATGTTGACATCTTCATACCTGTAGGGAAAAAATTGTAAATGGGATGTCCATTATGTTCCTATTTGCTGTTCTATATCTTGTCTTTCGCCAAAATCCTTAGATTTTGGACGTAGGAAACCAAACAGGCACTGCCCTTCTTACTGACGGTTCATTGACACGTGTTGTATTAAATGAGGGGAAATTGATCTAAATGATCGATTATATTTCAGATTACAGGTTTGAAATATTGTAGATATTGGTACTAGTTCACCCAAATTCGATGGCACGGTCGGTATAATGTTCAGTTCTGTAACCAAAGTTCCTCAGTTCAAACAATGGGTTTTGTGATAAACACCAGTCTTACCAGCCCGTTTTCTCGGAATTCTTCTGTTTCTCTCCCTTTTCTCATTCCATTCGCTTTTCCATCATTAATTACTGTCTTCTTTGTGGGACATTAAACTAATGCTTTAATATAAAGTATAAATGCTAAGCAATTGATTTTCATCGGTCAATAACCGTAAGGCACTTTGGGAATTTGCAATGATTGACTTCTTTCACGTGTGTAAATAATGTTCCGAGTACGATTTTACTTTTCTCGGGAATAAACTTATTTCTGCTCGCTTTCTACTGTGGGAATCAGGGTTAAAAAAAAATCAAAAAGAACGTTTTGTATGTTTAAAACATGTTTTTTTTTTGTTTAAAACGTTTTTAACGTTTAAAACAAAGTAGTTTGTTTTAAACAAAAAACACGTTTAAAATGTTTATTTTGTTTAAAACAATACTCTAAATAGGCGCATATATTCCATTTTTACACGCTCACAGGTATTTCTTGCCATCTATATTCAACCGTTAGATCAAATTTCGGGAACTTCCCTAATCTCGATAAATCCAAATGTTCAATTCTGGAGTAAGAAATCGGGATTTTCCCGATTTCTGTTCACTAAATATGTAGTTTCTTTGTGTTACGTTCTATAGGTGGTCTGCATTCTTAATCTTTAAACGCCCATTGACGTAACTGCTGTATCAGGGCTTTAAATCTCAATGTCTCAGTCCCTAATTAAGGCTGGAAGATGGTTTTGGAGCCAATTTATTCCTGAAGGATACAGGTTTCCGCTGGTGTACAGTTTATCTATGTGGGGGTACCACGTGGTGGTGGGCTCCATTCCCTCTCTTGGGGGATAGATTCATAAAAATTGGTACGTGAAGCAATGAAGTAGACCACTTCATGGTAATATCGTGTATTTGTAGTTTTTGCTTATATGGGGGAGCAGGGAGGGGGCAAAGCTAGTCAATTTTTGGAGTTTCGGGTTTTTGACGTAAATTACATTTAGTTTTACAACAAACATCAATAGCTTGGCCCCTAATTAAGCTAGAAAGATGATTTGGTACCAAAGTATTCCTGAGGGATGAAACCTTCCGCTAATATGCATTTTATTAGGGATGGGCACGAGTCGAGCTAAAACTCGACTCGACTCGAAACTCGAAGCAAATTTGAGTCAAGTCAAAGATAATTTTCTCGAGTCGAGTTTCGAGCCAAGTCACTGTTTTGAGGTCGAGTTTCGAGTCCAGTCGAGTTTAATAAACGGCTCGCTCGTTTAGCTCGTTTTAACTCGTTTTGAAATCATGGCCTGATTAGACTGGAAAGCGAAAGTCATAAGAAATGTAAGCAGTAATATGGAACATTTTTAGTGTTGCTCAGAAGATGGGACACTGCTCGTATCTCGTCTCGTCTCGATTAACAAGGCGACTATGGATTTTTATAACGAGACAGCCTCAAATGTGAGCACCAATGTAAACACCTGGGGACCACAAGGCTGAGACTTGTACGAACAAACTTTTGAGCCGAAGCAGAAGCCCAATCCAGGTAGTGATGTTAACTTGCTCATTTCAGTTCAATTGAGGAGCACTTCGAGTCGACTCGGTTGAGATGAGGCACCGACTCGGCTCAGGTGAGCCATCGGCTCGAGCCGGCTCGGTTGGGTGAGCTGTTGTCTCGGTTCGATAGTGAATGAGCTGTGAGCCGAGCTGCTAGAGCCGTTGAGAACCCGAGCCGAGCAGGTTTAAACATGTTTGGCCGACGCAGTCTAACTTTTAACGATTTTTGGTTTGAGCCAGAATACTTGCTTCTTTGGAACTGAAACCTATAACCTCGTGAACGATGTCCTTGCCTCCTTGACTTCACATTTTCTAGTCAGCAGTCAACTAGTTTTTAGTATTCAGATACAAACCGCCTATCATTCATGTTTATACACGCTGGTGTTGTTATAATAATAATAATAATAATAATAATAATAATAATAATAATAATAATAATAATAATAATACTAATAATAATAATAATAATAATAATAATAATAATAATAAATTGTAGTAATAGTAAGTATCATTGATAATAATTATATTGTCTATGTAGGATACTTGAAGAAAGTACTTGAAACTACACACAGCATTTGGCTCGATTCGACTCGAAACTCGAGTCGAGTTGGAGGAAATTTTTCGAGCCGAGTCCTCGAGTCGAGCTCAGTGATGTCGGTTTCGAGCCGAGTTTCAACGAAAACTCGCTCGTGCCTATCCCTACATTTTATGTATGTTGGGGGTATTTATATACGGCTGAGAGAGGGAGGACGAAATTCGTTTTTTAAATTTTTCATCGGATTTTGGAGGCCATTCCTCCCCCTTTGTGGTACATCCACAAAAATTAGTATGTGAAGCAATGAAGTAGTCCCGTACATAATAGTAACCTGTATATGTACTTGTGTTTATAGAGGAAGAGGGGGTCAAATTTTGCTAATTTACATTTAGTTTTAGAACGGTTCCATATAAGGCAAGATATATTTTACTGAAGTGTTCTAGAAGCATAATTCTTGTTCGTATACATGATGTGTGCAGCAAAAATGATTTGCATATGGACGTGGTACTGTCGTGGGGGAGGGAAGAAAATGTCTGATTCAATTAATGTTTTACTGCGCATTTTTTAATACTTCCTACATAAAACGAATTCATTACGCAATGGTATCAATGGCTGCCATTTCTTATATTATTGTCACAAGTATGTGGCCTACACATTAGCATCATTTTGTCAGCGCAGGTGACAGCAAAAGTTGCCAGGGCCCCGCAAAGTCAATATTTTCATATTTTTTAATGACTTTTATGTCTGTTCGTTTGTACAAATACGGCGGGAATTTCAAGAATGGTACCTCGTTGGAATCTGTGGTCTGTAAGCTTTCCAACTGTGTATAAATCATGACTCTGTGATAATTAGGAGTATCACCAGAGCCCCGAACGTGAGAGTCTACCATTTTGTTAAAATCCCTAGTGGGCGTCTAAAGGTAAATTGTGTTGTTATGGAGTAGACACTAATCATTGTTAGCTACCCATGTTGCAGATAGAGATATCTTGAGAACTGTTAAGTTACAAAATGTCATTTGCCCGTTGTAGGCTAGTCACCGCTCTTTTCTGTGAGTTGTATTGTATTTGTCAGAGTATTTCTTCTAGCTTATGATGTGAGAACTGTTCATTATTATGGAAATGATAGTGACCAAAAAATACCCAAGTTTTGAATTTGTGAATTTGGATCTTAGAATAGTGTATAGTGTGTTTAACCTGTTATTCTTCTAAATTAAGAAATGATCAAATACTTCACTTGAATTTCTGTTGGTTTTGTTATACGCACATTGATGTACAGAATTTCGTTCAGTAATTGCTGTTATAATAAGAATATAACTCTGCTTGTAATTTACTTTATGCACAAATCCTGCGGAGGATGTGTTGTTTGTTAGAAAATTAAATTAGCTTCTTGAATCTGGTATTTTAGTTGTTTTGAACATGTCCAACCACTATCGAAAAAAAAAACACGTTTAAAACAATTTGTTTAAAACGTTTAAAACAAACTGAATAAAACAACAGCCCTCGTTTAAAACATGTTTTAAACATTTGGTTTTAAACATATCAACCCTGGTGGGAATTAAGTTTATTTTCGCTACAGCATTCGTTACTGGAAAATAGAATTTTGTAAATACCTAAATGTGCGATAATAATAGTTAATACAAAGTAATAAAGACATTATTACAAGAAATTCATCGTTATCATCACAGGTATTCTGCCATTATTGGCAGGTCACATGCCTCAACTGAGAAGTTTCTATGCTCCATAGTCTCCCGCTAACCTCTTCGTCTTCACGTACAATTTTCCTGTTTCAATATCATCCATAGTCTCCTTCGACCCTTCACTCTTTTTTTCTGCCACCATACTCTCTAGCACGTCCATGATACAGCTCCTTCTTAGCTAATGTCTGAACCAGTTTCCCTACCTCTTAATAATTTTTAAATGTTTTCTTTTCTTCTACACCATTTCTAACACCCTCTCATTCGTTTTTCGCTCGACAGCAACCTAGGAATGAGTATATAATATATGTTTTATTAGGTGTTTCATTGTTTACGTATTTTCGTTCAGCATTTTCATTTATTTTAGAAAGGTAACAGTGTTTAAAGACCTAGATTAAACACAAAAACTGGCTTTGTTCCTAAAGGAATAGAAGTGACAAATTCAAGTTGATTTTTGCAATGGATCGAGGTCGCTGAGTAACATAAGATGGCAGGCGATAAAAAATAAAAAGCATATTCAGATAGCCACATCCCTTTCAATATTGGGAACGGTTGTGTCTACATCTCAATAGTATCTAAAGCAAACACCAAAAATATAGGCGGGTTGCGCGCGCACCTTACAGCTCGCTGTTGTCAATTCTTCCTTATCATGTGCCACCTCCTTCCCCTCCTGTTGCAGGAGTAAGCAGACCGTTTATCCAGCCACAGCTCAAAGCCTGCGTTCTGCCGTAACCAATCTTCAACACTCGCGGCGAAACATGAAACCTTGACAGTGACTGAGCAAGACAAATGTTAATGTGGCAACTGTGTAGGTTGCTAGTTGGCTGTTGCTCTCTCCACCCACTTTTTGTTGCGCGCGCAACCCGCCTATATTTTTGGCGTTTGCTTTAGTGGTAATACATGCTCACAAGTTCGGGGCTGTAAAGAATTTAGATGCTTCAGTTAAAGATGAGAAATGGTCGTGATTTTTTTCTCTTGAAAATTCAAATCTAGACAAAGAATATTCAATCAACGCACAATGTGTAGCAGATAATTTAAAAGAACGAACTTTCATAGTACTCAAACTTGTATGCGATTCAGTAATAGACCTTACCTGGGTCTATTTCTCAACAAACTCTCCCTCATTATTAATACATTGTTGCCATCACTCCGTGCATTTTGTGTAGCATGTGATATAGCCATCTTTGGGATGTATTTTTCAGATACTGAAAAATAGCACTTCCCAGGGATGACGTACGCTGACAAAATGGCGTCGACGAAGAGAATCCTTGAGGTTTGGCAACAACCAGAAACTACTCAGGGCTATATGTGGTGAGTAGTTTGGGTATGGCAGAAGTTGAGTACTGTCAATCAAGAATGAAGTCACAACATTATCATGCTATTACGGTGCATTGTCCATATTGAGGGTGAAATTGCCATTTGCGGTCGTTCTCAGTCAATTTTGGCAAACATTCTGTATTTGAAACTGTCCATTTTATCCATCCATCCACCTTAACATCCCATATTCCAAGAAATAAGTCATTTCCGTTATCAGCTGCACTCGGTGCTCTATAACAATATCATACTTCACAACCAGATATACTTTTCTTTGTTTAATAAATGTGTTTATAAAATATGGATTTGTACTGTATTCAGAATTGTAGTCTCAAACGTACTTTTTGCAGTTTTGTGTTTTTTCTTCAATCAGTACTCATACGCGTACATAAATTTTAGGTTTGTATAATAGCCCAGCTTGCTTTATTCAAAATCCAGTGTTTTATTCAACTGAGTGTGATGTCCGGTCGTTTAGAGGGGCTGATTGTGACACTGACCACTACCTGGTAGCAGCGATAATACGAGAGAGGTTATCGTTATCGAGGCAGGTATTCATTGTCCGAAAACGGAGAGATTCAATTTAAAGAAATTAGAAGAGAGCCAGGTAAGAGAGAAATACCAGATTGAAGTTTCGAATAGATTCTCGGCTTTAGAAGATTCGGAGTGCACTACTGTTGAGGATACCTGGATTGAAATTAGAGATAGCATTAAAATTTCAGCAAAAGAAAAATTGGGACACGCGGAAATACGTAGGAACAAACCATGGTTCGACCAGGAATGCATAAAACTAGCAGAGAAGAGAAAACAGGCAAAATTACGCTGGCTACAAAATCCGAATGAAATAACTACACAAAAGTTCGCAGATATCAGGCGGGAAACTTCCAAAACTTTTAGAACAAAGAAACGCGATTTTTTGAAAGCTAAAATTAAGGAACTTGAAGATAATAGTAAAAATAAAAACATCCGGGACATGTATAAGGGAATCAACGAATTTAAGAAAGGCTATCAGCCTCGTGCTTATATATTAAAGAAATCTGACGGTACAGTTCTCATTGACACGGATAGCATCTTAAATAGATGGAAAGATTTCTTTGACGATTTGCTTAACACGCAACCAAGAACTAGTGTGCGTGGAGAAAAGGTGATACACATCGCAGAACCGTATATTCCAGAACCCAACCGAATAGAAGTAGAAACCGCTATAAAGAAATTAAAGAAACACAAATCTCCGTGTGTAGATGAAATTCCGGCTGAGTTAATTTTAGCTGGAGGCGAAAAATTGTGGAACAAGATACACAAACTCATTCTCCTTATATGGAACAAGGAAGAATTGCCACAAGAGTGGAAAGAATCAATCATTGTTCCAATTCACAAGAAAGGCGACAAAACTGACTGTAATAATTATCGAGGCATTTCTCTTCTGTCAACATCCTATAAAATCCTTTCAAATATTCTGTTAGCAAGACTGACCCCATACGCAGATGAAATTATTGGAGATTATCAGTGCGGATTTAGACGAAATCGATCAACTATCGACCAAATATTTACCATTCGCCAAATACTCGAAAAAAAAGTGGGAATACAATACCCCGGTACATCAATTATTTATTGATTTTAGAAAGGCGTACGACTCGGTTAGGAGAGAAATTTTATACAACGTTCTTACAGAACTTGGAATACCGAGAAAGCTAATTAGATTAATTAAGATATGTTTAAATGAATCCCAAAGTAAAGTCCGGGTAGGAAAATTTTTGTCCACGAGCTTTCACGTCGAAAATGGCCTGAAACAAGGAGATGCGTTGTCGCCATTATTATTTAACTTCGTTCTGGAATACGCTATAAGGAAAATCAAAGATAGCAACCAGGGCCTCCAGTTGAACGGTATTCACCAGGTTATGGCATATGCTGATGATATAAATTTAATAGGGGATGATAGGAGAAAAATAGAAAGAAATGCAGAGATCTTATTAAACGCTTGCAGGAACATGGGTTTAGAAGTAAATGCAGAGAAAACTAAATACATGGAAGTTCGTCGGGACCGGAGTACAGCAAATTATGGATGCGTTAAAATATTAAATAATACTTTTGATAAAGTGGATAGTTTCAAATATCTAGGATCAATATTAACAGAGGAAAATCATATTCACGAAGAAATTAAATGTCGACTCAAAGCAGGAATTCGTGTTACTATTCGGTTCAAAATCTCTTGTTGTCGCGAATTCTGTCGAGGAATTTGAAGCTTAAAATATACAAAACGATAACTATGCCTGTTGTTCTGTATGGCTGCGAAACATGGTCACTTACTCTGAGGGAAGAACATAGACTGAAAGTATTTGAGAACAAGATCCTGAGACGAATATTCGGACCCAAGAGGAACGGGAATGGGGAATGGCGGAAACTTCATAACGAGGAACTACATAATTTATATGATCTACCCAACATTGTTAGGGTCGTCAAGTCTAGGAGGCTTAGGTGGGCGGGTCATGTAGCTAGAATGGAAGAAAGTAGAAATGCTTTCAAAGTCTTGACTGGAAGACCAATCGGAAAACGACCATTAGGAAGACCTAGGCGCAGATGGGAGGACAATATTAAGATGGATCTCGTAGAGATTGGAATACAAAGTAGAAACTGGATGCAGTTAGCTAGGGATAGAAGTCAGTGGAGAGCTTTTGTGAACGCGGCATTGAACCTCCGGGTCCCATAGGCCATAGAGTTAGTTAGTTAGTTAGAGTGTTATTGTAGCAGCTTGTGGTCGAAACAATGTAACGATAATTGCCTGGAGAGAAGGATGGTTGTGCCAGCTTGGCGGTACCACCAGTTCAGAGCTACATTGCCCCTGGTACTTCTTGGTACTACACGAACACTAAACAGTCTATTGTTGGAGAAAAGTCCACGTTCCTGCACTCCTGCGGTAGGATCACCTCTGACACATGTTCAACGGCCAGATCGTGTTCGATAATATTGAGAGAATATATAACGTCGAATGATGACGTTCTTTCCTCACTGACAGAATGACGGTCATGTGCGTATCCATAGATTTTAGAGGTAAGTGGAAAAATCCAGTGTATTTTCTCATTCGGTGTACAGAAAGTACATGTAGAATTCTGGTGATGAGATATTCAACTACACATGCCGCTCACTTCTTTCCTTGACTCATAGAAGTTACACTCGTAACTGGGACTAACATAAAACTTGTCCTCCCATGTTTTCCTTACACTTTCCTAGAACCCAATTTCAAGCTGTATAATTTGCGTCCTCATACTGTGAATGTGGTGTGCTTTATATATATGCATGTGTAGTTTGCTACCTCTCCAGACTCGAAGCCCAATTCACATGCAAGTATGAGACATGATAAGATAGCACTTCAGTACCTTCTGGGCTCTGGCAGTGACCTGCGTACAGCTACATTGAGTTGTGCAGGAACGTAGGACAATTTTTCCCATACAGATTCAGCATTTGAAGGACTACACATTTACTGGAACAGGTCTCTATATGAGTCGATCGTTGTGGTGGTTAAAAGAGCTAATTAGACAAATACTGTGCAGTTTTGAACACCGTATATAACAAAGTCGGGATGTCTCAGGGCTGTTATATTGATTTCATTAACATTTACCATCAGCTTCTTGAGTATCAACTCTTCTCCAGACCCTGAGTTCACACTAGGTATTCCTAAATTAGTTTCCATTATATAT
The DNA here is from genome assembly GCF_964235325.1 of Thermobia domestica. Taxonomy (NCBI): domain Eukaryota; kingdom Metazoa; phylum Arthropoda; class Insecta; order Zygentoma; family Lepismatidae; genus Thermobia; species Thermobia domestica. The sequence goes on from NC_137464.1 coordinate 219,823,818, forward strand.
TATCTTTGTTATACCATTGTTTCTTATATGTTTGTATTATTGTTTTAACGTTGAAGATGAGAGGATAAGCTACTAGCAAAGAGAAATATGTTGGAATGAATATAAATCGGGAAGTTAGGACAAGTGATCGTAATGGGAGGCGATTTACATGTGAAATATGTTTCAAAGATTACTCTAAAATGTGGTACTTGAATAATCATTTGAAGAAACATTCAAATCCAGATGCCCACGACTTTAGCTGCACAATTTGTGGGAAACTATATAAACTTCTTCAGGGCTTTGGTTACATCTTAAGTCTCCTCATAAGAAAAGGAAATCTTTCGTGGAGTATATGGAAGTGAAGTGTAACATATGTAGGAGAAGAGTACCAAAATTAGAGCTTAGAACAGATATTGGCATGCATGGAAAAGCTTGTCCTTTTTGTAATAAAGTATTTAGTACAAATTATAATAGACAGCGCTACATAGTGATTAATCACGAATTTCAACCATGTTATCCTTGCAATATATGTGGGAAACTTGTCAAGAGATACATGTTATCAAATCATATACAAACCCACAAGCAATCAACACAATATGAAATCTGTGGTGCAATACTGTCTAGCTCTCTTACTCTCAAATTTCATTTGACAACTCACACAGGTGAACAGCCTTCTGTATGTGACATCTGTGGTCGAAAATTTGCACGTAAGAGCAATTTGCTTACACATCTGAGACTTCATGCGGAAGAATATAGTATTGTATGTGATTTATGTGGGAAAAAGTTTGCTCAAAAGTGGAATTTACAAAAACATATACGGTCATGTTTGAAGAATTCTTGTGCAGTAGTGACATCTTAGTATTTTTTTTTTATTTTACTACCGTTTGATTCTTTTTTCCAGTTATTACAAATTCTGGATTATATATGTAAATAATAATAACTATATGGATAAGGTACATATGATTCGACATGAAGTCGATTACTTGGGTATTTAAAATGTTCGTTTTAGAATATTGTTTATGATTGAGTAAGGAAATGGATTGAGTAAATGAGTAAGGAAATGGATTGAGTAAATCAGTTTGAAAATAATATTCGTCTGATTTCTTTCTATTGCAAGATAATAATAATAAATCACTTCTAAAAATAAATTTGAGGAATTCCCCTCTTAGTCGGGGTTGATATTTATTCGACACTTGTATGACTGATTAAATTCGGACTAGTGCTCGATTTACACTTACCCAAGCTTTGCACGGATGGAAAATGCAAGTGTTCCTCCTTTTAACAGACATCTTTATTTCTGTAATTACAACAGTGAATCTTCCTTATATGTACATATTAGCGACGTGCACTCTCTGTCTTCTGTCGCTTAGGGTTCTACTTATATATAAGGTCCACACGAAAAGGTTGTTTTAAAGCAATTTCTGCGTCGGGGACCTCCATCCTTCGTCTCTAAGTAGTGCACAATTTTTTGTATTACTATTATTAGGTGATAGCAGTTGAGTTACAGTACCTGAGCGAGTAAGATTTATTTCTGATACTGCCCAGGTACATGGAATTTTCAGCTAAAAAGCAACGGGTAGTTGTGAAATTCCTCACTATAGCTTGACGTTGTGTAGCCGATATTAATCTCCGATTGAAGGGTGTGTGTGGTGATAGTGCTCTTGCAGGAAACACTGTTAGGAAGTGGATGTGTGAGTTCAAAGCAGTGTTAACGAGTTTGAAAGATGAGCATAGGTATGAACGTTCAAAAACATCATCAACTGTACATAGCATCACTAACATTTGTCGTGATGAAAATTACATCATGGAAGATAGACGTGTCAACATGTAGGAGATTTTTATACACTGGGTCTAACAATGATAACAGTAGAACGAATAATTATGAATGAACTGGTCCTAAGGAAAGTTTCTTCTCGCTGGGATCCACGAATGCTTAATGACGATTTAAAATAGGCAAGGATTCGATTAAGTGTTGCAAATTTGACACGCTCCAAAAGAGAAGGACGCAATTTTTTGGAACATGTTGTGACAAAGGATGGATCACAGATTCCATTTTTCAACCCAGAAACCAAATGGCAGTCGATGCAGTAAAATCAGCATATTCATTCCCCAAAGAAAAGAAGAAAGAAAGAAAAAAAAAGAAAAGAAAAGAAAAAGGCGTCAGGTAGCATCAAATGAGAAGGTGCTGTACGCTATCTTCTGGGATTCCCAGGAATTGATGTTGTCCCATTCTGTTTCGAAAGGTCATACAATTACATGCGGGTATTTTCGTACACTTGGATACGGAATTTTTGCCAAAATTGACTGAGAAGCGACAACACATGGCAATTTCATCCTTCAATTGGATAATGCAGTGCCACACAGTGCTAATGTTGTGATCTTATTCTTGCCAAACCACGGTATTGAACCTCTGCCATATTCACGTTACTCACCAGATTAAACCCCAAGTTACTTTTGGTTGTTGCCAATCCTCAAGGATTCTCTTCGTGAACGCCATTTTGACGGTTAATCAACCTTGGAAAGTGCTGTTTTCCAGTATCTGAAACACCTTCAAAGATGAGTAAGCCACGTGCTACACAAAATGAACGGAGCGATGACAACTGTATATTAACAAAGAGGGAGAGTTTGTTTAGAAATATACACAAGTTAGTTCCCCATATTACCTTTTTCTTGGAAATTAAAACGAAGCGGTCTGGGCTTTTAGTGTTCGTGTATATATCGTATGTATATACGTATATAAATCCTGTCGATTTATGTTGATAACTTTAACTTGTCATTGCAGTTTGTTGGGATATTCTGGAACGATCCATGGTTTTAGAACGCCGGTGAAGGACCAGTAATGTTGCATACGGAGATAAAATTTTGGTTTTCCATCCGTGTTTCGTTTATTTTAATTGGAGTTTCATAGCCAACTATGTGTCTTTATAATCAGAGTTGCATAAATTTATTGATTGTTGTACGATCGTTGTAGTATAATTTTAATTACGATATTTCAATATCAGATACTTTAATTTTTCCTGTACTGTTTCCTCCAATTCTCATCCCACGAAGCATTTCATGGTCATTAACTTTCATTAATCAACCGTCTCTAATCTGAATGACATAATGGTGGAATATTAAATAAAGACGCTATTTCATTCCATTTTCTTACAGGATCTTAAAATAAGTTTTAAGAAATTTTATTTCAGATGCTTTCAAATTGGTTTCACTGGAATTTTCGTGCAATCGTTTGAACATTTGCCTGTATTTTGATAACGACACAAGAAATGCCTATTTTTCGATAACGAAACAAGTAGTGTTACAAGTAAGAGATTTAAAAAGTTTTGTTCGTAAGAATTTAAAATAACCAGAAGCTAGGTTTCCGGTGTCTTGATATAAAGCAATGATAAGCTCTGTTACTTGTTTTAAATGAGTTTTGAGTTTTATGTAGGGTCAGTAAGGGTAATTATGAGACACTGCCTGTGGAGGGTAATTGTGAGACACCCCTCATTGATCTTCAGCCACTGTAGGATAAATACAAATTAAGAGTGCAGGCATTTAGTAACGTCTTTCACAAAGTTCTGTATACATTTTTAAGATTCAGTTTACAAAAGTTTGGTTGTAACCATTTTTTTTAACAAACTCATTAAAAAAAAAGTTTTGAAATTTGAAATCCTATCATTAACTTTTATAATTATTCGTGCAGAAATATCACTATTGTGAAACCAATGTGTGTTGATGGAAGCCTGATAGGTCACCAGTTACAGGTTAAGTAGAATTTGTTCCTTGGGCTTTTATTTCGAGTTACAAATTGTGTTGTTGTTGGAACTCATTTTGCTTCTATGGGGGGTTATTATGAGATACATGCTGGAATCTGACTCTGTAAAGTAGTATGTTAAGTTTCAAAAAAGCTGTATTCTGTAGTTTAGGTGGTCTTAACATCTTGTTTCTTAGTAACTTTCAAAGTTGTAGACCTACATTATTTTGTTGAAAATAGCCTAGGCTGCATATCAATATACTAAAACGTAAAGAAAAAAAAGTAGCGTAAGTTGTTTTTAGTGAGCCACTTGGCCTAAATTTAATGAGCCTAGAACTTGGTCTAAATTTATTTCATAAGCCTCTTTTGTAAGCAGAAACTATCTAATATAGCGTACTAGCCTATAGGCCTATTATAGTCAACTGACAAAAATGTTAGAGTAACATCAGTAGCTATTTCCACTTTTTCTTAGTTATTTTCTTGTAACTCAGCCAGATATTTGTATATTTTTATGTAATAAACACAAAGTAACGAAGACTTCTTTATCTCAGAACAGAGCTCCATCACACCTCAATATCACATACAGAAAGCTGGAGATAACAGGTGTACCATTATTACCCACCTGTTGTCTCATAATTACCCTTTTGGAGGGAAATTGTGAGACAGCACAATTTTGACATTTACTCATCAACTTATGAGAAGACAGGAAATTTCTTGGCAGCAAATTGTTACTCTATTAGCACAATAAACTGCTGCCTAGATTAACTGCTTTCAAAACTAATGTAAGCTGAGTAACGTGGAAAAGTTGTGAAATCTGTCTCATAATTACCCTCACTGACCCTAACACCTACGGTATAAAATACGGAATAAGCTTCATGCTCCGAACCACGACTGAAGCTCGAAAGCTGTCAAGTTTTGCAGGTGCACAAACCATGAAGTTCAACTTTTACACTCTGCACCATGATATCTCGCCTCCAAGAGAGCTCGATTCATGCCACTGGCCTCAATGCTTGTTCTGTAATTACGCACTGCTTGCGCTCTGTCACCTACGGCTTTCAACAGCACGAGTTCCGATATGGTTCTTGAAGTTAGAAATGACACAGGGATTGAAAATGTGTGAGCTTATGAGGAAAAGTTTTAGGTCCTTGGCTTACCATTCTTCTAGTGTTTCATCTTCGGCAATATCTATCAGGGCATCTTTAAGGTGAAATAAAGAAGTTAATGTTGAGAATACATGTTGAGAATGAAATTACATATACACCATTTTGTTCAATGACCTGTCACATTCTCGTGAATGCCATAATTCTGTCATTATAGAACTTCTGTGATTTCTGGTCAAAAAATTGACACGTGGTATTTGACCTCTTTTGAAACGAACACCGTTCAGGGAATTCTACAGAAACGGCAACAAATAATAGTATGACGGGTCAGGGCTATATGGTGGATGCATTAAAATCTCCCAGTCAAGTTCTCAATTTCTAACTCTAAAGATGTATACGGTCTAATGTCAGCGTGGTACACCACACCCTTTATGGTGACCAGTTCGAGCCTTTTCTTTTGAAATGCTAGGTGGACTCGCTCAGTTGTAGAAACTACAGGCCTGAGTCTATTGTTCTGCCCGGCAGGAGTAGCCCGTGATGCAAGATTCCCGTCCAATCCCATCAAACGACCCGCGTAACCTTCCTGGGTGTTGGTGTAGGCTTTCCCACAAAATGTAGAGTTGCTTTTCATTTCGAGCACTATCTGTTTCGTATATTGTTGTACCCACTTTTCATCACTTGTGAGCAACCGCTTCAAAAGTGGCACGAATTAATTACATCTCAGTAGAGATTCTGAATAGAAATTCGATGGAATAAATGTTTGAGAATTAGATCATGCGGCACAAAACATTGAGCAATTTTTCGTACCCAACTTTCTCGAAATGGTTTAGCATTGTTGTCTGATGGATGTTTAGGTCATTGGCGATGTCATTACTGCTTACACGCCGCTTTTGCTCGATTTTTAACAGAACATCACTTACTTTTTCTGTGATTGGTTGCCCACTGGAAGGAAAGTTTCGAGGCCATCGAAATTTCCAGAATGAAATCGACTATACGTCATTGGCTGTTGCTTTTGATAACATACCTTGGCCATAAACAGTATAATTTTTTTCACAAACCCGTGTAGTATTTGCACGTTTATTGAAATAATCTTGCAAAATGTAGCGCAGTTTTACAGAAAGTTTACTGCTCTTTACGACCAACACCTTATGGTTGATTATAAGAATATCAACAATTTTTGCACATCTACTAGCTTTTACTGTTAGCAGTTAGTTGTCAGATGACGTTAGGCCGGAACCGATGCGTCACTTTGTGATTTGAATCATTTTGTGCACAAATAGCTGACTACTTTTTAGGCTGCCCTATATCAAAGCATCATAATATTCGTCAAAATAATATTAGATTGGTGGTCCATGTGTGTCATTTCTAAAGGAGTCCAAACAAATGAAAAGTATAATTTATGGTTAATCACAATAACCGCCGTTTTTTTAAGCATCATTCATCCAGTGATTGAATTCCGCGATGAAAGAAGTCTGTGATACGAATTCATCAGTCGCACGTTGCATCAAGCGATCACCAGGGAGATCTATTCCCTAAGAAGTGATCGAGATACCGGAAGAGGTAGTAGTCAGTGAGAGAAAGATCGAGGGAATACGCTGGATGAGAGAGGGTTTCATACTTCAACTCGTGGCCACCCTGTACCTACCTTTGCGCGATACGTAAGCCAGCATTGTATTCCAATATTAGTACACTGACTGTTGACAGCTGCTGACAGAATTTAGCACTGTAAGGATCTACATTGACTTTTTCACCTCGTCTGAGAATAAAATGATGCGATGCGTCCACCATAGACCACCATACTAGCAACAACATTTTCCGTGGGTAAAGACATGATTTAAGAAACGGTTTGGACGTCTATAATGACTCAACCATTGTCTTGACCGTTTACGATTGTCCTATCAAATCCATTTTTAATGTGAAGTGACGATCCAATGCAGGAAACAGAATTGTACTCCTCCAGCTATTCTTGTCTGCCGATATTAACTCATGTAGCATCTATGAATCCAAGTTTTCACCTTTCCAACTGCACGGAGACGCTGAAAAATAGTATACGGTGTAGTCTACATCGTCTGCAATGTGACTAATGCTTTCTTAAGAGTTCTTTCCCATGGTGTTTCAGAGGAGCTCTCCCGAATATGATGTTGGTCAGGGCCCACGTACTTAATTTGCAATTCTGTCATTGGAACGAAATTTAACAAATCGATAGCGAATAGTGCGTTCTTTCGCACTCCTGACTCAGATAAACCATTCATATTGTTTTGCGTCTTACCATGCAGAATATTCCAGTTCGAATTTGTAAAGAAGCTCTCAGATTCAAAGCTTTAATTCGTTGCTGACTCAGAATGTTTCTCTTTCATATTATACCCATTATCGCTATGGACGGACAATCCACTTGTTACTCTCAATTAATGTTCAGAAATAACAGTATCAATCTTGTAAGTAATGGAGCATTTTGATTAATAATTTGCATTCGTTAGCTGCGAGCGATTTTGCGAAGCGACCAATGGAATTGCGATTCGCATGTGTGCCTCACCCGCTACAGTCACGTCAGAGTAGAAATATTTTCAACTCAAATACAACTAGCGTTTTTCTCTCATTTTGATAATGCTCGAAGATATGAGTTGAGCAGTACAAGCAGTTATAAATGTTATTAAACGTTGCATCTTCCTTTACATTGTAATATGATGATATAATGTTTTATATGTTTTCTAACTTTTAAATGTGTATGCTCCACTGAACCTGCTTCTTACTGCTTAACGTGGACTGGAAACTTGAACACAATTTGCACAATTAAAGTATATAAGCTCCGCTGGTATTTTAGAGATCGGCGACAAAATGCGCCGGACGAATTACTAGTTGATTGTATGAATTGACTGATAACTTATAAAGACGAAATACGGGATAGGACGTATCTTGATGCTGTCTTTTAAACACACTTTCAGTTGAATTATACTTCTTGAAAAATAGTCAAAGCCAAACTAGAGTAGAAAGTATTCGAGATGAAATATGTAACTTGCAGGAATTGAACAGGATCAACGGGGTAAGGGCTCTACGACGGATTTTAAGCAGACATAATTATGTTACGAAAAACACTGAAGAAAAAGTCCAAAAATAGTTTTCGAGTCATAGTAAACAACACTTCCTAAACAGTATATAACACTACACTAGATGAAAACTTATTGTTGCCTAAATTCCAGGTGAATTGTAAATACTCTTGAAGAAGTTAAACAACACAATCAGTCCATATGTGCGAAGCTGATAAAATTACGGAAACTCAACTTACTTCATTCCAACACCATAAGTCATGTTAAACTGGTTATCACATGAGGCCTTAGATCACTGTTGAATGAATATTGTAGGTTGTAATTACAAATCTAGGATGATCACATGATTAGAAGATTTTCATTTGGAATTCGAGTTGTTAGCATTAAGGTGACGACATTGTGCTTAACCAGTACGATACGTCACTTCCCTTTCGCGCCGACGGAAGATGGAAACTTCAGAGTTACCAGACCCATAAAAAAATTGATATACAAGATCTCAAGATGTTACCAATAAAATTACTAAAATATAGAGAGGCATTACAAGTTCACTTTCAAGTTAAAAAAAAAATACTGTCCGGTAGGAGAGTATTCAGATCAATACTGAGCCGGTTAAAGCCTCTACCATGTAAAACTTTGTCTCATATAGGTTGTAGGTAGAGCATTTTAATAAAAAAGGCGTCCGGAATCGACTCCCTCTACCAGTTTTATTATAAAAGCTTCCACTATAAAAGTATTTTCACAAAATACTATATAAAATAATCTCTCTAATATGAAAGGTTTAGAAATACAGATGGTGATCAGAAAATTGGAAACACCTGTAGTTGGCAACACATCAGATGTATGGGTTGGCAGTGGTGTCGTGGCGCTCGCAGCGCCGGACCGCTGGTGGTGGTGTGTTAGGTCGGTCTCCATACTATGTCAGGCGCAGTGGAACAGCAGTGCCCAGTGGCTGCAGCAGACGGAGGTAGTGTAAAATGGGAGACCTCTCAGATTTTCAAAGAGGGCAAATTGTTGGTGCGCGGTTATGTGGAGTGAGTGTGACGGCATTGGCTACTGTGTTAGGTGTGTCGCGTGGGACAGTGTCGAAGGTGATGACGGCTTACACAACATACGGGAAAACCACATCGGGGAAGCGGAACTGTGGGCGGAAGAAAATCATGAGAGACAGGTTACGCCGGGTATTAAAGCGCATTGTCACGCAGAACCGTCGTGCCACTGCGGAGCAAGCGACGGAGGAACTCAATCAGCACCTCCCCCACCCTGTTTCGACAATCACAGTCTGCCGCGAATCACATGACATGAACTTACGGGGTCGTGTTGCACGGGCCAAACCGCTCATCAGGGACCATAACGCTTTCGCACGCCGCAAATGGTGCCGCGACCATGCAACTTGGACCGTTGAGGACTGGAAACGTGTGATATGGTCGGATGAGTCATCCTTCACCCTATTCCCAACCACGGGCCGTGTTTGTGTGTGGAGAACGCCCAAAGAAGCTTATGATCTGCAGTGTCTCCGCCCAACTTGAAACATGGCGGCGGCTCGGTGATGCTGTGGGCCGCAATATCATGGTTTTCATTGGGTCCTGTGTTCACACTTAGCGGACGAATCACTGCCAACGATTACGTCGCAATTTTAGGAGACCACTTGCATCCTATGGTCCGGATGTTGTTCCCGGACAATGACGCCATCTTCCAGGGTAATAATGCACCCATTCACACAGCTGGCGTTGTTGCAGCGTGGTTTGAGGAACATTGGGATAAAGTTCAACACCTCCCCTGGCCCGCCCAATCCCCAGATCTCAACATAATTGAACATCTGTGGTCCGTCTTGGAAACACGACTCTGGCGACGATTTCCACCTCCATCCTCTCACAGAACTGGCACGAGGAATAGTGTAAAATTCCACTTGCTATCATTCACGACCTCTATGCCTCCATCCCACGTCGCATCAAGGCTGTTCTGAAGGCGAAAGGTGGCCCGACACCATATTAATCTGGTAAGTTGCAATTTCGTTCAGGTGTTTCCATTTTTCTGATCATCTGTAGGTAATCTTTGACCGTAATGTCGCAGACAGGATCTCCACGGAGCCCCGTAACAGGCTAAGCAGAGGGGAATTAAGAAACCAATGCTCCGTAGCAAGCAGAGGCGGGTTAAGTGGCCAACAGCGCCCCGTAGCAGGCTAAGCCAGGAGATAGGATAGGCGTAGTCCCGTAGCAGACTAGAGGCCTGGGGTTCGGTTACTCCAAAAGTCCCGTAGCAGACTAGAAGAGGGTCGCCAGAAAACTGGTACTGGATTGCCTTTGTCCATCCAATTTATAGGGTTCTTTGGGTGGCGGTGGCGCTGCTGCTCCGACGTCGTCTTCTGCTCCGTGGGAGGGGCTAGAAGCCATCGTCTGCATGTGACTGTAGATCCATCTGGTGTGAGATCCTTTTGCCGAACCACGTGGTGGTGTTTGTAAACACTGATGCGTGGAATTGGTTGTTTACAACATCACATGGGATATTACAATATATATTCATTTCTTTATATAACGAAATGTAGTGCCATAGTGACAGTTTGAAGTATAGTCTCTGTTTTGTTAAGAACTAAAAGATGAGAATTTTATATATAAACAAAAAAAAATTAGTGATATTTAGTTCCAGAAATAGGGTTGCTGGAAGTCAATGTGCTAATCACACACAAAACAGCTGAAGTCCATTTCCTTGACCATAGCTAATTATGGACTACAATTGAAGAGAATTCAATTTGTTTTTGAGCTGTAAACTTATTCATAGTTTTTAAGAGTCAAATCTAGAACGGATTTACGCTTCTAAAATTCTACTTCATTTTTTTCGCTTGACAAGAAATAAATAAGTAAATACTTGCAGAATATCGAATCACAGCCTAAACTGTACCAATATGTTTCTTTCTACTGGAGTCCTACCTGACATATAAAAAAATAACTAAGTATGGGGACGAAGATTCGAACACGGGCCGCGGGAATTCTGCACGGATCCAATGAGCTACGGAAGAAGATACACAAAACATCTACGCTATAAATATATGGCAATAACCGTAAGCTTCACGGTGTGAAAGAACATTTTTTTTCTTTTATTAAGTTTTACGATTTTTCTACAGTGTCTTGTGTGAACTGCAAAGAGATAGATCATGCAGTTATCGATTTGGTTAGGGATTGAGCTTTAAAAACTTTTAAAACATTCAATTAAATCGCGATGTGGTAGCAAGGAATGTATTCCGATTTCATTCTTATAGTGAGGGGCAAAATATAGTATCCCGCGGAAAACATGCATTTTCTTATGTGACAGAGAATACATCACTTGGTAGCAGGGGCGTAGCCAGGATTTGATTTCAGGGAGCCGCTGGCTAAACGTTTATTTGCGGGTATCCGAGGGTCCACCCCGGGAAAATGTTTATATAAAAGCGCAATCTTAAGCCTTGTGTTAACAACTTTTACAAATGTCGGGGGTTCCAGACCTGGCTACGCTACTGCTTGGTAGCATCTATTGTTCCTGATCATAATCAGTCGGTTCACTTCCACCTTCAACCATAATTTTATTCTTCCAAGCTAAAAAGAATGCATTGTTTCTACGAATTTGGCGCTCTTAAAAGTAAAATTATGGTATAATTAAACGTGTGATTTTGCCATTTGAATGTAAATTTATGTCCCCTAATCCCCCAAACAAATCTTATGGGCGCAATCTGCTCCCTAAGCCCCACGTGTGTGCTTCCCCCTGTTCGAAATAGAAAATTTAGTTTGGGTATTTTGTGTAAAACTATTCGCGAGATATAGAATTTCATACTCAGTAGTTCTGTTTACTTGGTACGGGAATTCATAGAAATGGAAGTAATTGTTTTTTGTAAGCATAATTATGCAGAACAGCCATGAATAAATATTTTCTGGCTAAAAATGTATGAAAATTGTTAGGAAATTTTCTAGAGAGGTAGAAAATATTCTTCCCAGGCTTGGACAACAGTAATTAAGTTAGTGCCAGAGAAAGAAAAACTAGAGACGGGGAATTACCCTAGCTTCCCCCTACAAATAAATCACTGGTCGTAACGAACGCTTTGTGCCTGACGTATGACTATCTATCGTTATGTGTGGCTCCGTGGATGAGTGAGCAAAGGCGTTGCTTGGTAATCGTGAGGTTTATGGATCGAATCCGGTCCAGGGAAGTTGATTTTTTTCATTCTTCGTTCCCCATATCTTAAGATCTTTCTCTCCCTCCGTAATCATCTGATGCTCTCAACTGAGTTCTCCACTTGAATTCAAAAATTGTGGTGGGATGCTCTCAGGTTCGGGTGAGCTTTTACATGTCTATTTACAAAATCAAAATTTGCGACAAAATATGGATGCTATTTGATCATTTAGTCCCCAATTTGCACATGTGTGTGTATTTCTTATTCATCATATTTTTATCTCCCGTTCTCCTATGTCGTCAGCTACGACATAAGATGACTTGGGAGCAAAACTTCAAATTATAAAAGCGCTATACCAATGGGCTCACTCTCGCTAAGCATTTGATTAAAAGTATGTTTCCATACTGAACGAGGGGAGCATTCGCTCTTCCTATCCCCCTGAGTGACAGAATATTTATTCAGGTTCTGCAGAGTCATTTTAGATGAAACGACTGAGAGAGAGTCCATTCGAAGAGCAACAGGGTTGGACTTTCATTTTTTGTTGCACTTTATCTTCACGAATAGGACGAATATCAAGTAGTATGTTTGGCATAAGAACTACACGTCTAAGAGTCATCTCATTTAGGAGAAATGATGCTGTAGACGGTAGTGAGAATTTCATCCAACTGTACGGTAATTTTCAGTGCCTGGCGATTATGCCACCCACTTACGTTTAAAGCTAATTCGGTAGCAATACTTCCCGGAAAACGCTTCGGACTCAACTGGTGGACCACTCTTGCCGTAAATCCCCATATGAGTGTACCATCCAGAAGTGTCCCTTACTGTACAATACGAAGCAAAAAATCAGAAACATGAAAGTTTAAGTTCATTGTGAAACTACGCCTAACAGCATAGGCAACCAACCTAACGTCTTTGTGGCACTGATCACGCCAGGAAAACCTTCGGCTTCGTCCCCCTGCACACTTCGTTTGGAGCAAGAAATGTATAGACCACGTGACTCCAAACCAAAAATATCTAACAAAATGGAGTAATAGATAGAGGTTCTTCTCATTTTACATCCTCAGTTTTAAAGAGAGAGAAAGAGAAAAAGGTCAACGTGATAAAAACTAAATAAAGAGAAATATGAGAAATATAAAAGAAAAGAAAACGTGAGCATATATTGACAAATGACACATGCACTTCAAAGGGGCCACCACAAATTTTGTTATGAACCATATATAATAACTGTGAGAATCAGCAAACCACAAATACATAATTACACATAGTAAGTGTTATATAACACATATTTATTTAAACAAATAAAAATGCTCACAGAAAGCTGAAAATTTCTTTAAAATCTCAACCATAACTGAAAGAAGAGATTACTTCTCTATTGCTTTTCTTCGTAGCATCCATCTACATGGAGAAATGAGAAAGAGAGAACATCTTAAAGAGATTCGCACGTATACAACATCGGAAACTGCTAAATGGAAAAAATACTGTCTTTGGATGGGATTCGAACGCAGAACCATAGCATTAGAAATCCCACACTCTACCGATGTAGCTATTCTGACATTAAAACTCTGTTCCTCCATCATTACCTATGAAAGACGGAATGGAGTCTGCAGGAAACTACGTCTAACATGTCCATGACAGACCGCCTATAACCTATGTCTAATTGGTACTTTAAAACGATAGCTATACATGTGCATAGAAAAGTAAAATCAAATTAGTTAGTACATATCACTTGGTCTGTCTCACTCTATCTCTGACTATACAAATCGAGGAAGAAGAAAAAATATAGAGGTGACAATACAGGAAGAACAAGCAAAAATGCAAGTTGAAGGAAACTGAATATCAGGGAGAGAGAGAGAGAGACATAGAGACAGAGAGAAAAATAGAGGGAACGGAGCAAATGATTTAATATATATCCGAAACGAAGGTTCACAACTGTGCTATACATTTAATGTATTGAATACTCTGTTCCTTCTAAATTGCTTCCTAGGTGACAAATATTAATTTGTAAAAACGTAGCAAATGCCCACGTTGTCTTGATTTCTTACTGTTTCAGTAATAGTAAAAAATGTGGTTTATGCAACATAATAAATTACTAATTTTACCACAACAACCACGTAGTTGTTGTTGATGATTTTGAGTTTAACGTCCGTTCAGCAGCGAGGCTATATGAGACGTGGACCTATTTATTAACGTGGAATCCGAACCATATGAGCCGCTGCCGGGAATCGAAGCAAATATGTAGTGTTGGTAAGAAATTTCTAAGCAAAAGAAGAAACTGATCAGCAAAATACATGAAACGATAGTCGTGCAAACTATTACTTAAAGAGAATTTATTGTAAAATCAATACATCCATGTGGCGGTATATAGTCGCAAAGTGATTAGAGAACTTGATATTAAACTGTTGATCACATCGTTTTACTTATTTGAATTCAATGTCGTATGGGTTCGGTTTTAGCTCTAAAAAAATTTCAGCGTTCTTGCTTCGATTAACTTGTTGGAAATATGCATTAATCGAAATTATAAAAGTATGCGAAATTTAACTAGCTAGAAGTAGAGAATAACATAAAAAGCCGGATTAGAATATTACAATAAACATGTGTATTTTGTTTAGGGTTTTCAAGTCATAGTTTATTGGAATTACAGAAAGAACGTTCGTTGTGGAAGCACAAGAAAAAGAAAAACAGGATAGACACGTTTTGATAAATATTGTCTACAGTATTGGCACTTTACTTGTTTCTCTTTTGTTGTTTGTCATATAATGTATACGAGTGGCGAATAATAGAATAGAACTGTTTTAGACGAGTATGAACAATTTTTCCGCACAAGTCGTAATCTTATATGTATCTAAATTGCACAAATAAATCAGATTAAATCTGTAAAGTGCTTCGGGCGTTTTGATGGAAGTAAACTATTGCAAAGTTACAAGTTTGTGTTTATGCTCACCCCTCGATGGAAGTTATGTTCTTGAGAGATAGTAACTGCTACTATATTCTAATGTATTGGATTTAAGAAATTTGAAAATATTTTGTTACTAACAGTGAGTGAGTATTTCTTCGTGCAACAACAGTTGATTAGAGGCACATCTACTTGTTCCGCGCATGCCTTTCATAATACGACGTCATGTATAGCAATATTGTGCATTATCCTATATCCAAAGACGTTCCAGCACTTTTACTTTGGTGTGTAAGAATGGCGCAATATGATCATTCTCTACGTGAGAGTGTTATCGCTCTTATTGAACATGCGGGATTGAGTGTTCCTGAAGCAGGCGCTCGATTAGGCGTGCATCGTGCAACAGCGTTCAGGTGGTGGAAAAAATATGAGGAAACTGGTAGTCTAACTCGAAAATCTGGAAGTGGTCGGCCACGAGTGTCCTCACCGACACAAGACCAACGATTAGTTGATGAATACTGTCGACAGCCTTTCATGTGTGCCCGACAACTGCAGCAGTCTACCGCCTTTCCAGGTGATGTAACTACAGTCCGACGGCGACTTCGGGCCGCAGGCTTAAGGTCCTTCCGCACTGCTGTTAAGGAGAGATTGACAGAAGATCACAAAGTCCATAAACTGGCGTTTGCAGAGCTAAATATTGCTCGTCACTGGGACACTGTTGTCTTTACAGATGAGAAAAGATTTTCCACTGGACACTTTGGGCCGACACGTGTGTATCGCCCATCTGGAAGACGGTTTGATCCACAATATATGGCCCGTTCAGCGCGAATGGGTCATGTGACGATTCACTGTTGGGGTGGATATGCAAGACTGCAAGTGGAGGTGATATCCATCGAATTACAGGCCGGTTTAATGGTCAAAAATATGTTGGTCTTCTCGACTTTATTCTCCCTGAAATAAAAGCACATATTGGTGACGACATACTCCAGCTACAACAGGACCATAGTTCCGTGCATGATTCAGCTGTGGTTCAATCATGGATCCAGAGGCAACCTGATCTCAGGCTAGTCGAATGGGTACCTCGAGGTGCTGATCCCATTGAAAACATGTGGGCTGCTGTTGTAAGAATACTTCGTTAACGTTGGTCGGTCAATCAACCGCGAATAGCTGAAACTTTATGGGAGCAAGTTGAAGAAGCTTGGGGACTTTGTTGCACTCCACTTTTCATCGCTCGCCTTGTTAATTCAATGGGTCGGCGATTAGTAGCCGTAAGGGAAGTCAATGGCGAGTATACCCGATATTAAATATAATACCTTCTACACCCTTCCCAGCCCTTTTCAGGGCTGCTTAATTGCAACCAAATATCTGAATATGTACGCGTACTTTCCTGGGTATCGCTGCAATACTTTCACTATTAAAATCTGTTGATAACGTTGGAATTGATCGGAACATATCCTTCGTGGAGTAGTGGTTAGAAGACTAATTTTCCATTCTGCAGACTCGTGTTCGAAACTGTCCCATACCCTATTTTTTCAGTATGTATTTTTGTTATACGGATTAATACGCTCCACAATATACAATGACAATTACGATAATATGTTTAGGATTCAAGTATGGAGTTCTGTCAGTGGTTTGATAATTGTAATAAGGTAAATCGGATGACAATATCCTATGAAAATTCTTTTTTATGATATTGTTGGCGTTTATATATGTGGGTATGAACCTTTATTTCGTTTATGTAATTTATATTACTACTACGGGAATGCAATAGTTCTTCAAGAGTTAACATGTAATAATGAACAACACGTATTCATACTTATATATATTGTGCGTGTTCGAGTGTAATAAATCTTTCACAAAGAGCACTTTCTTTTTATTTGGGCCAACAATCTTTTCAAGCTTTTAGATACGATAACATCCTTGAATGAGACCATTCCCGAAACATATGGAAGAAATCATACTAGTAGAGAACATATTTAGTTTCTGGACAACTGCCTTTATTCAAATTGCAATGTTATGCATTGTCAAAATCATTTAAATAACGCTTTCCACTCCTAGAGTACTTGGCGTATAATTATTATGCAACTATTTACTGACTTTCATCAATATGATTTTAGTCTCTCTGTATATGATTGTAGTCTTTCCTCGGGGTTCTCCCATTTCGTCCCACTTTCTTTATTCCAACATTTAAATCATTTCTCATCATCATCGTCTCCTTTAGCCTAATCGGCATAATTATGGGACGTATAACTTAAAGGTTTCACTTCATTTGTCTTTTATTTTACATAAAAAGTAGAGGACCGATAAAGAGAAACACGAACGGAGTATGATTTGAAACCATGATTTTAACAGTAAACATTCCACTGCTTAGCACTATAAAACGCTTGACTATGCCTGGCATTCACTCTTGTTTCACTATGACAAACGAGTGAAGGTATCACGAATAAAATATACTCAAGTTTGACTTAACTAGCGTTAGTTCGAATTTTTACGTCCCTTTTCATCAGCAAGGCCATGTAGAAACGAGATATACAACAGAACCACTACTCGTCGCTAGAATGTGTGTTCTCAACTTTCTTTGTCTTTTTGTATGTACCCAGCTGTGTTATTATTAAGACGTCAGCAAGAATGTACTTCAAATTCAATTGCATTAACAATATTGTATTGAAAACTAAAGATAATCTTATGAGTAATCTTTTAGTTGCATGAGTTTCTGTTCCTGCCAGTCCAACCTCTCAGAATACACTGTCGTATTCTTGATACAAGATATGGACAAAACTCAATACTCGAACCCTAAATATATTATCGTGATTGTCATTGTATGTTGTGGAGTGTATTAATCCGTATAACAAAAATACATACTGAAAAAATAGGGTATGGGACTGAGTTTCGAACACGAGTCTGCAGAATGGAAAATTAGTCTTCTAACCACTACTCCACGAAGGATATGTTCCGATCAACCCCAACGTTATCAACAGATTCTAATAGTGAAAGTATTGCAGCGATACCCAGGAAAGTACGCGTACATATTCAGATATTTGGTTGCAATTAAGCAGCTCTGAAAAGGGCTGGGAAGGGTGTAGAAGGTATTATATTTAATATCGGGTATATTCGCCATTGACTTCCCTTACGGCTTCTAATCGCCGACCTATTGAATTAACAAGGCGAGCGATGAAACGTGGAGTGCAACAGTCCCCAAGCTTCTTCAATTTGCTCCCATAAAGTTTCAGCTATTCGCGGTTGATTGACCGACCAACGTTAACGAAGTATTCTTACAACAGCAGCCCACATGTTTTCAATGGGATCAGCACCTCGAGGTACCCATTCGACTAGCCTGAGATCAGGTTGCCTCTGGATCCATGATTGAACCACAGCTGAATCATGCACGGAACTATGGTCCTGTTGAAGCTGGAGTATGTCGTCACCAACATGTGCTTTTATTTCAGGGAGTATAAAGTCGAGAAGACCAACATATTTTTGACCATTAAACCGGCCTGTAATTCGATGGATACCACCTCCACCTGCAGTCTTGCATATCCAACCCCAACAGTGAATCGTCACATGACCCATTCGCGCTGAACGGGCCATATATTGTGGATCAAACCGTCTTCCAGATGAGCGATACACACGTGTCGGCCAAAGTTTCCAGTGGAAAATATTTTCTCATCTGTAAAGACAACAGTGTCCCAGTGACGGCAATATTTAGCTCTGCAAACGCCAGTCTATCAACTTTGTGATCTTCTGTCAATCTCTCCTTAACAGCAGCCCGGAAGGACCTTAAGCCTGCGGCCCAAAGTCGCCGTCGGACTGTAGTTACATCACCTGGAAAGGCGATAGACTGCTGCAGTTGTCGGGCACACATGAAAGACTGTCGACAGTATTCATCAACTAATCGTTGGTCTTGTGTCGGTGAGGACACTCGTGGCCGACCACTTCCAGATTTTCGAGTTAGACTTCCAGTTTTCTCATATTTTTTCCACCACCTGAACGCTGTTGCACGATGCACGCCTAATCGAGCGCCTGCTTCAGGAACACTCAATCCCGCATGTTCAATAAGAGCGATAACACTCTCACGTAGAGAATGATCATATTGCGCCATTCTTACACACCAAAGTAAAAATGCTGGAACGTCTTTGGATATAGGATAATGAACAATATTGCTATACATGACGTCGTATTACGAAAGGCATGCGCAGAACTAGTAGATGTGCCTCTAATCAACTGTTGTTGCACGAAGAGATACCCACTCCCTGTTAGTAACAAAATATTTTCAAATTTCTTAAATCCAATACATTAGAATATAGTAGCAGTTACTATCTCTCAAGAACATAACTTCCATCGAGTGGTGAGCATAAACACAAACTCGTAACTTTGCAATAGTTTACTTCCATCAAAACGCCCGAAGCACTTCACATATTTAATCTGATTTATTTGTGCAATTTAGATAGAGATAAGATTACTACTTGTCCGAGAAAAATGTTCATACTCGTTTAAAACAGTTCTCTTCTATTATTCGCCACTCGCATACATTATATGACAAACAACAAAAGAGAAACAAGTAAAGTGGAAATACTCTAGACAATATTTATCAAAACGTACTAGAGAATTAAATATAGCCGAGCGGTTTACTAGAGTACTCTACTACCTCCGCCTTCTCGTGTTCAAACCCACCTGAGGTTTGTGTCTATTCTCTGTTTTTTTTTCTTTCTTTCTTGTGCTTTCACAACGAACGTTCTTTCTGTAATTCCTATAAGCTTTGACTTGAAAACCCTAAACAAAATACACATGTTTATTGTAATATTCTAATCCGGATTTTTATGTTATTCTCTACTTTTAGCAAGTTAAATTTCGTATACTTTTATAATTTCGATTAATGCATATTTCCAACAAGTTAATCGAAGTGAGAACGCTGAAATCTAGAGCTAAAACCGAACCTATACGACATTGAATTCAAATAAGTAAAAATAGGGGGCGCGGTGGCTCAGTGGTAGAGCGTTCACCTCCGGTGCTTAGGGTCCTGGGTTCGATCCCAGCCCCCGCCAAGTGAACTTTGTGGTGGACAAACACCATGCTCGTGGGTTTTCTCGGGGTTCTCCTGTTTCCTCCCACTTTCTTCATTCCACCATTTCACTCATCTCTCATCATCACCGTCTCCTGTAGCCTAACCGGCATAAACGTGGGACGTAAAACTTAAAGATTTCATTTCATTTAAATAGGTAAAACGATGTGATCGACAGTTTAATATCAAGTTCTCTAATCACTTTGCGACTATATACCGCCACATGGATGTATTGATTTTACAATAAATTCTCTTTAAGTAATAGTTTGCACGACTATCGTTTCATGTATTTTGCTGATCAGTTTCTTCTTTTGCTTAGAAATTTCTTACCAACACTACATATTTGCTTCGATTCCCGGCAGCAGCTCATATGGTTCGGATTCCACGTTAATAAATAGGTCCACGTCTCATATAGCCTCGCTGCTGAACGGACGTTAAACTCAAAATCATCAACAACAACTACGTGGTTGTTGTGGTAAAATTAGTAATTTATTATGTTGCATAAACCACATTTTTTACTATTACTGAAACAGTAAGAAATCAAGACAACGTGGGCATTTGCTACGTTTTTACAAATTAATATTTGTCACCTAGCAAGCAATTTAGAAGGAACAGAGTATTCAATACATTAAATGTATAGCACAGTTGTGAACCTTCGTTTCGGATATATATTAAATCATTTGCTTCGTTCCCTCTATTTTTCTCTATGTCTCTCTCTCTCTCTCTCTCTCTCTCTCTCTCTCTCTCTCTCTCTCTCTCTCTCCCTGATATTCAGTTTCCTTCAACTTGTATTTTTGCTTGTTCTTCATGTATTGTCACCTCTATATTTTTTCTTCTTCCTCGATTTGTATAGTCAGAGATAGAGTGAGACAGACCAAGTGATATGTACTAACTACTCATTTGATTTTACTTTTCTATGCACGTGTATAGCTATCGTTTTAAAGTACCAATTAGACATAGGTTATAGGCGGTCTGTCATGGACATGTTAGACGTAGTTTCCTGCAGACTCCATTCCGTCTTTCATAGGTAATGATGGAGGAACAGGGTTTTAATGTCAGAATAGCTACATCGGTAGAGTGTGGGATTTCTAATGCTATGGTTCTGCGTTCGAATCCCATCCAAAGACAGTATTTTTTCCATTTAGCAGTTTCCGATGTTGTATACGTGCGAATCTCTTAAGATGTTCTCTCTTTCTCATTTCTCCATGTAGATGGATGCTACGAAGAAAAGCAATAGAGAGGTAATCTCTTCTTTCAGTTATGGTTGAGATTTTAAAGAAATTTTCAGCTTTCTGCGAGCATTTTTATTTGTTTAAATAAATATGTGTTATATAACACTTACTATGTGTAATTATGTATTTGTGGTTTGCTGATTCTCACAGTTATTATATATGGTTCATAACAAAATTTGTGGTGGCCCCTTTGAAGTGCATGTGTCATTTGTCAATATATGCTCACGTTTTCTTTTCTTTTATATTTCTCTTTATTTAGTTTTTATCACGTTGACCTTTTTCTCTTTCTCTCACTTTAAAACTGAGGATGTAAAATGAGAACAACCTCAATCTATTACTCCATCTTGTGAGAAATTTGTGGTTTGTAGTCACGTGGTCTATACATTTCTTGCTCCAAACGAAGTGTGCAGGGGGACGAAACCGAAGGTTATCCTAACGTTATCATTGCCACAAAGACGTTAGGTTGGTTGCTATGTTGTTAGGCTTAGTTTCACAATGAACTTAAACTTTCATGTTGCAGGTTTTTTGCTTCGTATTGTACAAATATTCCTGAATGACGCCATTTTTGTTGTCGGTGGTGTGCCAATTTTTTTCATTAGCAAGCGTTTACGAAAACTACAGTTGCTCAGGAAGTACGAATCAGACGGACACCAAACAAAACCTAGTGTTTAGGGGAGAGACTAAGGTACACGGTGAACATAAACTTTTGCGTCTAAATAAATATGCATTGTTATAAACCAATGCATGAAATCATCAGAAAAACTAGAGGAAATTACACTTTTAAACGGGCTGTATTTTGGAATGACATAAAGTGGGGAATTCATAAGTTTTGTGCTGTATACTATTGCATATAAAGATTCTGTAGAAATATCCACAGCTATGATACAACTGTCACCGTGGATTTATGGAGGTCCGAAAGTTGAAGTTTGTGATTTTGATGCCATTGTTGGGGCCTAATATCTCAGGAGGGCAAAGTGCTAAAAATTGCTTCTTATGCCACAGAGTAATTCTGTATGTGAATAAACTATTGCAAAAAAAACTCATGACTGAAATTACATTGAAAGGTGAGGACATGGTAGAAACGCGAAGAAAGCACGTGCGTGACGAGGTCGTACCTCGGAAAAATGTAAATGTTTCATGCTAGATCACAAAAACCATGCATGGTACAGCAATAGAGCCCGCTTTTGTTTGTGTTCAGTTGTGGAAAAGCTTGTGAGTAGCCTTTGTTCCATCTTTCTAGCTCCATAATCATTGTCACGTCTACATAGTAAGGGGTTAGCTCTCCTGCACTCACGACATCCATCGTCGAACTGGACCGCAGTATTAAGGCACTTAATGTATCGCCAAAGTGATATTGAAATCCAATCCAAGTTACGGAAGTTAATATGTTCATAAAGTTGCGTTACATCTATCCTAATTAAATATAAAACTACTTCTATACATGAATTGAGATAAAATAAAAGAGTACTTCCGGTTGACGTGGAAAGGAATGATTGAGCTTTCAAGTGCTAACCCACAGGAAAACCGCCAAAAGTTAATATTTTTAATTTTTATTATGTCTAAAGGAAAAATGAAGAAATTCTCTATGTTATTTAAATGGGCCCTTTTTTGGACTTACAATCTCATATTTTAGGTACTTGGAATTGGAATAGTATTTCCCGTAATAGACAAAAAAAGCCATTATATAAATTTTTAAAAAGTATTAATCGAAAACAAGGAGCAATAATTCCATCAAAGAGAAACATATTTAGAAAATGTAAACAGAGGACATGAAAAAGTTAAATACATAATATAAAAATAGGATACATAAAACAGGAAAACAAATTTTAAAGATAGCAAT
Organism: Thermobia domestica; assembly: GCF_964235325.1. Classification (NCBI taxonomy): domain Eukaryota; kingdom Metazoa; phylum Arthropoda; class Insecta; order Zygentoma; family Lepismatidae; genus Thermobia; species Thermobia domestica. The sequence continues at coordinate 219,846,836 of NC_137464.1, forward strand.
AATACTAAACCATAACTTGTAAAATATATTTTCAGCGGTCTGAGTATTTTGGACACTTTACACAATAAGGACAGTTGGCATCACATACTAAATAAGAATGTGTGACATGAGAGTGCCTGGAGCTCCTCCGTGGCTAAGCGGTTAGCGTACGCGCCTTTGACGCGGGGGACCCGGGTTCGATTCCCGGCGGGAGCTCATGTGGTTCGGATTCCACGTTAATCAGTAGGTCCACGTCTCATATAACCTCGCTGCTGAAACGGACGCTAAACTGAAATTCAACTCAACTCAATCAGAGTGCCTGATACGCAAATGCGAAAAGACTCCTTCGCGATGACGTCTGTCAACTGTCTAAAATAGATTTAGTAAAATGGACCTGTTTCCAATCTGCTTGCCAATGTAGAAATCGAATCATGTAAGTGCTACAATGTTACACCCAAAAATGTGGCGTGATTGAAAGATGTGTCGACATGTTCGTTTCTCCGAATGTAGGTATACTCTGGTACCTAGAATACAACCACATATCTCTTTTGTTTTAGCTGATGAATATCTTCAAAGAGGACGTGTTTGCTGAAAAGTTTAAGTATATGGCCGAAAAGAAACTTAACTGTTCTTAATCACAAAATTAAATACTGAGCACACACAATACAGACTAAATTCTGAGTTGGCCCCGTCACGCTCTCTCTTGTGCTGAAGTTCACGAACACCTGCAACGTATAACAAACATTCATGTAAACTTTGTTGCTGAACATCTGCAACAAATTATAATTAACAATCAACAACATTGGCGGGAAATCATATGGTTCGGATTTCACGTTAATCAGTAAGTCCACGTCTCATATAGCCTCGCTGCTTAACGGGACGTTAAACTCAAAATGAACTCAATTCAATCAATAATAGAAAACTCAGTTTCTCTTCAAGATGACGCAAACCGTTATTCTCTGGAACTAATAGTTTCAGTACAATTAACATTTGTAATCAGGGATCTTTCATTTGGACACCCTGTATATATATATATATTCACTTTTTTTATACTGATGTATTCAAGTTTGTTCTTTGTATTGTATATTTATATGTATTTATTTTATAGAGTTGAAGGTGAGAGGAAGATTCGTCATACCACTATTTCTACTGCTACCGAAGATGAATCTGTTGGGGTAAAGACAGATCGAGAACATAAAACAAGTAATGGTAAGAGAAAGCGAAATACGTGTGAAATATGTTTCAAAGATTTCTCAAAACTTTGTTATTTGAAGGAACATTTGAAGAGACATTCAAATCCAAATCTCCGCGACTGGCGTTGTGCAATTTGTGGCGAACTGTTTGCATACAACTGGCCACTTTGTATACATCTAAAGCTTGTTCATAAGAAAAAGAAACCATTCGTGAAATATATGGAAAAGAGTTGTGACATATGCAGCAAGAGAGTACCAAAATTGGAACTGAGAGCACATACCCGCACACATGGTTATCCCTGTTCTGTATGTAATAAAATATTCGATAAATCAGAGTCTAGAAGTAACCATATGAGGATGATTCATTTAGGTCAAACACGTCATCCTTGCAATATATGTGGGAAGCTTGTCAAGAAATACTTGTTACCAGGTCATATACGAAACCACAACCTTTCAACTCAGTGCGAAGTTTGTGGTGCAGAATTGTCAAATTCTCAAGTTCTTAAACTTCATATGACAACACACACAGGTGAACAGCCTTTTGTATGTGATGTCTGTGGCCGAAAGTTTGCACGGAAATACAATTTACAAACGCATTTGAAACTTCATGCAGGAGAGTATAACATTGTGTGTAATTTATGTGGTAAAAAATTTGCTCAAAAGTGGAATTTGCGAACACACATGCGGTCATGTTCCAAGAATTCGTGCGCAACAGTGACATCTTAGTATGTTTTATTGTAATTTCTTGTTTGAACAGTTCAGTGTAATATATATATATATAATTTTAGGATTATCGTGTTTAAACAATACATCTGAACACTATGTAGTATTCATATTGTTAAAGGACTAATTTAAATAAATAAACCAAGTCGAATAGACATTGATATTATTTATTTTCCATTTAAAAATGGTGTCAACATTCACTTCAAGAAACAGAATTTACGGAAACCTTTTATCATAATCTGAAAATATATGTTGTTACGTTAAGAGTTTAAGAAGTGTGAATGTCACGTTGTAACCTAAACATTCTGAAATTATTTTTGTATGTAATAATTATTTGTACAGGGTGAAGATATTTTTAAAACTAGTTATAACATATCTAAAGAACCATTTGCAATGTATATTTAACAAGAAGTTATACAATACACATTTTTAAAAATAAATCCTATCTACTTTTGTGTATTATATAATCTTCACAGAATTTATTTCCACTTCTTACATGTTTTTACCTTTACATTGAGATTTTTTCTTTCTTTCTCTGAAGTAATGAATTCTCTATATAAGGCAAGAAATGTCATTCACGTATAAATTCGTAGATTATAATAACGATATTATTAGCTAAGAGAGACAGAATGTAAATGAAAGTGGATTTCGCTAGAAATTAATGGAGATGGAAATCTTTGAGAAAACTCACATACTTTACTTTAACCACAATGTGTTATATTTGAACTTTGTGCCAAAGAAAACATCTTTCCTGTATTTCTTTATAGTATTGTTGTCCCTCATTGAAAATTCTTCCTTTCACATTGTTCCTGTGTGAGCGCTTCATTTAACAATTTCCATCGTTAGTATATTTCTACATTTAAATTTACTGGTGGATTGAGTTCGTGGAAGGAGATAATTTTCTCCATACACAATTAATTCAAGAGTAATCTCAAGCCATTTTATGGTGAAATTTTCTCAATAAATGGCAGATGTTATTGCAATATTGCTCGGTCTATATCGGAGAACAAACTGGTTTCATACAAACACATTTCATACGCCATTTAGTACAGAGAAAAGTGTCACTTTTTATTTCCCTTTTATTTATCACAGGACGTTTTCAAAAGATTAACTATATTTTATATTCAAGTGTGATTATTTCCATGTCCATGATGTTAGCAGGCCACCTATGGCAGCCCAGAAATTCGACTTCACAGATCGTTAGTGTTCGTTAGTGCTGCAAACCCCATCGTTAGTGCTACAAAAATAACGCCTCAATTTACACTAGTCACTATTGGCCTGCTAACTTCATGCCAATGAACTTGGTAGGCCACATACGGCAGACCACAACTGGGATTTGACACATTGTTAGTGCTTCGTTAGTGCTCGTTAGTGTCGCAAACCCCATCGTTAGTGCTACAAAAATAACATCTGAATTTTAATAGTTACTATTGGCCTGCTAACTACATGCCAGCAGGCCAACATATCAAAATCACCCCATAAACGAAATTGCAGATTCGAGCAGAATTAGTGCTCTTTAGTGCTATAAATTAACATTAGTGCTTCTATATATACAGTTTTTTGGGTAACAAGAGTGGTCCGTTTCACGAAGCTGACAAGCCATTTATGGCAGACCACGATTTCAACCTCTCATACCCTTAGTACTTCGTTAGTGCTCATTAGTGACGTATATCTCATCGTTAGTGCTCCAAAGACAACGAATATATATATAAATCCATTTTCTCCACCTAGTCGACACGCTGCACAGAACTTAGAGCGGACAACAATCTCGATTTTACCCATCTTTAGTGCTCCATAAATACCGCCTACAATTTTGAAGAAACAATTATTTTCCTATTAACTCGTGCCAGCAGACCAGAGACAAAACATACTCCACACCATAATTTCTATTACTCCCATAATTAGTGCTTCGTTAATGCTCGTTACTGAAGGATATTGCATCGCTAGTGCTCTACAGATAAGGCCTACATATTTTCAATAAAGCCTTATTGGCCTGTTAACATCGTGCCAGCAGACAAGGGAGGAAATCTGCGACAGCTGACACCCGTCATTAGTGTTTCATTAGTACTCGTCACTGCCGAGTATTATATCGTAAGTGCTCCATAGATAATGGGTACATTTTTTGAAAATAATGGCTACATAATGGTTTAAAAAAGCCAAAAATTTCCTGCAGCATTATGCCAACTAACAACGGACGAAATGTACGACACAATACAATTTTGATTATACCCGTCATTAGTGCGTCGGTACTCGTTAGTTCCCCATGTTCCATCGTTAGTCCTCCACAGATAACGGCACATTTTTAAGAAGGCATTATTTCCCTGCTAACTTAATGCTAGCAGACCAGGGGAAATCTACAGCAGAACACAATTTGTATTACACCCGTCATTAGTGCTCGTTATTGCGGTATATCTAATCGTTAATGCTCCAGAGATGACGGCTACATTTTTAAAAGATCCATTTTACCCTTCTAATTTCATGCCAACACGCCATACACGAAACCTACAGCAGTAGTGCTTCGTTAGTACTCGTTAATGCTGTATATCATATCGTTAGTGCTCGACATATATCAGCTACATTTTTTAGAAACCATTTGTCTGCTAAGTTCGTTACAACAGACCACTAACGAAACCTGTCGCTAACAGTTTCATTTACAGCCGTCGTTAGTGCTTCGTTAGTACAGCATATTGCATCGTTTCTGTTCCACAGATAACGACTGCGGCTAGGTCGTTACCGCTTTGATATGCCGTATACACCATCATTAGTACTGACATATAATGCCTATTTAAAAAAAAACATTATTGGCCTTCCGACTTCCTGCCAACAGACCTGGCACGACACCTATTTCAGACACAATTCAATTTCACTCATCGTTTGTGGTTCATTAGTGCTCGTTAGTTCCCGAACTTCAACGTTAGTGCTCCACAGAATACACCATTTAAAAAAAACGTCATTACTGGCCTACTAACTTCATGACAAAGGGCAGACCAATAATGAAGTTAGTAAGCCAATAATGAATTTGTTAAGCGATATAGGCGTTCTCTGTGGAGCACTAACGATTAAATTTGCGCAACTAACTATGTGTGAAGTTGAAATTGTGGTCTGAAGTTGGTGTCGTCCCAGGTCTATTGACAGGAAGTTAGAAGGCCAATAATGGGTTTTCAAAAATATAGGCATTATACGTGTGTGAGCACTAATGATAGTATATGCGGCATATGAAAGCAGTAACGTCCTAGCCGTAGCCGTTATCTGTGGATCAGTAACGATGCAATAACAAGCACTAACGACGAATGTAAATAAAATCGTTATTAGCAGCAGGTTTTGTCCTTCGTCTGTTGTAGCGATGTTAGCAAACTAATGGTTTCTAAAAAAATATAGCTGTTATGTGATTAGTATCTTGTTGGTCGCCCCACCACTTATGGATGGAGAAAAATAAATAATGTTACTCGTTTGTGCTACGTTAGTGCTTGGTCCTGCCTCTACTCGTATTTGTCCGACAGTGGTGTTTAAATTTTTACGGTCGTGAACTTGGCCATGGTACTAAGATTAGTGTTTAGTGCACTAATGTGTAGTAAATATGTAAGAGGATTTAGTAGCATTTGAGAACCGTGCAGGGCTAACTTTAGAGGCGTAGCATTTTTCATTTTCTAAAATTAAGGCCAAATTTAAAAGCACTAAAGACCACTATTGTAATGATTACTACTTCGTTAGTAGGACTTATTGCAAAACTCCCAACATTAGTGCTTCAGTAGTATGGAAGCTATAAAATAAAACTTAGGGGATGCTAACTACACGCTAGCTCTTCCCTACAAAAACATTCACGATGAGAAGCTTTAATGTTCGGAGTTGGTGCACTAGCAACCACTAACGATTGGACTAGAAGAGGTCATTATTGCCTTTGAACTTGGCGAGAATTTGACCAATAGAAAAACTAACATGTTTCTCTTTTGGGAGTTCCGTGACATAATTGGCTATACCTACAATAATAACGAAGCACTAAGGAAACTATTAGCGTTTTCAGAAGCACCAACGATGCACTATGAAAAGGCACTAATTTTTCGTTAGTTCTTAAAGTGGGGTCATAGTGTAATTATCCCCTATCATTTTTTGGCTGTAGAGAATTCACTACTGAAGCACTTACGTCATTGGTTGGCGCACTAAGAAGCAATAACGATGCACTAATGAAGGCACTAATTTTTCGTTACTGCTTGAAGTGAAGGCAGCGTAAACTTGGCTCCCCAAAGGTTTTTTACTTGTAGCATCTACACAGTAGTATGGGAGCGCTTTGATGTAGACAAAAGAACAGCAGGGGGTCTACTTCAGCTGTTACTTAACGACATCCTTGTCTGTGGGGCCGCACCTGCCCTGGGTAGGGACCTGGGGAGGAAGCTTTATTACCTGGGCAATAGAAGGGGATGAGAGGGTCTTGGAAAGCGGAATGACCTCTTTTCCTGTTGAAACATGATCCTACACGATTCTTTAATCGAAATTTTAAAAATTGTAATCAGATTAAAATTAAAAATATGTTTCAGATTATTAGAACTCAACTATAACCCTTCAAACGCGATCCCTAGCTCCCACAACTTTTTCCCCTTAATTTTATTATGATTTTACAGAAATATTTAATTCGATCCATCAAAATGATGTTTTTTAATTTGTTTTCATTAAAATGATTACCCTCATAATACATTATTCGAACACTTATTTGACTTGTAATTTTAAAATTATTTCTCTCGTAACTACTCGAACATTTTGTGTGAACGTATTAAGAACTCCTTGTAAGAAGATGTTCCGAAAATATTTAAAAAGTATGATTTTTAATGGATTGTTTTTGGTTCGTTTTACTACGTAAAGTCTTAAGATGAGGTATGGTAACTTAGAAATTTTTTTCTGAAAATATTAACAGAACAGAACAAAATAGAATTAAGATATGTAGGAACGGGAAAGAAATATTTTTTTTTTAATTTTTAGTTGCGAAGCGAACTCCATTTTTTCTTCCAGCCTTGTAGCAACAGATACCTACATCCGCCGCTTAGCTATCTCCCAACTGTGTTCGCTACAAAATCGAAGATACATCTATCCGCCGTTTAGCTCTCTCCTCTGCTGCAGAATTTTCCTTGCGATCTGATTGGCAAGCCAAGTAATGTTTAGCCATACCTCTCACTGCTTGAACCAGGGGATATGCTTACCTGTCAATCACTTTCTTTAGTTGTGAGTGAACGGAAGTTTTCATTTTTTCTTCCCTTTTGCCTATTAATGCTCATAGTTTCTTGTTTGCACAGATAAATTCCCACCTTTCCCCGCTATGATTGGCTACGTATATTGTTTCCCTCTTCCTTTACCACTGAGTGAAGACAAATTTCTTATCGCCAACGGATGAATGTTTTTCCCCACTCTTTGACCACTTTTGTGTGTGCTGGCAGGTCATTTCCTCCCGCCTTTCTTTTCCCGTGGCTGACGAAGTGCATTTGTAGGTTACTTTCTCCGGCCTTCCGACGAGTGCCTGGCTTTGTCTTTGCAAACAACTGAAAAAAGGTGAACCTGCCTTTGGATTCCAAATTAGCGCCCATAAACAGTGTTTCAGACATTATCCCTTGTTGAATGGTTTATTGCGTTTTGTGTATTTAGAGACAAAAATGGTTGCTGTGTTCTTTGTGGGAAGAATACAACACAATACAGTCGTCGTTAGTGCTTGTTATTGCAGCATATTGCATCGTTACTGATCCACAGATAACGGCTACGGCTAGGACGTTACTGCTTTCATATGCCGCATATACTATCATTAGTGCTCACACACGTATAATGCCTATATTTTTGAAAACCCATTATTGGTCTTCTAACTTCCTGTCAATAGACCTGGGACGACACCAACTTCAGACCACAATTTCAACTTCACACACAGTTAGTTGCGCAAATTTAATCGTTAGTGCTCCACAGAGAACACCTATATCGCTTAACAAATTCATTATTGGCTTACTAACTTCATTATTGGTCTGCCCTTTGTCATGAAGTTAGTAGGCCAGTAATGGCGTTTTTTTTAATGGTGTAATCTGTGGAGCACTAACGTTGAAGTTCGGGAACTAACGAGCACTAATGAACCACAAAGATGAGTGAAATTGAATTGTGTCTGAAATAGGTGTCGTGCCAGGTCTGTTGGCAGGAAGTCGGAAAGCCAATAATGTTTTTTTTAAATAGGCATTATATATCAGTACTAATGATGGTGTATACGGCATATCAAAGCAGTAACGACCTAGCCGCAGTCGTTATCTGTGGAACAGAAACGATGCAATATGCTGTACTAACGAAGCACTAACGACGGCTGTAAATGAAATTGTTAGCGACAGGTTTCGTTAGTGGTCTGTTGTAACGAACTTAGCAGACAAATGGTTTCTAAAAAATGTAGCTGATATATGTCGAGCACTAACGATATGATATACAGCATTAACGAGTACTAACGAAGCACTACTGCTGTAGGTTTCGTGCGTGGCGTGTTGACATGAAATTAGAAGGGTAAAATGGATCTTTTAAAAATGTAGCCGTTATCTCTGCAGCATTAACGATTAGATATACCGCAATAACGAGCACTAATGACGGGTGTAATACAAATTGTGTTCTGCTGTAAAATTCCCCTCGTCTGCTGGCATTAAGTTAGCAGGAGAATAATGCCTTCTTAAAAATGTGCCTTTATCTGTGGAGCAGTATCGATTGAACATGGGGCTCTAACGAGTACCAACGACGCACTATTGACGGGTGTAATCGAAATTGTGTTCTGTCGTCAACCTGCCATAGGTGGCCTGCCAGGTTCATTGGCATGAAGTTAGCAAGCCAATAGTGACTGTTAAAACTTGAGACGTTATTTTTGTAGCACTAACGATAGGGTTTGTGGCACTAACGAACACTAACGATTGTGAAGTCGAAATTCTGGCCTGCCATAGGTGGCCTGCTAGGTTCATGCCAGCTTCATAAAACGGACGTTATCCTAAAAACTGTATACATAGAAGCACTAAGGCTAATGTTTATAGCACTAACGAGCAGTAACTCTGCTCCAAGCGGCAATTTCACTTATGGTGTGATTTTGATATATTGGCCTGCTGGCATGAAGTTAGCAGGCCAATAGTAACTATTAAAATTCGGACGTTAGTTTTGTAGCACTAACGAAGCAATGTGTCAAATCTCAGTTATGGTCTGCCATATGTGGCCTACTAACTTCATTGGTATGAAGTTAGCAGGCCAATAGTGACTAGTGAAAATTGAGGCGTTATTTTTGTAGCACTAACGATGGGGTTTGCGGCACTAAGGAAGACTAACGTAGCACTAACGATGTGTGAAGTCGAATTTCTGGCCTGCTATCTTCATGGACATATTGTTTGCAGCTAACGGAACTAATAAATTTCTCTATAGCTATATATATCTATGAAGCAGATTACTAGTAGGTGTACCAATATAAAATAATTATACAGGGTGTTTCAAAACAACACCGACAATGTTTGGGAGGTGATTCCTGACAGCAAGATAAAAAGAATAGACTATCCTGGGTGCACAAATGCTTTTTGGAGTTATAGGCTGCCGAAAACATGAAAAAATTAACTTTAAGGCTCATACCTCCAAAATTATGGAACCTACCGTAGTCGGGTCAAAACTTCACATAGAAACTAGTATGCACCCTATCCAAATATCCATGTTTCAGAATCCTAAGGTATTCACGAAGCAATTTTTATAGATGGGGTTTGGTCATATAATTTGAAGTACTCTCCAACTGCCTCTTTAAAAATTGTTGCAGAAGTACCGCTAGATTCTGAAACATGGATATTTGGTTAGGGCACATACTAGTTACTAAGTGAAGTCTTGACCCGACTATGGTGGGTCACATAGTTTTCGAGCTATGGATCTTTAAAGTTCGTTTTCAGCAGCTCATAACCCCGAAAGGAAGCATTTGTGGACCCAGGATAGTCTAATCTTTGTCTTATTTTGGTGTCAGGAATCACCTCCCAAACGTTGCGGGTGTTGTTTTGAAACACCCTGAATAAGCTCCTTATTCGACAATGTAGGTTCCTTCAAAAATGGTATCGTATAAGCAATGTTGCATTCCTTGTTGCAGGTTCGTTTTATGGGGCATAATTATTATTATTGCTATAATTACATCGTTTTCTGAGCAAATTTAGACTCGAAGTGGAGTAGGGGGGAGTAAAATTTCTTCAGAAAATGCCAGCATAAGAAAGTTTTTCATAATTAAATACCTCATTTCAGGTGACCCATTAACAGTTTCTCTCTAACATTCTAATTTTGTAATCGTTAGTTGTGTCATATGTATATGCATAACATCACCTAATTTCATGTTGCCTTAGTAGTATTACCCAAATATATGGCCATTTTGCTGGCCTAATTTCCTATAATTTTATTGTAAATAGGCAAAATAAGTGACTTTTATACCCTTAGATGCCTAAAAAGTAACCAGATCTAGTAACTTTTCCCATAATGCATTGTGCGAGAGTGTACTTAGCGTAATTACATTTTGCAATTACTGTAATAACTGTACTTGGCGCAATGAAGTTATGAAAGTGTACGCGATAGTGATATGTTAGTTAATATGACATTTTTTGCGTTACTTACATATGTAATTGTTATTTACGCATGTCGTAATGTACCGTGCAACAAGACCAGTTCCTAATTACAAATTATGCTTGTACTTAGATTAATTACCTTACCTTTCAATTTTTATTTATGTAATTGGAAACACGCATTATTGTTATTGAATTAATTAATTTTAAAACTAATTAACTTATTGAATTAATTAACAAATATGATACCTACCATATGTACATACTTACGTATGGATAATTGGGGGTTACCATTTGTGGCCTTTTGATTGGTGGAAACGTCATGAGGAGATTTAAGTTTGCATTGATGTATGATTTTGTCCAATATGGCGGAATTGCGTGGTTGTTAAACAGAGCTTCCTCCATACTAGGATTTTTTTAAACTTGACTACTCGCTTTTGCCCGTATTTTTTAAGAGGATTTGAGTTTGAACAAGGAATGGGTTTTCATATAGGATATATATTTTTGTTGAGTATTTATTGATTTATGGGACATAATTCATTCCATTAGCATTAATCATCAAGTAGTTGCATATTGAACTGCCTAGAGGGTTACGCCCTCTCTCGGCAAGTGATATACTGAAAACAAGTGCTTACATAAACAACGTTAGTTGGGCAATATGATATAAAGAAAATAACTAGTGCTAAATAAAACGAGTACATTCAAAGGTGCTGAAACAGATCTATGTGCATGAACATAAATAATAAACATTGTATGATATTGAACTGTGGAAAAGATATACATATCATGAGGAAAATAGTAACAATAAATAACCGGAAAAAGGTGAAAGTATATAGTGATAAAGGATATATAAGACTACAAGGTGAACATAATTGAAATTGTAATTACTTTATCATGATTGATGAGATGAAAGTGCCTTATACGTCACAACACAGTGAAATGGTTAATAGTAACGAATGCATGTTATTCTTCTGTCTTGGGGCATCTCAAGACTAATGTAGACATGGGGAGCCCAGATTATTGGTGAGGGAGAACAGTGCAGCTATGGAAAAAGATGAGGGACGGCTTGATGAATGATCTGACGTTGAAAGAATCTACGATGAAAGTGATCCATAGGAAGATTTACATGAAGTGTGATCACTCAGCGGTGTATGACAATATTTGAAAGAGGAATCCTGCTCAGAATCTATGAAGATTGTGTCCAGAAAAATTTCTTTATGAGATTCTAGGCATTTGGCTATATATCGCTTACGTAAGAGTGAGATATGTTCTACAAGTGGTGGAAAGTCTATTCGATTGTATACTTCTCGGTTGGGATATGGTAGTTTGATGTGGTATGCTAAGCGTACTGCATGGCGCTCCATAATTTCGAGCCTACTGTAGAACTTAGATTGAGTTGGAGACCAAGCAATATGGCCAAATGTAAGAATGTTGCGCATGAACGCTTTATATGTGTTGATAAGCAATTTTGAGTTTAGCCCCCAATGCTGTCCTACTAGCCTGCGAAGTAATTGCAACCGATTCTTTGCTTTAAGCACAAGTTTCTGGAAATGAGCAGTCCATTGTAATTTATTATCGTACGTTATTCCTAGATATGTAACTGATTTAGATAGTTCTAATCTGTGTGTTCCGACAGTGATATCAAGCAGATTGGGGTTACGGTGAACTTTACTGCGGCAGTTAAGTGGTATGATGACTAGGGTCTGAGTTTTCTCTTCATCGACGGTGAGCTTCCATTTCGTACACCGCACAAGAAAGTTATTAACTGTGAGTTGTAAGGTTCTATTAATTTGTTGTATAGTTGTTCCGCGTGTTAAGAAAGCGGTGTCATCGGCATATTGGAATAAATAAGTAGGATGAGCAGGTACTGGTACGTCTGATGCATATAATATGTAGAGAAGAGGTGACAGGCTGGACCCTTGAGGTACCCCGGTATATGGTAATATAGGATGGGAGATGGAACCGTTGATACGGACATATGCGATTCGATTGAGTATGAAGAAGAAAATTACTCTAACGTAAGTAAAGGGAAGTCCAAATTTTATCAATTTATAAAATAAACCATAGTGCCAAATTCGATCAAACGCTTTCTCTAAATCCATTAAAATTAGACAAGATGGTAGTGATCTGTTATACTGGTTTACAAGTGTAGTCGTTAATCGAAGCAACTGATCATTAATACTATATGATGGTCGAAATCCGGTTTGGAAAGTGGGAAGAAGTTGACGGTCATGCAAATATGGATGTAAACGTTTCACTAGAATCATTTCCAATACTTTCCCCAGTGTGGCAGTTAGTTGTATCGGCCTATACGAACTTACAGAATTCGGAGGCTTGTTCGGTTTTAGGAACATACATACATTAGAGACTTTCCATTCAACTGGATAATATCCTGTACGGAGAATAAAATTATAGAGATATGCAAGGAGAAAAAACTGCACTGAGCATTCCTTGATAAGTCGGTGAGATATTTGATCAAAACCAGGCGCTGTATTACGTTTTCTTTTGATACTCGTCTGAATTTCGTCAAACGGTTGAGTTTCATCTAAGGTATGTGTAGGTGACGGTTGTAATAGTCGAGTGATGTTTTTCTTTTTTTCAGAAATTCTAGGACTATTTTGATGTGGTTCTACAGGCGGAGTGAACACAGCTTGTAAATGAGAGGCAAAGGCGTTGGCTTTATCGCGATCTGAATGTGAAGGATCGTTGTTTTGAAACAGTGGATATCTTGTTTTTTGCTGTCCTGTCAACTGATGGAACTTTTTCCAATAGCGTGTGGAAAGAGTTCCATCGTTCAGTTGATTGCATGTGTTGTTCCACGTCAACCGTTTATGGGCAACAATATAGTTGTGCACAGTACGTTGCCATCTACGTGCCTGTGTTAGATATTCAGGATTACGAGTACGCTCATATTGTCTATAATGACGAAATTTCCTGACTAAATGCAAATATTGCTGAAGCAAAATTGGCTGATAAGTTTTACCGTGATAAGTAGGAATGTTGTTACGTGCGCTGGTGGTGATTGTCTTGGTGAGTGTAGTTATGGCTGCGTTAAGAGTTTCCTCGGTATCCGGTGGTCGTACATTTTCTAAAGCAGCGTCAATATTTGAGCGCTATTTTTGCCAATTCGTTTTGTCGTATGAGTATATAGTGCGTTCTGCTGTATGAGAAATATTTTTACGTACATCATTGACTGTTATTTTCACCGGTAAATGATTGCTACCTATGCAATCCAAGACTTCGATATGACACCTATGAGTGAAGTGGTAGAAAAAACAACATCCGGTGTAGTTTGGCTACTTGGTCTGGTGTGTTTCGGAAGGGGATATATGTGACCATGTAAGTGAAGTGCTATATGATCAGCAAACTGTCTCTTTTCCCTCTCGGGGCGGCTATGGATATTGATCTGTCAGTATCAGTAGATGCCTGTATGATTGAAACAAACGTGTGAAATACTCGAATGGTATCACCTGTCTGGGACGTACATAGATTGTTGCTATCGTAAGTGCTATGTTAGGTAGATAGATAGTGGCTATAAGATGTTCAGGAAGTCGGTAAGGAAGCTGCACCTGATGCTGTCGGTAAGTTAATTTGTTATTAATGCCAATTGCAACTCCACCTTGCGCTCGAGTATTATCTGCTGGGAAATCATAGCGCAGGAGTTGATACCGTGGGAATCTCGATAGCATTGATGGTTTTAAAGCCGTTTCATTCAAAGCGAAAATATCAATACATTCTTCTAGAAGCAAGTGTTCGAAAAGAGTTTTATGTTGTGTCAATGATCGAATGTTCATAAATAATAAAGCCAAACCCATCATGATGACGTAAGCTATTTGCTTACACAGCAGTTTCTTTTGGAGATATGTGAAAGTGCACATAGTTCCCGGAATAAGTGGCATACAGATCAATATTGAAAATGCTCGTGGTGGCGGCGATAACATGTTCGAGGGTGAACTGCCGTTGAAAAGGAAAAATATTCTGGAGAACAAGCGTAAAATATCGGAGGAAGTTTTCAACTGTAAGACCTGTTGTGATTGATTGGTTGGCATGAACTGGTGGATCAGTTATACGCAGTGAAACTGTGAATTCAGGATGATCTGCGGGTGGAGCTGGCTTAGCTTTACATTTGTAGTTGTATGTAGGATGTGACCCGGGACATACAGAGCAGTGAGCAGGCTTTTGATGATTCGAACAGTCTTTAGTCTCGTGCTTTTCGGCACAGTATCCACACTTAGGAATGTTTGGACATTTTTACGTTACATGCGAGTTATAAATCTGGCATCGTTCGCATCGAATAGGCAGGATAGAATTGGTACGTGAGGATCGACTCTGTGCCTTTGCTTAAAGATGTATGCTCCCTCCTGAAGAAGAGTATCAATAGATGATTTATTGGAGCTTAGCACTCGAACCATGTATGTAGGTCCCATTTGATTTCTGATGCGAATGCATTTTTCGACAGGGATGCCATCAGCTGTAAGCTCTTCGAGCACTTCTGCATCAGTGATCTCAGGTAGAACACCGCGGATGACAACAGATAGCATTGGATTCTTGGACGGCGGAGATGTTTGTTTGACTTTACTAGTAAGCTGCTTCATTTTCGCATTTTTTTCCAAAGATTTCGTAGCTAGCTTTGTTGCGTAGTGTGGTTCCAAAGTTTCGATCCTCTGAACGTATGACACCATTCTTGGTGAAGACTATCTGTTTGATGCTAGCCCGGGGTTGAAACAGATAGTCTTCACCAAGAATGGTGTCATACGTTCAGAGGATCCTAGCTAGCCCGGACTTAACAACTTGGTTGAAAATGAGCCGTGAATTATTGTACTTCGGATCGAAATCTGTTAACAGAAATGAATAAATAGGTGCACGTTGTGCAAATTGATTGTTAGGGGTTTGGTTGTTATCGGAAGTTGCATTAGATGAACATTGCATAGGTTCCTCAATTCTGGTAGATGGAGCAACATAGTTTGGTGATCTGGAGCGAGAGCGCTTTTCAATGGATCCGGTGCTGCTTTCCGAAAGTTGTCTACTTCGACGCTGTTGACGGGGAACCCCCCTTTTTCGCTCGGAGGTGGCGGGTCTGGGCCCTTAACTACAGGAGGCAAGCGATGCATGGTCCCTCGGACCGTTAATGCACTAGTGAAATGCAATAATATGTAAGGTATTTTAGGTAAAGAGCACCCCGTTTGGATTGGCACTCAGGTGGATCCAATCCCGATTACAAATGCAAACTACGATCGCGTTGCCCTGGATGGAGGATCAAAAACGCAGATGATAACAGGTTTTACCCTCCAGTACTGAAAAATACTCTCAATCCCAGTGAGAGAGTATGCTACACAATGTCATCGGAGGCACGTTAACACTTCCCAGCTAGGCTAGGCACAAAAGACAGCTTATGAGTATTGTACGTCAAGCTGATAAGTATCTGCCCGTATTTTTTATTACATTGCTAGCGAAAGGCTAGCTACCCCTGAGACGGTTACGTCCTCTTTTAGGAAAATGGTGTTAAGAGACATAGAAGTATGAGGTTTGTGGTTGGTCCTAGTGAGTTAAGAGACTTTATTAATAGCGGTAAGATACTTAAGGAACTTTTCGCTCCTTAACATTAGGTTTAAAGGTATACATAAATATATAGAGACAAGAGAATAACATATATAGCTGTTATGAACATCAAAGTAGAAAAGATAAGAAGAAGAATAATAATAAATGAGAAACATTATATAAATAATACGGGAAATATAAATATGAGGAAAACAAAGTGATTGTTCGTGGTATTATAGCATAATGATTAATAGTGGTGAGTGATGAGATGAGGTGCAAGCACGGACAACACTTAGGAAAATATTAGCAGACAGATGCAGTTATCTTCTTGCCTAGGGGTAATCTAGGCTATAATGAGAGACGTAATGGACCCAGGTTAGTATGAAAAATTTACTGTGCGTGAAAGGATAGAAAAATGAAAGGGCAAATGAGCATGAGACGTAATCATTTAGCAAGAAGAGGGAGGGATCATCGGGAGGAAGCGTGTAATGATATAATGTAAACAGAAGAGATAATGGAGTGTGAAAATACCGGGTAGGTGTGGGATGTAGTGCATAGTCTCGAAAAGTAAAGGATGTTGGGTTTGAATACGGCGACGTATGTATGACAGTCAGAGTTTCGAGGTAGTACTTCAAACAGGAAAAGTAATGTGATGATAGAGTTCCTGTGTTGGGCTAGGTAATTTGATACGATAAGCTATGCGGAAGGCGTGGCGTTCAAGAATAAAATGTTTGTTATAGAATTTTTTCTGATGCGGCAATTCAAGCTGTGAAACCTTATGTTAGAGTAGGGCAGAGAAAGACTGTATAAGTGTTTAAGACTGTATGGGCTTGTAGACCCCATGTCGTTCCTGCGAGACGTTTAAGCAAATTCAGGCGATCGTAAGCTTAGTGAAGATTGTTTTAAGGTGGTGCGTCCAGGTAAGGTGTTTGTCATACGTGATGCCTAAGTAGGTGACTGTTTTAGTAGCTAGCAATGGAACGTGGTCCACATAAAGTGATAGGCAACGTGGATTTCGGCGGACTTTGATAATTTTCTTTGGCGGAATAAAGAGGACGGCCTGAGTTTTAGTAGCATTTATGGTAAGTTTCCAATGTCGACACCAAAGGCAGAAGTCAGTGATGGCCGTTTGTAAGACGTTGATATGCTGGATAGATGTTCCTAGTGCAAGAAAGGCGGTGTCATCTGTATACTGGAAAGAATAGACTTTATCTGAAAGGTGTGGCATGTCAGCAACGAACACAATGTATAATAGAGGTGAAATTACGGACCCTTGTGGAATTCCTGAGAGTAAGAAGATCGGGTGAGACAGATGTTCGTTTATGGCAACATAAGTAAGACGCCCAGAGAGAAAGTTAAAGATAAACCGTATGTATGCTATTGGAAGTTGGAGCCTGATCAGTTTATGAATAAGTCCGAGATGCCACACTTTATCGAAAGCTTTTTCGAGATCGAATAAGACCAGACATGATGGTTTCACTGTTATGGTGTGTAGTGATAAGGCTTGTAAGTCGTAAAAGTTGATCGTTTATCGAGAAAGAAGGGCGAAAACTTGCTTGAGTGAGAGGTATGATGTTTCTGCTATTTAGGTAAATATGAAGACGTTTAACGAGGATGCGTTCGAGGATTTTACTGAATGTGCTTGTGAGCTGGATCGGTCTGTACGAAGAGATCTCTTGAGGAGGCTTATGTGGTTTTGGGAACATAAGTGTCAGATGTTTTCCAGGACAGAGGGAAGTAACCTGTACGTAGTATGAACGTGAAGATATTGGCGATAAGAATGAGTAGTGTAGATGGACACTCCCTGATCTGGCGATAAGTGAAGGTATCAAGGTCAGGTGCTGTGTTTCGTTTATATTTGATGGTATCTGTGATCTGTACTGTGATGGGTGCAGTGACAGGTTGATTGATAGCGAGTTCATGTAGATGATTAGGTTGCAAAAATGGAGAAGTGTCGGCTCTATCAGCAATATGGGCTGTATTTACAGGTGGTGGCGGCGTGAAGATGCTCTGCAGATGATCTGCGAAAGCGTTTGCTTTCTCCGTATCAGTATGAGCAGCGGAGTTGCCGATCAGAATGGGGTATGGAGTTTTTGTAAACTTTCCGCAAAAAACATTAAACTTTTTCCAGTATTTGGTAGGGTGGCTGCTGTTAGACAGATTATTACAGGTTTTAACCCAACATCGAAGTTTATAGGCTTGAATGTAGTTGTGCATAGTTCTCTGTAGTTGCTGATGATGGCGTAAAGCTTCAGGATTTCTAGTACGAATGTAGTCTCGATGAAGTTGGCGAGAACGTGAGATCATGGTCAGATAATGTGGGGGCAAGCGAGGTTGATAGGGGATATTTTTACTGGTAATTATATAAAGAGTGCTAGCTTCCTGTATAGTATGTGTGAGTGTATTGACAGTGGTGTAGAGATTGTCTTCCGTAGTGGGGGATGAAAGGTGCTTGGTGTGTTGAGTAAGGTAAGACCGATAAGAGACCCAGTTAGCTTTGTCAAAACAATAGGAGGTCCGGGAAGGCATTTGCAGGTGAGGGGATGCAGAAGAGTTGAGATTTATGGTGAGTTTAATAGGAGCATGATCACTACCTAGAGTATCAAGTACTGCAATGGTGCTATGAGTTAGGAGATTGCTAGATGTGATAACGATGTCTGGTGTTGTGTTAGACTCTGGTTGCGTAGGTTTGGGCAGATGATGAATAGTGCCAGTGGTGTTTGTGGTGATAAAAGCTTCAAAGTTAGTACGATCGTGTTGGGAACGACTGTGCATATTGAAATCTGCAATGATAATATAGTGCCAATAGGTGTTGGAAATGTGCTGTACAAGTTGTAGTGGGAGGGGATGGCCAGTCCGGATGTAGATTGTAGCTATGGTGATGATAAGAGATTTGAAATATACAGTGGTAATGATGTGTTCCGGTAAAGCTGTAATTGAACAATTGTGTTAGCGATAAGGTAAATGGGGAGAGAAACCAACTGCCACGCCCCCATTAGCTCGCTGTGCTGGCAGGACATTGCGCGTAAGATGGTATAGCCTGGTAGGCGACATGGAGTTGATTTTGTGAGGAATGTTTCATTGAGTAGAAAAACGGTGATATGTTCCTCGAGGAGCAGGGCTTCAAACAGGAGTTTGTTTTTCGAAAACGATCGGATGTTTAAAAAGAGAAAGTTTAGAGCCATGATGAAGTAGAAATTAACCGGTTTGATTTGTTGGAAATGCATGAGAATGGACTGTGTTACCAGAATATGTTGCCATGAAGTGAATATGAGAGGTTGCTTTGGCGGCAAGGGTGATTTGCCACAAGATGTGTGGCCGTATAAAAGGGTGGATGTTCTGCAGTGCGTGCGTAAGAAAGGTGAGCATTTGATTTACTGTGACTGGAGTTTCGATTGTGGGCGGGGTGGTGGGAACATTGAATGTTGTACGTAGCGGTACGACCAATTCAGGGTGCTGCGGCGTCGCTTCCGGTTTTGCTTTACATTTATAACTGTAGGTAGGATGGCTGTCAGGACATGTAGGACATTGTGCTGGCTGTTGTAAATTTGTGCATAATCTGGTTGAGTGTGGTCCTGCACAGTAACCACATTTGAACTCATTTTTGCACTCAATTATACTATGAGCGTTCGCAGCGAACTGGAAGCGGTGCCATTGAACGTGAGGGTTCGACTCTATGTTTGCGATTGTATATGAGAGCCCCATGAAAAAGCAAATTGTCTATTGTTTCTTGATGGGGTGTAAGAATGCGAACCATGAAGGTGGGCCCACGGTAGTTTCGGATTATAGGTGCCTTAGAGATGGTGTATCCTTCAAATTTTAGTTCTTCAAGAACTTCCTCGTCTGTGTAAGACGAGTCTACTCCACGGATGACAACAGAGAGAAGAGCTGGCCTCCGAGGTGGAGAGGGGGTTGCTTGCGTGTTGAAGGTATGAGATGAGTGATCTCTGCTTGTGCCCCAAAGATATCTATAGGGACTTTGTTGCGGATAGTCTTGTAGAGATCAGGTTCTGTTGTTTTTAGAATGTACACATTTCTGGTGTGTACAATTTCCTTGATGGAAGCACGTGCAAGATATTTTCTTAGCTGAAGAGTAACGAATTTCTCATTGGAGAACTTAGTATCGTAATTGCGGAGGAAAATAGAAAATTATGTCTGAACAGGTGAAGAAGCAGAAACTTGGAGAGCCTGTATCCATAGTGTCGGTATCAGAATGCTCAGTATGTTGCTTTTTCCTTGGCGGAGAGTCTTGTACATGGGCAGCGTAACTGGCCTTGGATTGAGGCGACCTGGGTCGAACTGAGGTAGAAGATTCAATAGATGCGCCAGAAGTATGAGAATCTCTTCGTTGGCGAGAGCCTGAAGAGCTTGGTTGTGATTTTGATGGCCCCTTCCGTAGCCCCACCTTGGTGGGACAAACGGAAAGTCCATCAACAACAGAAGATAGATTTTGATGTTGACCGGTATTTCGTTTGCCAGGTTTCGTGCCATGATCCGCCATAATGAATTCTATCCTGCCCAGATAACAACAACAATACGATAGTGTGTGTATATGATGAGATGAAGAGTAATGATATGATAGCAAGGTCGGACTACCCGTTTGGATAGTAGTCCAGGTTAGACAGTCCCCTATTAATGCAGTGACACTGTACTCCCTTGGCTGAGATAAATCTGATGAACAGTGTCCTGTAAAAACGTAGAGAAAAGTCCAGAATCAGGAATAGGAAGGTTTTCAAAAACGTCACTGTTCTAAGTAGGTGGCGCTTCAGAGGCAAAACCTCTGGAAAAGTATGTTGGTCATACTCGTGATACTTGAAATATGAAATTATATATGAGAACGTATATGCGAAAATTTTTTTTTGTAGACAACAAATTTTACTTATTTAAAACTGCTGTATAGTTACAAGTGAGAATTTCCGATACCAATTTTTATTTTGTTAATGAATTACCACATACAATATTAAAATTGTTTGCGGTAAAAAAGGGTAGCAATAGTGGATTGCATGAAAATAGGTGGAGACATCAATAGTAGAATATGAAATACATGGTTTGCAATGTAGATGCAACGTTTATTTACTTATTTACAGAGAATATACATAGGTATTTGGATATAGTATTATGTTTATATAGAGATAGTTTGCACTAGAAATGACCACATAATTGAACCAACACATATTTATATGGGTTTGAATGGACACTAAGGGCGATATTCAGAGAGAATTCGTTAATCGAAGGTTAGTCTCAGACTAGTTAGTAAGCATACTAACTCTTTACTCGGGAAGGTGCACTTTTTGGTATTCAGAGTCTACGTTTAGTACAACTAAAATGATGATTTGGGTATGATTAACTTATAGAACCCCAAAGCATCGGTGAGTAAAATAAATGTGGCAACTACGGAAAAGTAGATGGGCGCATGTGTAGTCTGTAAAAATGAAAATACATGAATTACGAAATACGAAATGTTGTGTCGCATGCTAAATTGTGGGTAAAAGATTAGACTCTGCTGTAGATTAATTAGTCTCATGTGATTAACTTCGTCCAATACTAAGTCCTAATCAGAGATTCTGAATACAATTTTGATAACCATCCGTTAGTCAACCCCGTAGTAAGGTGTTAATCAGACTTCAAAACGACTCTGCATACGGCCCTAAGTGTCTATATAGACATACAGAATGTTAGAATTTCACATATTTCTTTGCACGCAGGTGACCTTAATCCATATTATTAGCATTATATATTAAACTAAATTAAATTAGCGGGTATATATAATTACGGATCACAATTATGATATAAGAATTCGTGAAATTTATAAGATTTTGATAATAGCTGGAAATATTACAAGCACTGTTGACAATATTTTGTTTAATACGCCATTATATATAATGTACATGTAGCTGGCACCCAATAAGCGTAATTACTATGGATAATGAACTGTGGATATTTACAATGACACGATTTAAGCAATATCTCGTATTAACAGCTTACAAATAGTTGCTTAGATTTCAATGCAATACATATTTCAGACATACATACATTCTTTACGAAATTAATTATGTCTTTAATTTTGACTGGTAATATAATGAAGAAACCTTGAAATTGTGAGAAGATGCCTATTAAATTAGCTTATTATATATACACGTTTCATTTACTCAAAATCATTTGATTAGACATATTGGCTATTTCATACCAATATGTTATTTGAGGAACATTGCTCATTATTTGAAACTACACTTAACATTGATAGCTATGAAGTTGATGCAAACATAGATTTCACTGTGAAATTGTGTGTATATATTATTTTCTGAGAGTTTTATTACAGTATAGCAGCCGATCTTACAATAGTTATTATATTATGAATGGAACTAATCCCTGTTTTTTGTTTTGTTGATACTACCCAAATACTTTGACTTGTAAATATTACCTTGAGTACTACCATGGGTTGTTTTATTTGACACTTTTATACTTAATTATGAGACATTAATAGCCAGTACCCAGTATTGTGTGCACTACAGTTTAATTTTACTAGAAGGACAAATTTTGTAATGACATTAATTTCACTATGTGAGGTAGTAGAGAGCTTTTATGAACGCAGTCATGAACGTTTGAGGATTTATACCACATAGAATTAGCTAGCCAGACTTATTTTACACACATTTTACCAAAAAAATGAATTGAGGTTTATTTCCAACATACGATAAAATGAACTATTGACTGTTGATTATGATTATGAACAAATACCCTTTATGAACATGATATTGTATTTCAGTATGTTTTTGGCAATGGCATTAAGTAAGAAATCAGACACACTAGTCCCTAATTGAAGAATGGAGCACGTATGCTTGAATAGCGTTTTGCAGCGCAGGACACTATGGATATACTTATTAAACAATTTATACCCTGGTGGTACAGATCATATTATGGATACACTGTTTAGGCAATTTATAACGTTTTACAGTACAGAACGTATTATTGATTTAGTGTTTTTATTACATTGAATAAAATTGCTGATACTTTTTATTATATAGGCATGCTACAAACTGAAAAGCAACCAATTTTACGCCACATGATATAGGGAAAGTATAATTGTTTAGACAAGAGATGCATTTAGACAGTACGTGAATTTACTTTTATATAGGAAATTGGGAACTGCCGTGGTTTTGACTGGTAGGGATATAGAGTTATGACTCATTTTATTAATAAAGACCTGTTATATTTAATGTTGAATATACTGTTTGGTAGTACAGATACATATATTGCTGAAGCACACAGAACATTTTCATTGAACACATATGCATAGTTCGAACATATTTTAATATTTTCCATAAGTAGAAGCTTTGCTTTGTATATACTTAAACACAAACAATTTGCTGAGCAAAACAATATATTCACATAAAAAACTACATACGTGTTACAGTTTCGCGAACTAACACTTTGGCTTCATCAGACACTATTCATCACTATAGACACTATTCACTATTCATTCATCAGACATATTTTAATCATTAAACTTTGTATTTACAACAGAGAGTGCATTACAGAATGTGTGTTAGATATATGAACACAACTTTAATTTACTATGATTAACAATAGTTTAAATTTATTTATTTCGCTTGCATGAAATTCACATTAACAAATTGCTTACAGATAAACTTATGTAGGTGTACCCTATGAAAACCAATTTTCTTTATTTATATAGTGAAAGTTTATATATATTATGATTATTGGAAAACTTTGTTATTATGCTAAACAGAATAAATGGTTATTGTAGGACAGTTATTTTTCGACAGACGAATGGATAGCAGGATAGCAACACAGAAGGAATAAAATACTTTTACAGAATTAATTTCTTCCAGATAGTTTCATCAAGAATTGAATTTTGAATTCAATGTATCAGAAGTGGACATGATCCATTAATAAAATTATCGAGTTTGGCATTACAGGAATATGTTTAGGCGATACGGAGATGAATGCTGAAGGAAGAACTGCAGGAATGAGAAATTAGAGGGAAACACTACTATTTTAGAAAATCAATAATCATAATATTGTCCGCTACAAATTATCTTCAGAATTAACATTGAATTAGGGACCACCTATGCAACAGAAGCGAATGCTTACCGTCTAGTCGTAAGTAAAAATAAAGGATATTAATCTGGCTGGATAGAAGCTACACTGATGGTGATTTTAGTTATTTACAGTCTCAAGATTCTACCAGTGTAATGAAAATGTTTCAGCATGTTGCATTTTGGCGATACAGAATGTTTAAATATTATGAAAATAAGAAAGTTCATGAAATACTACTAAACACAAAAATGCAGTAGTGCTAGTACAACTAATGCTACTATTTATGGAATGTCATATTGTGAATGTGTATACATAGAACCATGCACTGGAGGACACAATAAGTTTGTACTATAACATGTACTTTGGAACATTCTTTGACAAACTAGACCCATTTTTCTATATTTTGTTTCTCTTAGAAAAAATCCAACAACATAGCTCCCCAACAGTAGCAGAGTTTAGATTTAGATACTGTTAAGTCATTTTATAAAATCTGTCGGCGGCATAGTTTTCTTGTTTAACAGCCACTAGCTTTAACTTGTAAACGAAGTAGTTGAACTTTCAATGAACGAAGTGTAATTTCAATAACGTAGGACATTTAATAACCCATCGTTTGTACCATGATATTTGATTACTTTGTAGTTACCAGCATGACTGTTCCCTGGAAGGCGTTTATTACATACAGTGGCTCAATAAAGAAGTCGGACACATATCTACTTACACATTCTAAGAGAGAATAAATATTTCAAGAGTATGTTTCAGAGAAAAATAAATATTCCGCTGTTATTCGGTTCACATACAGCGCGAACTATTTTCTGCAGGAAAACAAGATATTGCAAATTCCTTCAGAATGGTGTCTTATGAAAAGCCATCCTCTAAAATGACCTTCAACCACTAAAGAAATATATTTGTCCTTACATTTTCATGGAAGATACACATTTTTTTTTAAATATAGCATATTTATAGTGATACATGAACACCTACTCGTAAACTTCTCTTCTACACTATATAACACTTCTAAATACTTATATTGTGCTTTCAAAAGAACATTCTCATTATTCATATCAGGATACACTACACTGCATCTATCCTTTCTTTCGAATGCATTTCAGGATGTGAAAGGTATGGAAAATAATAAAAGTAAGTAAAAATAATAAAAGTCCAGAGTTTTATTGGATGAGAAATACTGGTTTCAAGAATTTTGTTTGGGCTTAATAACTCAAAAGCTTTGCTATTTACAGAATTATTATCTGAGATTACACTTAACACCAGAAAACTTTTTCTCAAGACCAAAAATAACTTCTTAAATCAAGTTTTTCAATTGCTCACCTGTAAGGCCATGAACAGGTACTTCCATGAAAAAAAAAGCGCGTATACTGTAACTCACGATTTTTCTCAATTATTTCATTTTCCATATGTTTATGGATAAAATTTAGTTATTAGTATGTGGAGATAATAGAAAGCAATCCATCTAAGGAGATATTTCCAAAAAAATATATAATAAAATAATAAAAATATAAGCAAAAAACAAAATTATGTTCGGTTTTGTGTACACTGGCAATAATGTTTTCGAGGGAATTTTTGCAGTAGCACAGCACGATTGTAGAGGGGATAACAGGGTTGGTAGGGGGAGAATTGATTCAAGGAACTGGAAAGTGGAGTAAACGATATTGCATTTATTGGCTTAAATCTAGGGTGTAAATTGTCTGCCAAATATAAATTAGCTTCCGTAACCAAGATGTACGGAAATATAGAAACAAAGAGAAAAACTGTTGTCTTAAGTTTGGAAGTTACATGCTCTATATCCATGCATTAATTTGTTAAGGAAAAGACAGGCAACAAAAGAGAGTCTGTGGGGTCAAGTGGGTAGAGTAACAGCCTAGTAATTCTTATGCTGTTCTGACCCCAGATCGAATCTCATCCGAGGGTGAGGGCTTTTGCCCCCTAAAACCCGTTTTTCCACAAAAAAATAAAGAAGCACTTATTTGTTTATTTTATGTGTAGTATCTACCTGCCAAATTTGTTTTTATCAAAATCGGAGTGTTACACTTAGGAAGTGTTACTTGTTAGAATTATAACAAGAACGCATTGTCCACAGTTTGGACACTGACTCAAAGTAATCTGACATAAAAGAACCTCAAAAGGGAAAAAGTAGGTTTATTAAAAAGTGCTTGAGGTTTGGTAAGGGACAGCTTCCAAGACCTCACACTGGATACGTCACTGAGTCAATGCATTATATTTGTTTCTTGCAAAACACGATAATTAGATATGTAATATGTAAAATTATATCATAGTTTGACTTTTAATAGGTCTGCCCTTAACACATCCATATTATCCGACGTTCTGCCTGCCTGTTTTATGTCGGAAAAACGAAACTACTGTATTTTCAAAGATAGCATATACATAGGGGCTAGAGGTCTGCATGGGCCGGAATTTTTAGAACGGACCCGGCCCGTCCCCTTTAATTTATAACCTATAGGCATTAGCGGATTAAGGGCGGAGACAATGGAGCTCAGGTTTCGGGGCCCCAAGCTCAGAGGCCCTTTAAAATCCCTCTGTTTAATACTAAAATATAGTAATCAACTTATTATATTATAGGCTTCAGACCGATGCTAAGTTTTTTTCCCGCTTGTTACGCTCGCGGTATCGCTAGATTTAAGTCTTTCCATCAGCAGCATTTACCTGTTAATAACGAATGCAATTATTTAATTGTTAATAATGAATTTAACTAAACTAATTATTGTAAACTTGGAGCACATTCAAATATTACAGCATAGTTCTCGGTAGTTCATAAGCCTATGAGGCTGTGGAAGGCAGCAAAGAAGATTTATGCACTGGAACTATTCTTAACATAGGGCTCCCTTAAAATAGTCGGCTCTAGGTCCCTAAAAGCCGTAATCCGCCCCTATCTATAAGCAATATTTCACGAAAAGCTAGTATTTTTAAACAAATGTGTTCGTCATCAAGTTTTCATAAAGTAGTCCCTTTCTGCTTTAAGTAATTTCAGAGACCACGCTGCTTCAGTGGTAGAGCGTTCACCTCTGGTGCATGGAGTCCTTGGTTCGATCTATGCTCGCGCCAAGTGAACCTTGTGCTGGACAAACACTGCGTGCGTGTTTTCTCGAGGTTCTCCCGTTTTATCCCACTTTCTTCATTTGACCATTTCATTCATTTCTTATCATCACAGTCTCCTTTAGCCTGTCCGGCATAATCGTGGGACGTAAAACTTAAAGATTTCATTTCAAATCATTTCAATCAAAAAACAGTTGCAGGAAGTAAATAGTATTTCGAATAAAACAAACTACTATATACAATTCTGAGTATATTATTCTTTTATGAAATTCTCGCGAACCTTATTTCTAAATCGAAGGGTAAGAAGACTAAATTCACTCTCTCTTATTATTATAGATCAATTTCAATTGAAGCAGTTGGAATAGTTGGGAAAAATTAAAAAAAAACATACCCTATATTCCAGTGTGCCACAATCGGTATAACGCGGCACACTGGTGTGTCCAGCAAAGTGAAGAGTGTGACGCAAACTTTTTCCTATTATTTGCAAGAATATTTGTCGAGTTTCTGTTATTTATTATTATTATTATTATTATCATTATCATTATTAACGATTCTTCCATGGATCAGCTGTCTGTATACGGTTAAGCAACCACAAGTATCACTTGAGGGAATGAGTATAATTATTTACTTTAATAGTAATACAAAAGTCTATTTGCTTGTATATTCTACCGGGAATAACTGCATCCGTCTAGAAAGCTAGGACTAACAACAAAGAGATCCGATGTTGTGACCACACACCGCCCCAAATCGTGAGTGCCACAAGTTCTCTTCTACGCCTTAGCACAATAAGGGCTGTTGCGTTCAGGGAGAGAGAGAAACAACTTAATTCCATTGCAGTTATATGCTTATTAAATGTTAACTTATATTGATAAGTTACGTAAGTGATCGTGTCGTTTTCTGTTTATTATTATTATTATTATTATTATTATTATTATTATTATTATTATTATTATTATTATTATTATTATTAAATCTTATTATTATAATTTCTTAATACGTTGATTGCCATGTGTATGGAATTCCATACACACGGCTCTCCTGTGCAGTAGAGCGTGATTATTTTCCATACGCAAACAATGTGTATATTCCAAGTTTGTTGTGTTCGTTCTATAGGTGTGTATGTAATTAGATACATATGGCGTAGAAATCAAAATTTAATGTCCATGCCACGTATATGCAAAACCATACACAAATAAATTTATGAACAAAGACATTGAGTTTGAGTTTAACGTCTCGTTCAGCAACGAAGCTATATGAGACGTCGGCCTACTGATTAACGTGGACTCCGAACCACGTGAGCTCTCGCCGGGAATCGAAACCGGGTCTTCCACGCCAAAGGCGCGTACGCTAACCGCTTAGCCACTACCGAGCTCATGAACAGAGACATTTATGAGCTAAAACAAAGGCGAAAACAAAGATGTGTGATGTGATTTTGAGTTTATCGTCCCTTTCAGCAGCGAGGCTATATGAGACGTGGACCTATTGATTAACGTGGAATCCGAACCACATGAACTCCCGCCGGACGAAAACAAAGACCTTTGGAATTGAGAATCATCGTTTGGACATTTCAGTCGCACCTACCTAATATTAACAACGTTTCTACGATAATTTCGTAACATTGTATTATTTCTTTTGTTGATTATCTTGGTTAGGCTTATTTAAACACTTTCTTTTTTGCACCGACGTGTCACATCTCTTGGATGAAAATACACTAGCTCTCACTGGAAATCAAATCCAGAACCAATGCACTTGAACCATTTGACCACAACAAGGCACATTTAAAAACAAGTTTCGATTTTATTCGGAAAATTGTGATTAGGTGTAACATTTAAAAATATATTTTAAAAAGGGTACGGAGCAAACGCACTGCGCTTTCTCGCTCGAATTTTTTACACTGGCTTACGTTAGGCTGCAACTATTATTGAAACATTTAATTGGTAAATTGCGAATAAAATAATGTTTTGGAAAACTTGTAACCAACTTGAGTTCGTATCGCTGTTCGGGCTTCGTGGTCCTACCAATAAGTATTCTCCTGAGACTGGAACTTACCTGGATAGGACGATGAAGGACCTCTCCAAGAAGGGTTACAAATTGTTTCCAAATCGCTCGTCGGTCTCAATGAGGAGATGAGCATTAGGCGCCGAGAGGTTCGGGTGTCTCGTCTCGAAAACCTCACGGACGATCAGATGGTCATCCAGACCACAACGCACACAAACATCACTCACACAAACAACAAAAACACACTGGATTAAATAACACTATACTTATTTATTAGAATACTATTATGTAAATAAAAAATAGCGAAGAGGAATGAACACAACACTGAACACAGAATATGTATAATAATTTTCATCACTAAAATCACACTTTGCCTTTCTAATGCACTGTAGCCCTTATATATATATATATATATATATATATATATATATATATATATATATATATATATATATATATAATATCAGTTAATGATTATGACACCAAACACAATTCGAAGCTTTCTTGCACCCACTGGAAAACGTGAAGTATATTAATATTTGTTTGCATATATTGTTATTGTAGACGGTTCCCATAATGCCCACCGACTTCGATTTTACAAAATTTGAGAAATAAATTTCACTGTTTATTTTGTGGTCAATTTGAAGGCATTTTGTTATACTACCATTAAGAAACCCATATACATCATATTACGAATCAATCATTATGCAACAATTTCATGTGTTACACGCAGCAGTGGTAGCAATCTTTGAAAGTTTCATTTACAACTTTTTTCTTTTTTTCTATTTTAATTGATTTTGTGAGTAATGGTGCATTCAGTATAAAGGTACAAGATTTTGTCTCTCTCTCTCTCTCGCTCTGTCTGTGTGTGTGTGTTTCTAGTTTCCGTCATAAGCGTGTGGATACTACCAGGTATACTTCCGTGTGTACATATGCTAGTGTGTGTGTGTGACGGGGTACATGAAGTATTGATTGGGATCGCGTAGTGGAACTTATCGATATTAGTACGTACATACGTGCGACCGTTACTTCACACGATAACTTTGGGCGAATGCGATTTTTTTATTTCTGCTTTTTGCAATAAATAAGTGGAGTGATTCCTCTCGAGGGAGTTCCTTAATGGAGGTGATTCGCCAACTGGAAGTGGTAGAAATGGATCATTTCCGATTTTAACGTTGATCACTATTGAGCGGAAATGGTAATAAATAGTAAGAAGCAGTTTTCGGCAATCGATAAAGGGTATCAAGGATAACTTTCAGCTTCATCGTTAACATCCTGGTAAAACCGGAAGAGATAGAAATTAACCTAACTATGACTTCTGGCTTCAAATTAATCTATATAGTGGGATAGGAAGAAGCTGTTTTAGGAATTAATATAGCGTTGTGTGAATAAATATCGTCTTCTTTCTTAAACTTCCAATCACGTCGGAAGTAGCAAAACTCGACTACTTTCCATTTTAGTGTTGATTACAACAGATTAAAACGATACTAAATAGCGAGAAGAGGTTTTCCGAAATCAATTAAGTGTCCTAAGAATATGTTCTATCTCGACCCTAATCTTTCTACTAAAACTTGAAGTGGTAGAAATCAATCGCTTCCGGTTATAACATTGAGCGTTATAGAATGTATAGCGAGAAGGCTTCCTTTTTTTTTTTTTTTTTTTTTTAGGTAATTCATTAAGTGCTCCAAGAGTATATTCCATCTCGGCAGTAATCCCTCTACTCAAATCTGAACTGAAATAAATATACTAGAGCTTCTGGTTCCCAAACCACTACATTAAATATAACATGATCCTCTTTAATATTTTATTAGTATTAGGATCACGTAATGGAACTTGTAATATTGTAATGTTAGTACGTGCGTACATACATACGTCCGTTACTTGGAACGATAACATTTGAAAGGATGCGAATTTTCTATTTTTTTCAATAAGTAGATAGTGTGATTTTCTCGAGAGAGTTCATTAATAGAGGTGATTCGACAAACAAAATGGTAGAAACGAGTTATTTCAGGTTTTGACGTTGATCAATATAAAACAAAAACGGTAATGGATAGCGATAAGCGGTTCACGGCAATCGATTATACGTTTCAAGTAGTGTTGTAAATAGATAAAAAAAAAAAAACGTTCGTATTTTTTCAGAAATGTACGTTTTTTAGGAAAAAACATTGCCTCTCGTTTTTTTCTAAATTCCTTTTTGTTTCAAATAGTCATTTGTAACACATCTTACGTCTGTTTAAGTATGAAATATTTTTATGTAGGTATAATTACCGTAAAATGCAACATAAATTAAACGCTAGATACTGATACGCTACAAATATTTTACAATTTATGTGAGAAGCATACCTACTAACAATTCGGGTTTCAGCAGTTTTCATCAATATTAACTAAGAAATAAAAGTAGAAATGTAATTTTGTTTTTTCGTGAAAGCTGGCCTTTAATAAGTAAGAAAATAATGTCACGAACAGTATAAAATTCAAATAACTTGTCTAAAGGTAAAAACTAATACTAATTTGCCTAGTAGTATTTTTCTAAATATCATATATAAATAATTTGTCGGCTAGATATATATGATATTCAGAGCCGGCTCTACCATATGTGCAACACGTGCATTTGCATGGAGCGGCAAGTTTGGAGGGTTCGACAAAATATGTCATAAGTATATTACTTAAATTAAATATTTCTTGTTGAAACATACTTCAGACATCAATTGAACGGGACTGCGCGCAGTGTTGCCAATAAGGGAAATTAAAATTTTCCTAAATTTGGTCGAAAATTCGAATTTTATATAATATATATATATATATATATATATATATATATATATATATATATATATATATATATATATATATATATCAGTACCTATACGTCCGAGTGCAAGTCGAACACGTTTGTCCTTACTGATCAAACGCAGGTACAGATCATTAAAATGGAATAATTAGGGAGCGCACGAAAAATTCGTATTTAGGTTCTCATTCTTGATTTTTCTAATTTTTCCCTACCTTTCTGTTCACCGTAATATATTTTTGGTAATTAGATGCATTGTTCCTTAAATATCGCCATGATACTTGTAGGATATATTAGTGGTGTACCAGTTTTTAATTTAAGATAGTTTGAGTCTGTCTGGTAGCAGTGATTTTTAGACAGCTACAGAACCAGCTACAGAAAATTTTAATTCCAAATTTTAGGGGGAATTTTTTTGAAAATTATCTGTTTTGTCTCTATTATTTCCCTCTTGTTGGGTACATCGAAACAAATGTACCAGTATCTGAAAGCCTCGTCTTTGCTCTACACAACACACTATGGAAAGTTTCAATAGGATAATTAGGGGAAGTACAGTTTAGGTTTACAGTAGACCTTGTTTTCTAAGTGGAAAGATAACTATGATTTTTTTTTTAGGTAGAATGAGATATTTTTTTATCGACATGCTTACTTTATTACATATCGTCACAATACTTGTAGGATATATTAGAGGGATAGCAAGGCTTGTTTTAAAATAGTGTGTGTGTGTGTGTGTATCTGATAACAGTGTTGCCAGCTACAGAAAAATTTAATTCCAGATTTTAGGGGGAATTTTCGAAAAATAACCTTTTTGTCTCTATTATTTCCCTCTTGTTGGCTACACTCGAACAAACGCACCAGTGTCTAAAAACCTCGTCCTTAGCCTAAATAGCGCTCCATAAGAAGTTGCACTAGAATAGTTAGGGGAAGTACAGTTGAGGTTTATAATAAACCATGTTCTGTAAATGGTAAGAAAATTGTGAATTTCTAAGGTAGAATGAGATTTATTTTTTAATTTCATGCTTACTTTGTTAGATATCGCCATACTTGTAGAATATATTTTTATGGTACCAAGATTTATTTTCAGATATTTTTCGTCTGTCTGATGGTAGTGTTTTCAGCCAAAACAATTAATTCCCAATTTTAGGTGAAAAATTCGGAAAAGTTCCCTTTTCCCCTCCATTATTTCTCTCTTGCTGGCTACATTAAAACAAAAATACCATTACCTGAAAACTTCCTTCTTGGCCTACAGAACACATCATAAAAAATTTCAATAGGATAATTAGAAATGTTGCAGCCTTGGCATATCTGTTGATTTTTATTTTTGAGGCGTAAAAAGTGTCGAAAATTCATGTGTATGGTGACAGAGAATTTTTCCTCCCCTCTTTGAATGGAAGTCAGCGACTTCAGGATTTCACTTTACCTTGTCAACACACCAAAGAATTTTTGTTAGGTTACTTGAACCCATATGGTAGCAGTAATGCTAGATTCAAAAAAATTTGAAATTCGGTTAGGGATTTTTTTTGTAAATTTTCACCCCTACATTTCCCCCAATTATTTCCCACCGGTTGGCAACAATGCAATATGATTTACACTAAAAAATAGCCACATCCGTTTTCTAGGAAACAAGGCCTTAACCATATAAATCGAATAAATAGTTTTTGAGTAATAAGTGACAAACTGAAAATGTAGGAAAACGCCAAAAATGACCTGGGACCGAAAGGAATAATCACACAATTTTGCTCGTATAGGTACAAAGAAACAAACAATTTGTAAGTTACGAGGGCTTCGACTCAAGTTCTGTTGATTATTTCAATAATCTGCAACATAAATCAATAAATAATGGCTACCAGAAAAAAACAGACATTTGAAAAAAAAAAGATGAAAAAAAAAACGATGTTTCTTATTGAAGAAAACTTCACAGAAAAAACCGTTTTTTTACAACACTAGTTTCAAGGGACTCTTTCATCTTATTCTTAACATTCTACTAGAACTGGAAATGGTAGAAATGAGCTATGTCCGGTTTTAGCATTCATTACCATAGAGCAAAAACGATAATAGATAACGAGAAGATGTTTTCGGCAATCACTTAAACTTTTCAAGGACAATCTTCTTCACATTTAACAAGCTAGTGAATTCTGAAAATAACAGAATTGAGCCATTTCCGGTTTCAACGTTGATCACTATAGAGCGAAAACGATAATAGATAGTAAGAAGCAGTTTTCGGCAATCGATAAAGCGTTCCAGGAGTAACTTTCATCTTCGTGCTTAACACCCTAGTAAAAAGGAAGTGTAGAAATCACCTATAACTTCCGGTTTCAGTTTAATTTATATAGAGCATAAACTATAAGATATAGGGAGAAACAGTTTTATGGAATCAATTTAACGTTGTGGGAATAGGAAACTTATTATCTCTCTTAAACTCCAAACCGGAAGTAGTAAAACCCAACCACTTCCGGTTTTAGTGTTGATCGCAATAGATGAGAAAAGATAACAGATAAGGAGAAGCGGTTTTCTATAATCATTTAGTGTCTCAAGAATATGTTCTATCTCGACTCTAACCTTTATACTAAAAGCAGAAGTGGCAGATATCAATCACTTCCGGTTATATATTGAGTGTTATAGATTTGAGAGCTAGAAGGGATGTTATGTAATTCATTAAGTATTCCAAGAGTGTATTCCATCTCGACAGTAATCTCTCTATTAATACCAGAAGTGAAAGAAATATGATACAAATTCCGGTATCCATATTAAATGAAAACATATTGCGTCATCCTCTTTACGGTTTTTACTAGAGTTTATTTTTAAATTAAATACTAGCCGGATGTTTACTAAATTTTGTGAGCTACTAGCCCATTCCCTAAGGAATAAGTACTGGTATATTCTGTGGTCAAACTCGGCCAAGAACAGGGTGGACACTGGTTGCATTTCATATCTTATTTCTCGATAACTACTTTATTAGGCAGCAGCATTTTCTTTATAACTATTGGCCGAATCGGAACAAAATTCGGTGGTGGGCAGCCCTCAACCTAATTAAGATCTCTACATTTGCTGGCCGAGCTTGGCCAAGTTTTGGGCCTGATTTGCGTGTAGTAATTTATTTCTCGGTAATCTCTTGCCAGATCGAATCTAAAGGATTTGCCATTACAGAAAGCCGCTCGTCCCTATTTATCGATTTGTCTTTATAGTGTTGAACGTAAAACCGGAAATGGTTTATTTCTACCACTTTCGGTTGTTAACGAAAGGAGATGAAAGGTATTCTTGGAATGCTTAATCGATTGCCGAAAACCGTTTTTGTTTTATGGTGGTCAACGTTAAAACTTGGAAATGGTTGATTTCTACCACTTTCGGTTTATGGATCACTTCAATTAACTAACTCCTCCGAAATAATTACTCTACTCATAGTTTGCAAATAATAATAATAATAAATAAAAATTTCCCTTCTTTCAAGAGCTATCGTGCGCAGTATCTTAGTCGCAGCAGCTATCGTGGTCTATTATTATTATTATTATTATTATTATTATTATTATTATTATTACTATTATTATTATTATTATTAAGTATTCTACCTGTTGGCAGGTACTGGGACTAATGGGAGATGTGAGTGTTATTGTGTTATTTCTTAGGTTGTGGTCTGGAAGTTCTTCTTTCACCTTTCTCGATCTTCAGGTTCCTCTTTTAATTCCCAATATTTGATTCCATTTTTCAAATCATCGACCGTTCACCTCTGGTGCTTGGGGTCGCGGGTTCGATCCCAGCCCCCGCCAAGTGAACTTTGTGGTGGACAAACACCGCGCTCGTGGGTTTTCTCGGGGTTCTCCCGTTTCCTCCCACTTTCTTCATTCCACCATTTCACTCATCTCTCATTATCACCGTCTCCTTTAGTCTAACCGGCATAACCGTGGGACGTAAAACTTAAAGATTTCATTTCATTTCAAATCATCGACCAACTGCATTCTTCTTCTTACTATTCCTTTCTTACCTTTCTTCTCTTACTTTCAACTTTTCTCTTCCTCAGTGGGTTGAAAAGTGGCTAATACGTTTTAATCTGGTTCCTTATAATTATTACCAGACTGCAGTTTCCTCTATCTATTTTTGAATACTATTTTTAGGAAATTGAATTATTATTATTATTATTATTATTATTATTATTATTATTATTATTGCGTCCATGTTCTGTTCTTTTAACTGTTAGAGGAAAGGTTCATTTTTTCTAGTCTCGCTTTATCTATAATGGTACTTTGGTATTATACTTAATGTTTAGTTAACTAAAGAAGAAGTGGGTCTAGTTGTGTGGAGCCTCCATTTCATGTTAGGCTTCGGTGATCATTTAGTACTGTTCAGCGATGTAATTTAACAGAAGTACAATGTTCTTATAGATTATTCGATGTAGTATTATAAAGTAGGAAATGATACAAGACGCTGTGTTTTCTAAATTAAAGTTTTGGGATCCTCTAGGGCAATTGTTCCAACATTTTTAACAAGCGCCCACATTCTTAAACCCTACATACTTCACGCCCACATCATTCGCGCATGTCTTTGACCGTTTCTGCAATTTTAGTTGCAAAATTGTATTCTCAAATCATCAGTAATAGCAACAAAAATAATAATAATAATATTAATAATCTATACTGTATATACGACAATATAAGTGAGTTACTCATTATCGACCAAGCCATAATACTATAATTAGCAAGAATACTCTTTTTGACGAAAGCAAGGGATAAAGAAGGATTTTTGAAAATTATTACAATATTAGGGTTTCTGTCCCTGTGAAGGGCTTAGTCATATATTACAGTCCTGGGTTTGATTTTCGCCTATTTTTGTTTGGCAAAGCCATATATTACTGTATGTGGTTTGTGTCCTACGGTCCCTAAGTGGGCTTGCGCTTTTACCATGGTTTGGGTTTGACTTTCCACCGTTTGAATGTTTTTTTTTAGCATTTACTAGTGGATTGACCATTAAAACTGACCATATAGCCGCTGGACAACAGGTTCAGAGTTCGGTCAGAACGTTACGGGAAACCGGCACAAAGCTAACTCTAATTGTATTTTTTAGCGCTGATGAAATTTATTAATGTATGAATTACTAAGTTGCATAGGCGCTAATCACTCTTGCTGTAAAGAAAAATGAATTAGGTTGTTTCTTAAAATTAACATATATAAATTTAAACCATAATTATTATTTTGAAAGGATACTCATATTTTTACTTTTAATTTTAATTCACGACACTAAAACTTTACGAACATATAATACATTACTTTTGACACTTCAAACGGATAACTGATTGTTGTGGTATAAATATTAATTTAATTTAGGCCCATTGATTATCGAGAACGCGGACGACGCGGTCGTCACGGATTATTAATTATGTTTTCTTACATTGCTGATTTTTACACTTTCACTAGCACTGTTCACTTGCTTTGACACTGGAAGGGGGACTATATGTTGATTCAGGGGGGATGTCCTGCAGGTTGTGGGTTGTTTTCCTCTCATCTTCTTTGCGGTAAATTGAATGGTTTGCCGTTCTCCTGCTCCATGCTGCCAAAACAACTTTTATTCACACTTGATAAAAATATTACTTAACGTTGCTCATTCGTTCTAGTTTTTCCTGGCAACTTCACTAAACGTATTTGTCAGACTCTTCATTATTGCTGTATTTTCGCACTACCTAATTCATTTGTGGTTGCCTCTTCGGGTGTATCTATAACACTAACTCTACTTTTCTCTCCGTCTTTTCTTGTTGCTAGGCAACAATTCGCCTTGCCACGCAGTTAGGTGATGTAAGAAGTTAAAAATAGTTATGACAACCCTTAGATTGGAATTTTTAGAGACGACGTTTGTCCATTGTGCTGAATTTTAGCTCCTTATTTGGGAAGGAGAGAGGAACTCTACGATTTCCGTCGCAGACGAGACGCACATACATATATGCACATTTGTTTGTTGGCTGAGAGAAAAATTCTTGAGAGCACTATTATGCGAGGTTCATTTAAAAAGTTAAAAATTTTCTTCATTAATAATCGATCAACTAGATCGTACAGTTACAAAATATGAATCCTTAGGGGCGTAAATAGGATAGTGTATCTTGCTAATCCCTGAAGTAAGGAAGATGAAACTAGGCATATAAACTAACCATTAAAAATAACTGAACATGTTTCTCACTAGGGATGCGCTCGAGTCGAGACATGTCTCGAATCTCGACTCGACTCGACTCGAATTCGAGTCGAGATTCGAGTCGAGACACTCGTTGTAAAATTCGAGACGAGTCGAGACAAACGTATTTCTCGACTCGAATTTTCGAGTCGAGACTCGAGTCGAGTCGAGACAGCTGGTAAAAATCTCGACTCGACTCGAATGTCTCGAAAATCTTTCTATAATTTTTAATATTATTTTGAAGAAAGTACTCGCTCAGAAACACTCGGCACGAGAATTTCGGAAACTGCAGGACTTGTCAGGTGTTCGAGGAGTGTTGTGGTGATTGTCTTCAACAAGTGGCGAAACCAAGAGGAAAAGACATCCAAATGTCGAGGGGTTGGGCGCCCCCTACTTCATTAAACATGTGGAGAATAAGAACGAAGACAGAAAAAGAGAAAGAGAACGAAAACAGAAAAAGAACGAAAATTTAGATGGCTCACTGACCGTTGGGAATTATCCCTTAGTTGAAGCGATGGTTGGAGTAATAAAACCAGTTAGTATTTCCGCTGTTGTATTGTTGATTTCACAGAAATGTTCAAAAATAAGCAAAACGTGACTCTGCACAAGATGTTTACTTACCCATAGTTTTATTATTGTCAACTGAACCCTGAGTGTCTGGGATGTTTCTGTCTCTTCTCACTTTACAACTTGAGAGGGGAGGGGATATTATCATCAGGGTACCACTAGTAGTATACCGCTAAAAGAAATGCTTTAGTGCTGCGTCGGAAGCGGCATGTTTTGTATATATTTCTTAAAATGTTATCCATTCATAAAGTATAAATTCCCCCTCCCTCCCCTTATTCTGTTTCCAATACAGAGAACCGACTCTTTAAATGAAGAACGAACCCTGAACCTTCCCGAAAATGCTGAAATGGTTGATGTGTACAAATAACAAATCTGTGGATGAATCAGAAAATGCAGATACATGAGAAGACGCTTGATGCAGTGCAGTCCAACACATGTAAATAGATTTGAAGTGTTCATATTTGTGTATGTGTACGTGTGTATGTGCTTGTTTCTGAGTATTTATATGCGGGTGTCTTGTAATTGTTATATTAGAGTATAAAATGGATTTGATGACTGCCAAATTGACGTCACATTGGTAAGTCATTATTTTTTAATATTTAGTAATATTAAATTAGATTATAGTTTAGCGTCGTTTTTAGGAGCAAAGCTCTACAAGACGTGAACGTACAGTTTAATGTCGGATTTGAAACACATGAGCTCCTACCATGAATCAAACCTCGTTCGAGAAAGGCGCATACGCTAACCACATAGCAACGGGGAGCTAAACATTTAGTAATATGTATATTAAGTTGTAAAATTATATTCGTTTAATTTTCACTAATATAATCTTCACAATGTAAAGCATTCGCTAGACACGTTATCTTGTTTAAAAACAAAAAGCCTATCTCTTATGTTTCCGTCTCGGGGTTGGACTGCGGGATGATAGAAATCCGAAAGAGATGTTTTTATTATATTTTGTACAGTAGATCTGCTCCTTCATAATCTCAGTGTTGGATAAGAATGAACCTCCCTGACTCACGAAAATGTATACGTAATATAACAAACCATGCACATTAAATGCCAGACTAATATAGCAAACATTGAAGATGCCCCCCTAGAAAATTTTCTTCGGCCGTCCATGTCTGGAGGTACACAATTTCGCAACTCAGTGGATACGATGTGGATGTATTCAAAGTCCATTGATTTACCCATCAAATTTAAATTTTATAAAAATATTATCAGTGAATACTAACCTGAGGAGAACTATTTTTTTTTTAATTCGATCGCAAAAGTAGTTTTTTTCTTTTTCTTTTCTTTTTTGTTCACCAGGTCTCGGTAATCGTCCGGTACGAAAACTGAAGTTTGTACAAGTGTTTCCCCAGCAATTTTTTTGAGAAAGAGGTCCTCCAGGAGCGTTATTTATGGGGCAATTCCTGAGTTTGTTATATACATATATAGATATAAATATAGATATACTGTATACATATAAAGATAAGTAGGAGCGGGTCTTCAAAATTAGTTCGGAAAGATAATATGAAAATCTGATATAATTTGCAAGAATCTATCTAGTCTAATAGAAATAAAATAAACAGTTTGTTTGTGTGTTTGTCTGTCTGTATGCGGCCTGGGGACCAGACGAGTGGACCGAGAGTTACCAAATTTTGGTCAGGAGTACCTTGGCCTAGGCCCGAGATCAAGACGAAAAGTTGTTTTCAAATTTCGAACCAGGGGAGTCTCAGGGGGAGGCGTTTACCGGAACCGGCTTGGGAACCAGACAAATTGACCGAGAGTTACCAAATTTTAGTCACGAATACCTTGGTCCAGGCTCCAGACCAGAGTTAAACGATTTTGTCAAAATTCGAACCGGGCAGGTCTCAGTGGTTGTTTACCGGGACATGTAAAAGTAGTAGAAAATAACAGATATTAGTGTTGAATTCATAGTTTTCGCGGTCGCTGAAATCAATGGTGAAACTCCGATCGCATTAATTTCCAAATTCATGCTATGCGGCACCGGGTCGGGGGTCAACGGGAAGGGGGAGTTGAGATATCGAGACATATAAAAGTAATCCACAATGACCGATATTAGTGTCAAATCCATACTTTTCGCGGTCTCTGAGATCAATAGTGACACTTCCATTAGCGATGATTTGCAAATTCAGCTACAATCGCATGTGGGCCGGGAGTCAGCGGGGGAGGGGATACCGAGACAAGTAAAAGTAATCCAAAATGACCGATATTAGTGTCGAATCCATAGTTTTCGCGGTCGCTGAGATGAATGGTGACACTTTCATTAGGGATCACTTGCAAATTCAGCTACCATTGTATGCGGGCCGGGAGTAAGCGGGGGCGGGGGATACCGAAACATGTAAAAGTAATACAAAATGACCGATATTAGTGTCAAATCCATAGTTTTCGTGATCGCTGAGAACAATGGTGACACTTCCATTAGCGATGATTTGCAAATTCAGATACATTGTATGCGGGCCGAGAATCAGCGGGGGGGGGGGGGAGGATATACCGAGAGATGCAAAAGTAATCCGAAATAACCGATATTAGTGTCAAATCCATAGTTTTCGCTGTCGCTGAGAACAATGGTGACACTTCCATTAGCGATGATTAGCAAATTCAGCTACCATTGTATGCGGACCGAGAATCAGCGGGGGGGGGATATACCGAGACATGTAAAAGTAATCCAAAATGATCGATTTAGTCTCAGATCCATAGTTTTCGCGGTCGCGGAAATGAGGGTAATACTTCCACAGGTCTTGACTTCCATGCGAAGAATGGGTATATTTATCTAATATATATATATATACTGATCAAAAAAATTAGGGAATCAGATGAAAACACATGTAAAACTTCTTACGAATAATGTGAGAACACTGTATCTTGTCCAGTTCAAATTAAAATCATGAAGGCCCAACGTGACCTTGAGACCGTTTGAACGGGAGCCCAACGGCCCAACGTGAACCGCTTGAAACATCTGTGCACGTGATCAGTGACGTGGCGCTAACGGATATCATTTTGTAGTGTGGCGCTGCCAACACATCCCAGCTCCAGGATACCTTTGTTCTCATTGTGTTTAGTGCGTCACAAATCTACGTAGTGAAATTGCGCAACAACGTGATTTGCCAGAATCGTTGGCATGGCGAGCTATCGGCAGGTTGGAAGCTGGTCAGTTACAGCGGGAGGTGTCACATGCCATAGGAGTGGCACAAAGTGTGATTTCCCCATTGTGGAATCAATTTCAAACAACTTGAAGTGTTCGAAGAAGAAAGGACAGAGCCGTCCACTAGCAACCAAAGCCAGAGACGATCGTTATCTCTTGTTAACAGCCCGTCGAAACCGGCGTCAGAATACAACTCTGCTCCCGCAAGCCTTCCGAACAACAACAGGACGCACAATATCCACTCAAACGGTCCGCAATCGCCTTCGAGAAGGTGGTCTCTACGCACGTAGGCCTATGGTGTGTGTCCCATTAACTGCACGACACCGTGTTGATCGAAGAGCGTAGGCAGAGGAACATCGTGGGTTAGTACGCAATGAATGGGGCAATGTTTTGTTCTCTGACGAGTCTCGATTCAGTGTGGAGCCTGATAATCGACGTGTTTTCATCTGGAGATATTGTGGAACACGACACAATCCCATGTTTGTACGAGAAAGATCCCAGTATCATGGTAGTGGACTGATGGTGTGGGCAGGAATCAGCATTGGTGAGCGTACTGAGCTCCACATCATCCGAAATGGCTCTTTGACGGCTCTCAGATCTAGGGATGAGATCATGAAAACTCTTGTTCTTCCTTATGCTGGTGCCATTGGTGATTCGTTCCTTTTCATGGATGACAATACTCGTCCTCACAGAGCTCGGTTAGTGGACGAGATGCTGGATGCTAGTAGTATGGGCCCCACTTTGCCTCACTTTTTGGCCCCTGGGTCCCTGCCTCAGGACCCATGGTCCCTGGCCGGGGTCAATGACCTAGGGGTACATAGGACCACCCCCTCTAAATTTTGGCAGGGGTACCTTGGCCCACCCCCTAAATTTTGGCAGGGGTACATAGGACCACCCCCCTTAAATTTTGGAAATTGCCAAATCTAAAAATTTGGTATGGTAGCCTAGGACCATAGTATGTACCTCTATTAGTATTGGGTGTCTATGTCGTTCCCTTTCATGGGTAAAAAATTGCCAAAAATTCAAATTTCGGAGGTTTTTGACCTAATTTATCCCCTTTGATGAGGTGTTATTACCCTATATGGTTATATGGGCGTATACAGGGGTCCATTACCTTTTATAAGACATGGGTATATTAATGCACCCCTTGAAATTTTTGGGAGGGGTACCTTGGCCCACCCCTTCAATTTTGGAAATTGCCCAATTTCAACATTGGGTATTATAGTACAGGACCCTAATATGTATTATGATAAATTTGGGTGGTCCACCTCATTCCCTTTTAGGGGTACATAGGACCACCCCCCTTAAATTTTGGAAATTGCCAAATCTAAAAATTTGGTGTGGTAGCCTAGGACCATAGTATGTACCTCTATCAGTATTGGGTGTCTATGTCGTTCCCTTTCATGGGTAAAAAATTGCCAAAAATTTAAATTTCGGGGTTTTTTGACCTAATTTATCCCCTTTGATGAGGTATTATTACCCTATATAGTTATATGGACGTATACAGGGGTCCATTACTTTTCATAACATATGGGTATATTAATGCACCCCTTGAAAAATTTGGGAGGGGTACCTTGGCCCACACCTTAAATTTTGGAAATTGACCAATTTAAACATTGGGTATTATAGTACAGCACCCTAATATGTATCATGATAAATTTGGGCGGTCCACCTCGTTTCCTTCCAGGGGCACAAAATTGCCAAAATATAAACGTAAGCAATACGTTATACCACGTGTTTGATTTTTGGTCGATTTTATCCCCTTTGATGAGATGTTATTACCTTATATGGTTATATGGTCATGTATAGGGGTCCATTACCTTTCATAAGATATCGGTATATTTGTACACTCCTTTAAAAATTTGGGAGGGGTACTTTGGCCCACCCCTTAAATTTTGGAAATTGCCCAATTTAAACATTTGGTATTATAGTACCGGACCTTAACATGTATTATGATAAATTTGGGTGTTTCACCTCGTTCCCTTTTAGGGATACAAAATTGTCAAAAATATAAACGTAAGCAATACGTTGTACCACGTGTTTGGTCTTTTGGCCCAATTTATCCTTTTGGATGAGGTTCTATTACCTTATATGGTTATATTGTTATGTATAGGGGTCTATTCCCTATCATAAGACATAGGTACATTTGTGCACTCCTTTAAAAATTTGGGAGGGGTACTTTGGCCCACCCCTTAAATTTTGGAAATTGCCCAATTTAAACATTTGGTATTATAGTACCGGACCTTAACATGTATTATTATGATAAATTTGGGTGTTCCACCTCGTTCCCTTTTAGGGGTACAAAATTGTCAAAATATAAACGTAAGCAATACGTTGTACCACGTGTTTGGTCTTTTGGCCCAATTTATCCTCTTGGATGAGGTTCTATTACCTTATATGGTTATATGGTTATGTATAGGGGTCTATTCCCTATCATAAGACATAGGTACATTTGTGCACCCCGGGAGGGGTACTTTGGCCCACCCCTTAAATTTTGGAAATTGCTCATTTTATATATTTGGTATTATAGTACCGGACCTTAACATGTATTATTATGATAAATTTGGGTGTTCCACCTCGTTCCCTTTTAGGGGTACGAAATTGCCAAATTTTAGTACAACCACGTGTTTGGTCTTTTGGCCCAATTTATCCTCTTGGATGAGGTCCTATTACCTTATATGGTTATATGGTCATGTATAAAGGTCCATTACCTATCATAAGACATAGGTACATTTGTGCACTCTTTAAATTTTTTTGGGAGGGGTACTTTGGACCACCCTTAAATTTTGGAAATTGCTCATTTTATATATTTGGTATTATAGTACTGGACCCTAACATGTATTATGATAAATTTGGGTAGTTCACCTTGTTCCCTTTCATGCGTAAAAAAAAAATTGCCAAATTTTACTACAACCACGTGTTTGGTATTTTGGTTCACCCCTTGGATGAAGTCCTATTACCTTATATGATTATATGGTTATGTATATTGGTCCATTCCCTATTATAAGACATGGGTATATTGATGCACCCTTTAAAAAATTTGGGAGGGGTATCTTGACTCATCCACTCAGTTTTAGAAATTGATTAATATAAGCATTTGGTATCTTCGTACAGGTCTTCAATATGTACCACTATAAATTTGGATGGTCCACATCGTTCCCTTTCATGGGTAAAGAACTACCAAAAA
The DNA here is from genome assembly GCF_964235325.1 of Thermobia domestica. NCBI lineage: Eukaryota > Metazoa > Arthropoda > Insecta > Zygentoma > Lepismatidae > Thermobia > Thermobia domestica. The sequence goes on from NC_137464.1 coordinate 219,891,795, forward strand.
TCAAATTTCGGATGTTATTGACCCCTATTTAATATGTTATATGGTTTATTACCTTTATATGTTTATGTTCTCTTTTAAATTTGGGAATTATCAAATAACAAAATTCGGTAAACGTTTTCTAGGACCCATTGGTATTCCTCTTATGGCCAAATATTCAAAATTTAAAGGTTATTGACCGGCTTTATTATTGAATAAGTACAGGATTTATTACTTTTTCATAAGACACAGGTGTATTTGTGTACCAATCTTAAATTTTGGGAGGGGTACATTTCTTATTGTCATATCAATAATTGGTAATTGTTCTTTGGGTAAATCATTGTGATCACGTGATCAGTTATTGACCTATGATGGGATTAGGAGTCCAGGACATTGGTACATTGAAACTTTGTAGGATAATTTGAGAATGCGTCATTGGTATTGATTATTACAGCCAAATATAAACGTAAGCAAGACGTTGTACCACGTGATTGACCTTGATGAGGTAGTGTACAGGGATACATAGCTAACCTTATTGAATCTTATGACTCATAGTCTTAAGGGAATACATGCTACAACACTGGCAAAGTTATTGTTAATGCAATTTCATTGGCTGATCACTATCTTTCGTGCAATCTGATTGGTTGATCACTATCTTTCGTGCAATCTGATTGGTTGATGAGTTTTAAATCTTTGCTGTATTCAGTTTTTAAGTTTTGTTTTACATTTAAAAATCTTGTTTTCGTTCAACATTTTGCACTCAATGATAAATATGATCAAAACCGTTTATTTGTTAATCGAATAGTTAAAAACCGGATAAAGTTTGACGGTTAACCGTGAAACGTAAAAATTTTTTAGTTTGAAAATTTTTTGTTTGAAAGTTTTTGTTTGAAAATTCTTGCTTTCAAATTTTTTGTTTGAATTTTTTGTTTGAGAATTTTGTTTGAAATTTTTTTTGACAACTTTTGTTTCAAAATTTTTTGTTTAAAATTTTTTTGTTTGAAATTTTTTTCGTTTCAAAATTTTGTTTGAGATTTTTTCGTTTGAAATTTTTGTTTGAATTTTTTTTTCGTTTTCAATTTTTTGTTTGCAAATTTTTGTTCGAAAATTTTGTTTAAAATTTTTTGTTTGAAATTTTTCGTTTCCAAATTTTTTGTTTGAAATTTTTTGTTTCAAAATTTTGTTTGAAAATTTTTTTTCGCTTCAAAATTTTGTTTGAATTTTTTTCGTTTGAAATTGTTTGTTTGAATTTTTTTTCGTTTCAAAATTTTGTTTCAAAGATTTTTTGTTCTAAATTTTTGTTTCAAAGTTTGTGCACCCATTAGTAAAGAACTGGAACTGTTTAGAACAAAAACCTTTGACAACATTGTGGTGCAATAGTACACGTTTCAAAGTTTGTGCACCCATTAGTAAAGAACTGGAACTGTTTAGAACAAAAACCTTTGACAACATTGTGGTGCAATAGTACACGTCAGAACCTGGGGTTGTACTTGAAATGAAAAAACACAATTCATTGAAATGGATCATTTTATTACACTCCACATACATCCATACCAGATAGTGGTTCTGGATATTGTCGATACAATGTATTTTGAACTTCTTGCACTAGCTTGTCTTTAGCATATAATTTTAATTCCAGTTGAAGTCTTTTAAGGTCTAATGCAATATCAATTGGTGGAAACTCAATGTCCATTTGATCACAAATAAACTGTTTATCAATACAGGTATGCACCCACGAACGATGTTGACAACCATCACAATATCTAGATACATGTTGTACAATATGCATAACACATTTTTCAAAATAGTACTTTTTCAGGAATATACTAGTTTTGTTGCACACTTCCACTGCATATTTCACACACTGGAATACACTGATGAATTTGTTCCATTCTGTTTGTGTTAGATACACCATGTTGCGAGGGACATGGAATGTACTCTTTTTACGTAACAACACCATCTTCTTTTCGAGGACTGTACGCATCACCACTTCATGATTTGAGCCTAATGATTTGACTATGGTCACATTTAGCTCATCATGAAAATAATCGTTCATTTGGTCGATTCGTGAACATAATATTTGCCATTCTTCACAGGTCAGTTGTACACCAAATTGTTCTGCTTTGCCCAATCGAATCACAGGTTCAAATGTTCTAGCACTGATACCAATCATCACATGTTTTGTTTGAAATATATTTATTGGATAATAGCTTGCGAAGATGAACTCTTTATCGTTAGAAGTACACATCTTTCCTCCTGAAAAGCACTTGCTCAAATGATTTCGTGGGATGACACTGTATTTGCTGGTTTATAGTTATTGCTGACGTCATTGGTAAGGAATGTGCTGACGTTTGAATTCATGATTTCATCACAGTTGCTGACGTCATGCCGACCAACCAAATTCATACAACTACAGCTGACGTCATTGGAATGTGCTGATTCATGATTTCATCACAATGGCTGACGAATCTGGCTGTGTAATAAATTCAAGTTGATGACTTCGACCCAAGAATCCTTTGTAACATAAAGATACAGATCCAGTATTTAAGAAACGCAGCAGTTCTTCTTGTTTTGATGGTTCCATGGGTAAATATCTTGCTGGTAAAATTATATTCTTATCATTTTCAAGCTTCACTACGATTCTTAATCCAAACTTTGTAGGGATCATTTGGCAAGCTAAGATTCTATAAGGTACATTCTGTTGTAAATCAGTAATCTTGGTAAATGATTTCATCACATCACGTGTGTTTAGAAACTGCAGACAAGTAGCCATGATGATGTTATCATGAATACTAACTCGAACGATACTTATATATGATGCAAAACTGATGACGTTGCATTATCATGTTCTGACGTGTACTATTGCACCACAATGTTGCCAGAGGTTTTTGTTCTAAACAGTTCCAGTTCTTTACTAATAAGTGCACAAACTTTTAAAAATGTCAACTCAAACTTTGAAACAAAAATTTAGAACAAAAAATCTTTGAAACAAAATTTTGAAACGAAAAAAAAAATTCAAACAAACAAATTCAAACGAAAAAAATTCAAACAAAATTTTGAAGCGAAAAAAAAATTTTCAAACAAAATTTTGAAACAAAAAATTTCAAACAAAAAATTTGGAAACGAAAAATTTCAAACAAAAAATTTTAAACAAAATTTTCGAACAAAAATTTGCAAACAAAAAATTGAAAACGAAAAAAAAAATTCAAACAAAAATTTCAAACGAAAAAATCTCAAACAAAATTTTGAAACGAAAAAAATTTCAAACAAAAAAATTTTAAACAAAAAATTTTGAAACAAAAGTTGTCAAAAAAAATTTCAAACAAAATTCTCAAACAAAAAATTCAAACAAAAAATTTGAAAGCAAGAATTTTCAAACAAAAACTTTCAAACAAAAAATTTTCAAACTAAAAAATTTTTACGTTTCACGGTTAACCGTCAAACTTTATCCGGTTTTTAACTATTCGATTAACAAATAAACGGTTTTGATCATATTTATCATTGAGTGCAAAATGTTGAACGAAAACAAGATTTTTAAATGTAAAACAAAACTTAAAAACTGAATACAGCAAAGATTTAAAACTCATCAACCAATCAGATTGCACGAAAGATAGTGATCAACCAATCAGATTGCACGAAAGATAGTGATCAGCCAATGAAATTGCATTAACAATAACTTTGCCAGTGTTGTAGCATGTATTCCCTTAAGACTATGAGTCATAAGATTCAATAAGGTTAGCTATGTATCCCTGTACACTACCTCATCAAGGTCAATCACGTGGTACAACGTCTTGCTTACGTTTATATTTGGCTGTAATAATCAATACCAATGACGCATTCTCAAATTATCCTACAAAGTTTCAATGTACCAATGTCCTGGACTCCTAATCCCATCATAGGTCAATAACTGATCACGTGATCACAATGATTTACCCAAAGAACAATTACCAATTATTGATATGACAATAAGAAATGTACCCCTCCCAAAATTTAAGATTGGTACACAAATACACCTGTGTCTTATGAAAAAGTAATAAATCCTGTACTTATTCAATAATAAAGCCGGTCAATAACCTTTAAATTTTGAATATTTGGCCATAAGAGGAATACCAATGGGTCCTAGAAAACGTTTACCGAATTTTGTTATTTGATAATTCCCAAATTTAAAAGAGAACATAAACATATAAAGGTAATAAACCATATAACATATTAAATAGGGGTCAATAACATCCGAAATTTGATTTTTGGTAGTTCTTTACCCATGAAAGGGAACGATGTGGACCATCCAAATTTATAGTGGTACATATTGAAGACCTGTACGAAGATACCAAATGCTTATATTAATCAATTTCTAAAACTGAGTGGATGAGTCAAGATACCCCTCCCAAATTTTTTAAAGGGTGCATCAATATACCCATGTCTTATAATAGGGAATGGACCAATATACATAACCATATAATCATATAAGGTAATAGGACTTCATCCAAGGGGTGAACCAAAATACCAAACACGTGGTTGTAGTAAAATTTGGCAATTTTTTTTTTACGCATGAAAGGGAACAAGGTGAACTACCCAAATTTATCATAATACATGTTAGGGTCCAGTACTATAATACCAAATATATAAAATGAGCAATTTCCAAAATTTAAGGGTGGTCCAAAGTACCCCTCCCAAAAAAATTTAAAGAGTGCACAAATGTACCTATGTCTTATGATAGGTAATGGACCTTTATACATGACCATATAACCATATAAGGTAATAGGACCTCATCCAAGAGGATAAATTGGGCCAAAAGACCAAACACGTGGTTGTACTAAAATTTGGCAATTTCGTACCCCTAAAAGGGAACGAGGTGGAACACCCAAATTTATCATAATAATACATGTTAAGGTCCGGTACTATAATACCAAATATATAAAATGAGCAATTTCCAAAATTTAAGGGGTGGGCCAAAGTACCCCTCCCGGGGTGCACAAATGTACCTATGTCTTATGATAGGGAATAGACCCCTATACATAACCATATAACCATATAAGGTAATAGAACCTCATCCAAGAGGATAAATTGGGCCAAAAGACCAAACACGTGGTACAACGTATTGCTTACGTTTATATTTTGACAATTTTGTACCCCTAAAAGGGAACGAGGTGGAACACCCAAATTTATCATAATAATACATGTTAAGGTCCGGTACTATAATACCAAATGTTTAAATTGGGCAATTTCCAAAATTTAAGGGGTGGGCCAAAGTACCCCTCCCAAATTTTTAAAGGAGTGCACAAATGTACCTATGTCTTATGATAGGGAATAGACCCCTATACATAACCATATAACCATATAAGGTAATAGAACCTCATCCAAAAGGATAAATTGGGCCAAAAGACCAAACACGTGGTACAACGTATTGCTTACGTTTATATTTTTGACAATTTTGTATCCCTAAAAGGGAACGAGGTGAAACACCCAAATTTATCATAATACATGTTAAGGTCCGGTACTATAATACCAAATGTTTAAATTGGGCAATTTCCAAAATTTAAGGGGTGGGCCAAAGTACCCCTCCCAAATTTTTAAAGGAGTGTACAAATATACCGATATCTTATGAAAGGTAATGGACCCCTATACATGACCATATAACCATATAAGGTAATAACATATCATCAAAGGGGATAAAATCGACCAAAAATCAAACACGTGGTATAACGTATTGCTTACGTTTATATTTTGGCAATTTTGTGCCCCTGGAAGGAAACGAGGTGGACCGCCCAAATTTATCATGATACATATTAGGGTGCTGTACTATAATACCCAATGTTTAAATTGGTCAATTTCCAAAATTTAAGGTGTGGGCCAAGGTACCCCTCCCAAATTTTTCAAGGGGTGCATTAATATACCCATATGTTATGAAAAGTAATGGACCCCTGTATACGTCCATATAACTATATAGGGTAATAATACCTCATCAAAGGGGATAAATTAGGTCAAAAAACCCCGAAATTTAAATTTTTGGCAATTTTTTACCCATGAAAGGGAACGACATAGACACCCAATACTGATAGAGGTACATACTATGGTCCTAGGCTACCACACCAAAATTTTAGATTTGGCAATTTCCAAAATTTAAGGGGGGTGGTCCTATGTACCCCTAAAAGGGAATGAGGTGGACCACCCAAATTTATCATAATACATATTAGGGTCCTGTACTATAATACCCAATGTTGAAATTGGGCAATTTCCAAAATTGAAGGGGTGGGCCAAGGTACCCCTCCCAAAAATTTCAAGGGGTGCATTAATATACCCATGTCTTATAAAAGGTAATGGACCCCTGTATACGCCCATATAACCATATAGGGTAATAACACCTCATCAAAGGGGATAAATTAGGTCAAAAACCTCCGAAATTTGAATTTTTGGCAATTTTTTACCCATGAAAGGGAACGACATAGACACCCAATACTAATAGAGGTACATACTATGGTCCTAGGCTACCATACCAAATTTTTAGATTTGGCAATTTCCAAAATTTAAGGGGGGTGGTCCTATGTACCCCTGCCAAAATTTAGGGGGTGGGCCAAGGTACCCCTGCCAAAATTTAGAGGGGGTGGTCCTATGTACCCCTAGGTCATTGACCCCGGCCAGGGACCATGGGTCCTGAGGCAGGGACCCAGGGGCCAAAAAGTGAGGCAAAGTGGGGCCCATACTACTATGCTGAGGGTATCGCTCGGATGAAGTGGCCAGCATGCTCTCCGGATCTCATTCCAATTGAGCATGTCTGGGATATGCATGGCAGGCGAATTGCCGCTAGGCCAGTAAATCCAACAACCATTCCAGAGCTGGAAGTCGCTCTTCTGGATGAGTGGCACAACATTCTCCAAGAACTCATCGATAATCTGATTGAATCCATGCCACGCAGGTGCGAGGCTCTGTTGGCTATTCGAAGTGATCATATGACATATTAAGGAACAATCAGTGTTGTTGCCTTGCCTGTTTGTGAGCAGTTCGAGAGGTACACACATAACCGTCTTGTGTCATGAGCCATGTGAACAAGGTTTCCGTGCCCCAACACCAGTATGTGCCCCATTTTTCTAGTGTATCTTAAAGCATTCCTTCTTGTATGATATATACGAGTCAAACACAAGCTTATTCATACACTATCTTAAGGTCTTGTGTGATGTTTCAGCTGAACTCCTAATTTTTTTGAGCATTATATACAGTATAGTGGCGGATCCAGGATATGATCAAGGGAGGGGCTAAACCATAGTTTGCAGTTTTATCCAGTGTAAAGCAGGATTGAAGCCCATTTTATACAGTGTATAATTGAGTGTGAAGAGAGGGGGCGATAGCCCCCTTGGATCCGCCTCTGTATATATATATATATATATATATATATATATATATATATATATATATATATATATATATATATATATATATATATATATACATGATCGAAAATGGCCTCGAATCCATACTCGTTGAGATGAACAGAAGATGCCGTTTAAATCCACAAATTCAGCCCCATTAGTACTCTAAGGGGGATGGTGACATGTAAAGATAATTGAAAATTATCGGTATTAATGTCAGATTCATAGTTTTGAGCCTCCACAACTTCATTGATGCCAGTTTTGGTGCCCTTTGCGTCCAAAATGAAACGTATTCTCCCCGTGCGAAGAACGGATATTCTGCTAGTCTGTAATAATAACTAACGGAAGTTTCACTTAATATATTTCTCGCTGCTCAAATTTACTCACTTGTGCGGTATATGTGTGTAAAGTAGAATTAAAACCTGTTGCTTTAAGTATTTTTCCGTTAGCGAAATACATTGTATATATAGTAGGACGTCGATAATCCTAACGTCAAAAATCCGAACGCGGTCCCTAGAAGCTTTTTACATTTTGTCTTAACGCTAGCGAGAAACAAACAATAGCGTGTCCATCGACGTTATGTGAAGTCAGTGTTTTTACAAAAGTTCATTTATATGTAATTGTTCGTGATGTGTTTTTATTTTTATTTTTTTCTTAGCCTATAAGTTTTAAGTGTGACTTACAAGAACAGTGTTATTTAGAGTACAAGCAGGTCCTTCAGAAACATTAAATGTAAGTAGCCTTACGTACGGTATTGTAATTACTGTATGTACTGAATAACCACTGTATCGATAGAAGAACATATAGTACAGTATATGTAAGCCTAAATGGCATTTTCTTGGTCATTTTCGAAAATCCGAACAATTTGAAAATCCGAACTACCTGTGGTCCCAATTAGTTCGAATTTTCGACTTCCCACTGTATATGTTGCAGACATGTTACAGCAAGTAAGATTACTAGCATCAGGCCAACAAATAGTTTTTAAACTATATTTTCCTGTTTTTGCCAATATTTCCGAACAAATAATTTTTTCTAATGGTTTCAATATTTCCGGAATTTTACATAGAACAATGAAGATATCTCTATGAAATATGTTTGATTAAACATATTAACTAAAATGATTCTGTGATTAACAAAAATGATGATTCTAATAATACCCAAATTTTCCGGTTTTTCCCCAGCTCGGGAAAACCGTAAAAAATGTTTTTTTAACCCAAAATTTCTGTTTTTTTTTCACAGACCTTCACAACACTAGTCTGAACACACAGTGCACCGAACACTCCTAACGATGGCGAATGTTAACACCACGACATCGGCAATTACAACTGAAATGAACACGTTACCATCGCCACTAGAGCTTGGCACAATGGCAGAGCGTTGCATTATCTGATGAATCCCGATATCATCTTCATCATGACGATGTGAGGGTGCGAATCCGTCGTGTTCCAAGGGAACAGCTCCTTGACATTTGTACTGGAGGGCGGAGACAAACTGGCTGCGGCTTAATTATTATCTGGGGAACATTCAAGTGAGCATCCATGTGTCTAGTGGAGCTCGAGCAAGGCACCATGACGGCCGAGGCGTCGCACGCTGCTTGCAGACTACGTACATCCCTTCATGACGGCCATGTTTCTCATCGGTAGTGGCATTTTTCGACAAGATAATGCACCATGTCACAAGGCCAGGAGTGTGATGGAGTGGTTCGAGGAACACAGTAGCGAGTTCCAAGTGATGTGCTGGCCCCCAAACTCTCCGGATCTGAACCCAATCGATCACATCTGGGATGTGATTGAACGTGACCTGAGGGCGCATCATCCCCTCCCCGGAATTTACGGGAATTAGATGACCTGTGTGTGCATATGTGGTGCCAACTCTCTCCAGCGACCCACCGAGGAACATTGCGACCATGCCAAGACGCGTTGCCGTTGTTATTCGTGCCAAAAGGTGGACATACTAACAATTAGGTAGGTATTCATAATGGTCTGGCTGATGTGTGTATATTTTAATTCGTATATTTTGTCTCGACTCGAATTTCGAGACGTCTCGACTCGAATTCGAGTCGAGTCGAGACAGAGACTGTCGAGTCGAGACAGCAACATATTTTCGAGTCGAGACACGAGTCGAGACAACATTTTCTCGAGTCGAGTCGAGACAGGCTTAAATCTCGACTCGACTCGACTCGTGCGCATCCCTATTTCTCACAGTTTCTGAAAATTCCGCACCTAAACAAGAAAGGAATAATTCGTATAACACTAATTTTTCAACCGTATTTTATTTCATTTACTTTTAGAAAATGATAAATGTAAGAATTCTTTATATTGGAGACGTGAAATTTCAAAATTAAACTCAATTAAAAACAAACCAATACATGTTTAGCTTTTCCGAAAATTCTGTCCTAAGAGGAGGATGGAGGATAGTGTCTACCTATTAAAATTTCTGCATTTGCCTACGTTTGAGGTGTGAAATTTGGCTTTGATTTCTTAACTAAAAATAATTGAACGTATGTTTCCGGAAATTCCCCTCTTAAAGATGGAGAAAAGAGACGATTTCTATAATGTTAAAATTAACCACTATTTATTCAGAAAATGTCATCAAATGAGAAATTCGCTTAAATTCGAAATGTGAAATTTGGTATACCAACTCTGAACTAAAAGGAATGGAATTCAAAGTTTTGAGTTTTCAGAGTTTTCGAAATTCTCCTTTTAAGCAGAAGGAGGGAGGAATTAATTTACTATAATGGGAGAGGAACACGTCCCCAGTATATTTTCTATAGTAACGAATGATGTTTATGCCACGTTCCATGGATATACATGCAGTAGTACAGAAGCCATCTGCCACATTATATTTACAATTCGTTGGCAACACTGACCAAATGGGTACGTTTGAGTGCAAAGTGATATTATCAAACCCTTGCCCGAGTCACGTTTAATCAAGTAGCCCAAAAGGAGTAAGATATGGCCAGGCGCTTACGCGTGACGCATCGTAACATTAATTTTCTTCTGTTTAATATGCCATACATAGGGTCAAAAATACCAACAAAGTGGCCCCTTATAGGGTCAAGTTGCGGTTTTGCCTGTGATTTGAAAACGGTTTTGTACTTCTCATGGCAAGAGCTTTCACACGATGTATAGGTTTTCCGCAGGTACTTGGTCCCGGAATGGAATCATCCCTAGTTAGTAATAAAAGGGAAGGAAAATGTGAGAATAGGAATTATTACTCATATAATAGCATATCGGTATCTCAGAATCTCTGAAAGTTACAAACATGAAATTTGGCTTTAGGACTTCTCATTTAAAACAAAATCTCTTAAAGACAATAAACAGGACCACCCAATATTTTTCAATTAAAATTGAAAACAGAAGTTGTAGTAGATATCTACCACTTAGTGTTATAGACTAGTGTTTAGGGAGGAGATGGAATATATTCTAGGGGCGCTTAATCGAATACAAAAACCGTGTCTATCTATTGACGTTTTTCATATACAGTTTGTTCAAGAAAACTTTGTCACTCACCTCTTTTTGAAAAGGCGTGTAGTCTTACCTACAGTTAGAATTAAATCAAATAAACGTGAATTTTGTTTGGTCGATTAAGAAGTTTATTTAGAACCACAGCATTATAATTTCCTTTCGCGGTTCCAAGAATATCATCTTTCATAGCAGGGTGAGTAGTCAAGATTTCTTGAACAAGACTGTATAACGATGAACGTTAAAACCGGAAGTGGTTGATTTCTAATAATTACGTTTGATTACAGGGTAAAACAAGAGATGGTACATATTTTAAGAACGCTAACCCCCCTTCTTTTATAAAACACCTCTTCTCGCTGTCTCTTATAGGTCATGTTCTATGTATATTACATTGAAATGGAAGTCATACTGGATTACCACGGTGTCTATCGGTCACGAAAGGGATTTTAAAAAGTCACGAAATCAGAAAACGGTCATGAAAGTCAAGAAATTTCGCTTTTGGGTCACGATTCATTTTATCTGTACAAATATAAGTTCATACTGGAAAATATTGCTCTATAAAATGTCAAAATTCACCACCAGAACCGTCTATGGTTTAAGAAGCTACAAAATCACAAGTAAAGCACGCTTCTATCACGTGCATGAAAATTGTCTCGAGTCGCACCCAAATTCGCTTTTGAGAATGTTACTAAATTTAATGGTTTGTTAAAGATAAGGTCATGAAATTTCATTTTGGAATTTTAGTAGACACCCTGTCATTTCTGATTTTATTAGAGTGTTGTGGATAGACAAAATGTATTCTTGAGATGCTCAGTCAATTGTTGAAAACAGCTTCTCGCTCTCTATTACAGCTTTAGCTCCACAGTAATGAAAAGTAGACCAAAAATTGTTGATTCCTACCCTGCTTATAGTTTTATCAAAGTGTTAAGGATAGAAATGGAAAGTGTTTTTGGAATCTTTTAGTCGATTTCCCAAAACTGTTTCTCGATATATATTACCGTTTCTCCCCATTCAATGTTAAAGCGGGAACTAGTTTATTTCTGCCACTTTCTATTTCAATACAGTATTAAGGATGGAGTTGAAAGATATTCTTGGGATGCTAAATCGACTGCCGGAAACCGTTTCTTGCTATCTATTACCCTTTTTGGTGTACAGGATCAACGTTTAAAGCAAAAATGGATGATTTCTACCACTCCTGGTTTCTGATCCACAACCTCCTGGTTTATGATCCTCTACTAACGAACTTTTTCGAGATAATTACTCTAGCTATCAATTGCAAAAAACAGAAGTCAAATTCAGTTTCGTTCAAGAGTTTCGTGTGGAGTAACGGACGGGATGGACCAAAGTACTAACTGTACAATATTATTATAAATCTTACTCTGTAATTCCAATAATTAGATACATATTTCAGCGTTTTTGATTGTGATCTAAAAGGGAAGAAAAGGGTTTGAAAGAGAATAAAGGTGTATACTACAATTATTATTATACTAAGATGTTTATATCTCGGGATCCCGAAAAGTTGAAGACATGAAACGTGGTATTTGAACTGAAATTGGTATGCTTCCAGATATATAAAGGGCAAGGCCATAGTCCGAACAAACACGGTGGTCTGGAGCAAAGCCCCCAAGCATTTCAACTGAAATTCAGTATGCTTCCAGGTGTGTGAGGTGCGAGGCTGTAAAACGAGCAATTTGAGATGCAAAGCGTTATACCGAACAAATTTGCGGGTCTGAGGGCAAAGCCTTCAGCGAGACGAAGGCTTGTATTAAATAAACTCTGATGAAGACAGTAAGGAGGCTCACACAATATTTTCTTTATTAATAATGAAATAGGAAGTGATAGTAGATTTATACCACGTCCGGTGTTAGTAGAGGGATTGGATTGGTGACACAATTATATTCTTTGAATACTTAATTGATTGCAGAAAACTGCGTCTTGCTATCTACTTCCGTATAGAGGTTGATATCTACCAGTTCCAGTTTTAATAGAGGGTAAAGGATGAAGATGAAGTGTATTCTTAGTCGATTGTAGAAAACCGGGTTACGGTTTCTGCTCTGCAGTGATCAACGATAAAACCGAAAAGGGTTGATGTCTACCACTTCCAGTTTTAGTATAGGGTTAAGGATGGAGATGAGAACGGACGGTTAATCGATTATGGAAGACAGCGTTTTGCTATCTATTACAGTTTTTCTTCCATACCAATCAACGTTAAAAACAGGAAATAGTTAATCGCTATCACTTCCTGTTTTAGTTGTAGGTTAAGAACAGAGATAGTATGCATTCTTAGGACGCTTAACCGATTTTCAGAAACAGCTTCTAGCTTTCTACTAACGTCTTTAACTCTACAGTGATCATTCGTAAACTGAAGTAGTTGATTTTTGCCACTTCCAGTTCAAGAGTCACCTCCATTAATTTTAAATCATTTTTTCCTACATAATTGTGTAACACTTGGTTTAATTAAAACTAAACTTGATACATATATGTCTTACAATCTGGAAAGAAATACTCGGGAGGGTAAGGAACCCCTAGCATCCCAAGGAGTGGGGATGGAAGAGCTGAATTTTAAAAATAATTATAAAGTGCAATATTCGTGTTGAATCCATAGTTTTCGGGTCAGTCGCTGATGTGGATAATGACTGTTTCCATGCCGTTCAAGTTCATCTCTGAAGAATCGGAGTAGTAATAAAATGGCATTTCTGCGCCACTGACCCTCTACCCCCTTTCTCAGTCCCGCCTGAAGCAGACAACGAGTTTCCCAGTGCCGCCTGACACACTATGCCGGAAGACACAGGGAGGATACGAGAAATCGAGCATCGTGAACCGTGAGCCCACGGTCTTTTACGACCTCCATTTTAGGGGTGAATTTGTTCCCTTTTATGACCACATTTTAGGGGGTGTACTCGTTCTCTTTTATGACCTCCATTTTAGGGGGTGAACTCGTTCCCTTTTATGAGCATATTTTCCAACCCCTATGAACATACAACAGAACATCAGACTACGTAACATAACAAACATACAGCAGAGCAGATTGAACTCGTTCCCTTTTATGAGCACTCTTTCAGGGGTGAACTCGTCCCCTTTTATGAGCACATTTTAAGGGATGAACTCGTTTTCAACCCTTATTTTAACATAGCAAAAATTACACTGAGACTACGAACACATAGAAGAGGTGTATTCGTTTTCAATCCCTTAGCATAAGACTATGTAACATAACAGTTACTAACATACAGCAGAGCAGATAACAAACACAACCACCTCCATTTTAGGGGTGTATTCATTCTCTTTTATGAGCATATTTTCCAACCCCTATTTTAAGATAACACGGAGATAACACATAAGATTACGTACTTATTCCACACTACGAACATGACCTCCATTTTAGGGGGTGTACTCGTTCCCTTTTATGACCTCCATTTTAGGGGTGAACTCGTCCCCTTTTATGAGCACATTTTAAGGGATGAACTCGTTCCTTTTTATGAGTACATTTTAAGGGGTGAACTCGTTTTCAACCCTTATTTTAACATAGCAGAAAATTACATTGAGACTATTTACGACCTCCATTTTAGGGGGTGAACTCGTTCCCTTTTATGAGCATATTTTTCAACCCTTATTTTAACATAGCAGAAATTACACTGAGACTACGTAACACACAACATCCTCCATTTTAGGGGTGAATTTATTCCCTTTTATGAGCATATTTTCCACCCCTATTTTTCAACATGGCGGAGTTTAAAAAAATAACATCATCATACTCTCATAAATGAATAAAGCATAATATCATTAGCATCAATAGTAGTGAGTGAGAATTTGTTTAAAAAATCGTGCAACGAATAACCAGATGCACGACATGCTAAATATAGGAAACAGTAATGTCCACAAAATTGAGATAAATCACCTTGAATACGTCTATTATTCCATGTATAATACAGACAGTTTCGTTTTAAAAACCTTATATGATGTTGTATATAGGGAGGTATACCATAGCTATCGAAATACTCTCCCACACACATATTAGATATATAAACAGCAACCCAATGTTCACCAGGCTTATCACTAGAATCAGTATTTATAATTATGGCGGCTGGAAATGTATGAATAAACAAAGATAACTCATCAGCAGCATACACACCAATAAAATGATCTTTAGGCAAATTTTGTTGTAATGCTTCATAAAGCTCAATTGTATTTAACATTTTTTTCTTTAATTAATATATATTTTTCTCTGGAAATCAATTTCTAATTCTGAAGAGAATTCACCATAAATAATTGTTGTTACAGGAGATGGCAGTGCTTCTTTAAAATGAACCTCTAAACGTACACTTCCTTGCCGTTGCGGACTAGTATGAAATGCAGCACTTGCGCTTGAATCAGGAGTTAAATCAAACACCAGTAGAGTATAACCATTAGGATATTCGGCGAGTGAAATATCATTACCTTGATTAGAATAATAAATACCTGAACCTGTAAATAACGTAGAATATGCTTGTACATATAGCTTATTATCAAAATCTGGCTGTAAAGGTTTGAAGGGGATTGGATTTCCATCAACATACAATGTAAAAAATGACATACTAAAATGTTGAAAATTGAATGGATTTGTTTGATAATTACCATTAAAAGCAGTATTACTAACAAAACCAATAATAATACGTTTAGGCACTAGGCCTTAAAATAGATCTGGAAGTGTACTATCCATAATTCCTTGTGGCAGCGTTTCAGTCTTCACTTGCACTTTTGTTATAGGATATTTTACTCTAAATTTAGGATTTTGTAATACTTTATTTTGTGCTATTTTAACTGCTGGTGATACATCAACCTTTTTCACAAGCAATGTTGCATCTGTAATTACAACTTTTCCATCAGCATCTGCGTCACCCATTAGACAAAATGTAGGTTTAGCTGGAATTAGTTTAATACGCAATTGTACACCATTCAGTAAAAATTTCTCCTGATTGAAAATATCAGCATGAATATAACCCAATAATTCAAATGACTGACTTAAAGCAGTGAGAAGAAAACGTTGTTTAAATCCTACATTAGCATCGGCCACACTGTCCATATGCCCTGCAGTATCTTTAAACCACATTGATGTTTGAAGATGCGTTGTTTTAGCTTCAGCATTATAATTTAGTAGTTTTTCAATATACGATCGATATGGATATGTATGTGAAGAGTAGGAAATAAGTTGATTATTTAAATATAATTGCAATTCACTGAACATTGCATTGAGAAAATCATTTACAGGGCCGATTTTCTTATCGGCAGAAGTTAAATTAGAACCATCTGATTTAGTAATTTTACCTTTAACATATAACATTGTGTGCGGTAAGTCAATATAGTCATCCCCATGACCGGGGACTACAAATTCTATTGGTGCATTATCAGCTATTGAAGCCACAGGTTTATATGGAACTATTTTATTACCTATAATACTGGTTTGAGTGGGTAAACCAGCAAATAAATCTAATTCTGATTTCATACACTCACACTGCATTTTTGTCTTTTTCTTACTATTAATATTCACACATGGTAAAATTTACAATACCGTATTACGTCTACGAAAATGTAATTTTACACATACACTGCCATATTGGAAAGGAAGTGGATTACCTGTACTATCTCTTAAATCAATAATAATTTGATCAAATTGTTTACGTTGCACAGTGACATAATGAGGATTATCAAAAATATGTACATTATTAATACCATGCTCTGTAATATTTGTATTTATAATACGTAACAATGGAGCTACGGTGTCACCCACCATTTGTGGTTCTACAATATCACTGTAAATATACATAAGTGTAGGTAGCGCTTTTTGTAAATCAGGTGGATAACGAGCATGATGCACAACTGCAATATCTTCCTGCTGTATATGATCAAAGCCTAGTATTCTGGCTAGTTCAGGAGATAGGCGTACTTGTATATGCTTCTCTTGATCTTTTATTACTCTATTAACTTCAATTCGTTTCACTGATGCTTTGACTTTTAATTGTAAATTTAATATATCACTTTTATGATTAATTTGAGATAGAATATCATCAACATGATAATAGTGGCCTGGTAAGATTTGAGTTATGTTCCAGTTTTTTGTATTCATGAGACGATAATAAATATTATTTGTATATTTGGAAACATTCTGAAATGAACTTGTATAATGCACTTCAACAACAGCTGTTTCCCACACTCCTTTCTCCAGTACAATAGGTTGATATAATTTAGTAGTATAACAAGCAAGAGTATTTTGAGGAAAATATTCCATAGAACTATTGCTAGGAAGTGTGAGATAAAAACTATCACTTTGCTCCATAATTAATCAAAAATATCTTTGGATCTTTTTATCCGTTTCACACCACCACCACCAGCACCACTAAAATGAACTTTCTTTCTTTTTCTTCTTCTTCCAGATCCTTCCAACACTTGATTTAATTTATTTTGAGCTTTATTTTTTAAATTTGTTTTAGCTTCTTGCCATCGATCATGCAAAGACTCTTCAATAGGTCTATTATTATCTAGTACATCTCCTGCTACATTAATTCCTGTACGTATCAATTCTATACCAACAGTTTTTGCACCTTGTTTTAATAAAGGAAATACAGTACGAAATAAACCTCCTAGAAAACTACCAATGCCATAACCTTCTTGATATGCTGTACCTCTATACACGTTATAATCACCTCCTGCTTGATATATGTAATAATTAAGGTAGGGCTCATTCATCTTTCTTTCTTTCTATATACTTAAAAATATCAATAGATTACAATAGAATATTAGTATTATTGCTTATAAGTACACCATTTGCGTTTACGGGGTGGAGGACCATCTTCTTCTTCGTCTTCTTCGTCTTCTGTTAGTTTTCTAATATAATCTATTCGTTGAGGATTACCAATGTACTCTAAAGGTATATTGGCTTTTGCTAATAATGTAGCAAAAGGTTTCCAGCCGGCAACTGAAATATTTTTCTTACGACATCTAACAAAATCGGATATCAAATCCACTATATTTGCACCTGGAATTAATTTATTATTAATATTCACATTTCCATTATCGTCCCATTGAATATTTGGATTTTGTTTCAATTTACGTAATAAAGGTCTCGCTTTACGTTTACAAATTTCAGGGAGAGTAGATATTATTTCATCATCCTCCTCCTCCTCGTCCTCTTGTTCTTCTTCCTCCGTAGTAGTAGTGGTAGTTGCTGTTGTTGTAACTGCTGCCGGTTTTTGAATAATATTTAAATATTTTTGTAAGACTTCTCTATATTTTGTCCATTTTTCTTCTGCATTTAAACTTTTATTATTTAAAATTTCTTTCATTTCATCATCAAGATTAAATATCGTTTGATAATGATGTAATTTTTCTGGTGTGATTAAAATAAGTTTTTGTGCGTTTTGCATAATTATTTAATTAAACTAGATAGTATATCTCCAATAATAGGTGCAAGCAAAGCAGTAAGAAAACCACCTTTTTGTATAATTATTCGTTTTTTCTTTTGTTTTAATGACGGACCTTTTTTCACCAAATATCTCAGTTCCTTTTTATATTTTTTTAGCTTATTTATCTCTGTTTTATTTAATGGAACATTTCCCTGTAATACGTTATAGGAACATTCACAAATAGAGCGAATTAAATCAGGATCTGCATTTTGTAAAATTGCCTTACGTGCTTTCGGTTTTGACTTTGCTAAAAGTTTTAACAAATGTGCATTTTCCTTACTAATCATCTTTTTACGGCTATTAAAGCACAAATAGTTGTTAGAATATAAACCATATTGCAATTATTTTTTTTACAGGCACATAAACATAATTAAAAGAATCTGTTGGAAAGATATTTGTTCGAACTCGCTGCTCATCAGGAGTATTTTGTTTTAAATCAAAAAGTAAATAACCATGTGCAATTTGAGTTGCATCTTGATATGCTTCTTGAATAAATTTTGTATTACCTGGATACAATTGTCGTGCGAGATAATTAATTTGAGCTTGGTCTCTAGGATTTTTAAAACAAACAATATAATGACAATTTAACGAAATATCCCGCATTCCTTTTTGTTGATGAAAAATATTCTGTGTTATAAATATTACACTTATATTTCTATGATGGCTACCCTTAGTAAAAATATCTACAATCCGATGGTCACACTCACGCATTAAATCATCAATAATGACAAGATGTGGACCCTCATGTGCTTGAAATTCATTATTTTGAGGTAAACCTTCTTTAAACGTACAGTTTGAAAGAGTATCATACAACGGTTGCCATTCACCATAACACCATACAATATTTTTAAATAACTTACTATAATGGTCAAGAAATGTTTTAACAAAGTATGATTTTCCACAACCTGTAGGACCTGCTACCATACATGTAAAAGGAATTTTCCATTCCATCTCTATTACAGATATATTGCATTTATTTTAAATAGCGTTTTTAAATATTTTGCTTTCTTTTCTCCTTTACATAAAAAAACAGCGTTTGTGGAAGAACAAATTTGATTTAATATACTTTTTACTTGTGATACTGATAGACCTCGTGATGATGATGATGATGACAATTTAACTAAGCAACGAAAATTTACAGTGTTGCTAGAATTTAAAATATAAAATTCACTTTTTGAAATTATAAAATCTACAAGAAATACTTGTGATGACATGCTTCACCTATAAATTCTTCTTTTTTCTTTTTTTTTACAATATAGTATGCTTTAAATCAATCCAAGAATTTTCACTTTTTGGCAGACCTAACCATTTCACATAGGCTTTATTATTTTTCTTCCGCAAAACTTTTTCAATCAAATACGTATGAGGATATTTGGTTTTCATTAATTCCTGTTCATAAAAACGTCCCTGTATAGGTTGTTGCTTGCTATCTTTTAAGTGGTAGGTCGGTGGATTTGTCAGGAATACTTCAGCTATTTGAAAGATTTCAGTCGTCCAATTACGAGTAAATCCTCTTTGAAATTGCTTGTTCGCCTTACTTATTCTAACATAATCATTCACTCTAAATTTTGGTTTTCCTTTAAAGGAAGCAATTTTTTTACAATACACGGTTGATAATAAAACCTGTTCATGTTTTTTGGTTACATCTGCAGGTCTCATTTTGATAGTGCTATGTTTAGTATGATTATATTGTTTTAGTAATTCTGGTAATATATCGAGCCATTTATAATTACCTTGTAAAGTAAAGCGTTTCCACATTAAATTACGCAATGTTTTGTTAAATCTTTCGACAATACTAGCTTTTATTTCAGTATATGTAGAATAATGCTTAATATTATATTTTTTCATTAATTGAGCAAAGTATGTGTTGTAGAATTCTTTCCCTCTATCCGTCTGAAGATAATTAGGACTTATCTGATTTTGCTTTAAAATCGACTCAAAACCTTTGGCAACATGTTCACCAGTTTTTTGTTTCACAGGCACCGCCCATGCTTTTTTACTAAATGTATCTATGACAGTTAATAAATATTTGTAATTTTTATTAATTTTTGCTAGTCCTTTTAATTTCCCACTATTCATTTCTACAAGATCTGCCTGCCATAAATCGTGAATACCTTTGGTAATAACAGGAATTCTAGCATAGTGTTTTCTAGCAGATTTATGTAATTCATTTACAATATTTTTTCTTTCATCCTGATAAGACATCATTTCTATATATTTCTCCTAAAATATTATTTACATATTTTACATTGATTATCATTATGCTGTTTCGATTGAAAAACTTACTTTCTTAAAAAAATATTTTACATTTTACACTTATCACAATATTTCAATGGTAACTGATAATGTCCCCATGGCAATGTATGAATGTTACAATTAAGAATACATCGCTTGTCATCATGAGGATCTAAAGCAATTTTATTAACAGATACTGTAAAGATTTCATGTTCTTTAGATTGAAACTGTGCTTGTTTTTTTTCTAATAGTTTGATTATTGTTTAAGCAATCCTTAAAATCTTCGATAGAAATCATACGTGTTACATTTTTTCTTATACCCTTAATTTTTTTTATTTCTTTATCAGATTTAGTGCGAATTGCATATACTTTAGCACGTAACCCAACATATTCTATAATGGGGAGTCCCCCTACTTCATCTTTCATTTTACCTAAAACTTGCTTATTTTTTGTGCTATATAAAACATGATTTTCCGGATAATTTGAGGTGTCAAAATAATCAGACATTTCTTTCATATCATTATATAAATTTTCTGTAAATATCTGGTAAATGAAACTGTCTGTATCTGTGTACATAATTTTGATGTTATTACCATATTTTGCTTTCATTACACTGTAATGAAAGTTATACATTGCAAGTTTGGATAATTCTAAAATTGCAACACCAATATAAATAGGTTTGTTTAACTTAATTTTGGCACGCTTCATGTTAAACATTACCAAATCCTCGTTATAAATAACTCTAGATTTTAAACGAGGTGATGCTAAAAGTTTTTGAGCTTTCAGTCGATCGGATACCAATTGAATGTCAACCCTATTTCTTACATTTTCCATTGTTTTACCGTAGGGTGAGTTATTCATAAGTTTATAAAAATCTTTACCACAGGATGTAGTGGCTTGTGCTCGTAATTTTGTGTTATGTTCAATATATGATTTTAACCATTGAGCCTGTTTAAACCATAAAATTTTATGAATTTTTGTAAGTTTAAGACCTTGTAAAATGTAAAATTGTAAAAGTCGGTAGTGAACCACATAATGGGATTTATTATCTAGGGTTAACATTAACTTTTTATTTTTCTTTTCGGGCGCCATCGGAAAATCACTATGTATCTCATGTAAATGTTTTGGATATATCAAATCTACTTCAAGAAAACACCCTTCTTCCTTATCTATACACCAACTTAAGATATCTCCTACAGTATATTGTTCAGGATATGTATCCCAATGAAATCCACCATATGGTAAATAATCCGCCATTGCAAATCCATACAAATTATTTACGTCAAAATACGCAATCCAAGAATCATTTTCAATGCTATTTGCATATCTTTGGCAACACTGTGTGATTCCCCCACGAATATTCAAATCTAAAAACATATACATATCTATGTCTGAAAGCAATTCAAGTTCAATATTAGTAAATTTTAACATAGCATTCCATGCTAATCCAGGTGTTGTAAACATGTGTGCTGGATCGATCTGATACGTTAGCATACACTCATCTCGAAAATTATTGAAAATATCAGCAGTAAGTAATACATCTCTTAATAAATAGTGGTCATGATAATCACCCAGTGTTTTGCAATCAAATCTATACCATACTGCGAGAGCGTACGCATAATCTTCATTACTTATCACCCCATTTAAAGTATTATGAAACGCTTCCTTCGGGGGTAATTCCTCTTCTTCAAATTTATTAAGTGATGTAATATATTCGTAAGGAAATACCCCCTTACGAGTGATTAAATCAATTTTATCAACCCCAAAGAAAGATGTAGTAAATTTCATTTGATCTGCTACCAATTTTGATGACAGAGCCTCCAGACTATACGGCAGAAATCGATACATGTCTAAAAAGCGAAGCTCTACAGTTTGATTGCCAAAAGTGAAATATTTTGAAAATGATATATATCGTTCTTCAGTTTGTGGTATTACATTGATCTTTCCAGGCATACACCCTATTTTTTTTACAAACAAATGACTGTCATATTCTGATAAATTGTGAAAGAATATAGGCACGAAATTATGTTGTCGTTTTACTTGTAAGTTACAATTATTACATAAAGGACTAATATATTTACCTGTCAGGTGGCTGCGGTGTTTAACTTTGTAATTTTCATATGTAAATTTCTTACAACATAGAGGACATTCAGTGGTTTTCTTATAGATTTCCTCTTCTTCAAATGTCAATACATCCATTTCTTTTTTGTCGTGAATCCGTTGAATAATATTATATAATTCATTTTCTATGCGAAACAAAAATTCATCAGATGCAGATCGATCATCGTCTTTTTTTCGTCTATAAAGTACAGGTTTCGTTGGTGTATTATCACTCCAGCACACTTTGTACGCAAAACTGCATGGCTCATGATGCTGAATAGGACGGCTATACGATATATCAGGATTATTATCAGAACCGCTAATTGGTTTCAAAATACTTTCAAAATCTGCTATAATTATTGCATCCAATTTTAAAGTGCTCACAAGTTTATTAAATTTAAGTATTTCACCAAAATGAGGCATTTCGATTCGTGATACTTTATGCTTTGTACATAGCTCCAAATGATTATCTAATTTAATTTGTGTATTGAAGAATTGAAAACATCGTCGACAGATATATGGTTTATGCATATGACGCGTTAATTGACTATGAACTAAACGTGAAAAATCTCGAATTAAACAATAATGTTTTCGACCATCTTCGTGAGTCAAGTATAACAGATCAACATGTAAATCACATTGTTCGCTAACATCACTTACACGTAATGGATAAATATTATTGTCACATCCATATACGTTTACCGAAATAGTCTTTTGAGTATGCTCATAATATTGTTTCTCGAACTTATCAATATCTTTTAATGCAATAGGAAACTCAATACCTTCAAATATATCTTTGAGTTCATTTTGATATTGAACATAGCAAGACACACGATCAGGATGATTTTGTCGTGAAATTGGATGTAACGCTGCCAATACACACCATACAAAACAATGATTATCATTATTTTTTATATGAAGTACGCATTTTTTAGCTTTAATCCAATCTGGCAAATCTATATAACTTAATGCTCTCAATGGAATATATTTATCAACATCAATTTTTAATTTATGTTCCGGCTCAGAACATAGACTCCAGCCTGATTTCTGAATACATCTTTCCTCTTGAAAGTGACATAAATCCTGGAATATTTCATCCAGTTTTTTGCTGATATCATCAACCGGTTGGATTACTTGATATCCGGATACAACAGGAAAACTTGTTATAACATCTGGTGATGAAGGTTGTATAAATCTTGTTGTTAAACTGCAATTGACTTTAACTAAATGATCAATACTCAAAGCTTCTTTTATAATTGATTCACATTGCGGCTTAATACGCTTTAAAAACGTTGGTGTGTCACATAAATAGTACTCAGTATTTTCATCTGGTAAAATATAAGTTCTAAGGGTACGCTCGAATGCAGTCTTTACCCCCTGATTAGCTTTTTTTTGTCTTTTCACAATATTACTTGATGATGATAATGAATGAATACGTTTCATATGTCTGCCATAATTTTTCTTTGTAATCCAATTGTTACACATACCACATTGTTGCTTTGAATCCATATTTTATCGTTAATGTTAACTCTTCCAACTATAGAATACCAAATAGTGTTTTTTTCTAATAACGCTGTAGATCACCAAGTAATGTTTGGGGCTTCCAACTATAGAACGCCAAGTAGTGTTTTTTTCTAATAAGCTATTATTCTTAACGTTCACTGTTTTTTTTTACAACGATATATTGAAAGCAATGTTTATAATGAATCAAATTGGGACTTCCAACTATACAACGCCAAGTAGTGATTTTTCTAATAAGCTATTATTCTTAACGTTCACTGTTTATCGCATTTCTAATGAATCAAAGCCGATCTCTCTGTCCCTTATTATTTTTGTAACTATACTATAATAAAATGTCTTTTTTTTTCTAATTAAAAAATTATTGTAAATTTTTGCAAAACTCCTCTCGGAGAAACGCTATCTCTCATAACTGGAAGATGATTGCCTGGGGGCAAGGTTGCAACTATGGCACTGAAACCCCCTGCCATGGCACGGCATTGGAGCTCTTCATCTCCCAAATGAGAGATAGAGTTTTTTATTCAACAATCTATGGAGATGTTATTCTTTATAACCCGGCCAAAGTTATAAATTATTACGGCTCCGAACAGGATTCGAACCTACGTATCGGCCAAATCTCTGTTCTTTAGATTGCTGCCTTTACCAATTGCGCCACAATTGGAAAGACAAAAAATCTGTGAATAAAACGATATTTAGCAGAATTATTAATCAATCATTCTTTTCTCCTATCTGCCGGCAATGCCATCTATTAGCAAAAACTATCAACCATTATTTTCTGTCTGTATTTTACTGCCATCTGTTGGGCTGATTTATAATTACCAACAGCGCTAGTCCCAACATGGAAAAATAAGCAAACTGGAAAAAAAATATGCTCGAATCTTATGCTATGTTCGTTATGTTAAAATAGGGGTTGGAGTAGTTTTATGTATTCTCTATGCTAAGTTCGAATAGGGGTTGGAAACGAGTCCACCCCTAAAATGGAATCTTATGTATTCTTCGCTATGTTTCGTAGTCTTCTGTTATGGTAAAATAAGGGTTGAAAAATGAGCCATACTCTTTTATTAGCTGTGCTATGTTCAAATAGGGGTTGGAAAATATGCTCATAAAAGGGAACGAGTGCACCCCTTAAAAAGTGGTCATGTTCGTAGTGTGGAACAAGTACGTAATCTTATGTGTTATCTCCGTGTTATCTTAAAATAGGGGTTGGAAAATATGCTCATAAAAGAGAATGAATACACCCCTAAAATGGAGGTGGTTGTGTTTGTTATCTGCTCTGCTGTATGTTAGTAACTGTTATGTTACATAGTCTTATGCTAAGGGATTGAAAACGAATACACCTCTTCTATGTGTTCGTAGTCTCAGTGTAATTTCTGCTATGTTAAAATAGGGGTTGAAAACGAGTTCATCCCTTAAAATGTGCTCATAAAAGGGGACGAGTTCACCCCTGAAAGAGTGCTCATAAAAGGGAACGAGTTCAATCTGATCTGCTGTATGTTTGTTATGTTACGTAGTCTGATGTTCTGTTGTATGTTCATAGGGGTTGGAAAATATGCTCATAAAAGGCAACGAGTTCACCCCCTAAAATGGAGGTCATAAAAGAGAACGAGTACACCCCCTAAAATGTGGTCATAAAAGGGAACAAATTCACCCCTAAAATGGAGGTCGTGAAAGAGCGTGGGCTCACGGTTCACGATGCTCGATTTCTCGTATCCTTCCTGTGTCTTCCGGCATACTGTGTCAGGCGGCACTGGGAAATTCGTTCTCTGCTTCAGGCGGGACTGAGAAAGTGGGTAGAGGGTCAGTGGCGCAGAAATGCCATTTTATTACTACTAATCGGGAACAGTGACATTTTAAAAGTAATCGACAATGACGGATATTAAAGGCGAATCCATAGGTCTCATTAGTGCTAAGACGAATAGTGGTACTTTTGATACAATTTAAAAACAAGTTAGAATGCAACTTTTGAATTTAATTAATGTAAACTTTTGCATTAAGAAAAACTAAACTATTTGCCAGCCAAAGTTGTAGGTGCGACTGTAGAGTTATTATTATTATTATTATTATTATTATTATTATTATTATTATTATTTTTAAAGTATACTTTTAAATAGTACCACGACATGGGAGGGAGAGATTTCTGGCGTTTTCAACATATTCTTAAACGTTTATAAAGATTTTGTTAAGATTTTCTTATAATTTTAATTTATGTTTGTTTCTTATATTGCAAGTACACACAACTTGTAAGATATAAATACAACTTAATTTTGAGGAGACTCGAAAATGGTGACGCCATTTCCGTTGTTCTAGTAGCTAGCACGTGCGCCTTTCGTGCACGTAGTCACACGTTCGATTCCCAGTGGGAGCCTCTTACAAAATTTGGACGATTACTGTGTTTGAATTATTATTATTATTATTATTATTATTATTATTATTATTATTATTATTATTATTATTAAAGTATACTTTTAAATAGTACCACGACATGGGAGGGAGAGATTTCTGGCGTTTTCAACATATTCTTAAACGTTTATAAAGATTTTGTTAAGATTTTCTTATAATTTTAATTTATGTTTGTTTCTTATATTGCAAGTACACACAACTTGTAAGATATAAATACAACTTAATTTTGAGGAGACTCGAAAATGGTGACGCCATTTCCGTTGTTCTAGTAGCTAGCACATGCGCCTTTCGTGCACGTAGTCACACGTTCGATTCCCAGTGGGAGCCTCTTACAAAATTTGGACGATTACTGTGTTTGAATTATTATTATTATTAGTAGTAGTATTAGTATTATTATTATTATTATTTTTAAAGTATACTTTCAAATAGTACCACGACATGGGAGGGAGAGATTTCTGGCGTTTTCAACATATTCTTAAACGTTTATAAAGATTTTGTTAAGATTTTCTTATAATTTTAATTTGTTTCTTATATTGCAAGTACACACAACTTGTAAGATATAAATACAACTTAATTTTGAGGAGACTCGAAAATGGTGACGCCATTTCCGTTGTTCTAGTAGCTAGCACGTGCGCCTTTCGTGCACGTAGTCACACGTTCGATTCCCAGTGGGGGCCTCTTACAAAATTTGGACGATTACTGTGTTTGAATTTCATTATAATCTTTGAGTCTACGTCTCATATAACCTCAATGTAGAAAGGGAATCCTAAACTTAAATAATTAATTAACTCGAAACCGATGAGAGTACAAAACTCAAGGTTTCGGCAGAAAACTAGAACAAAAATTTGGAATAGGAAAAGTATCAAATATATTGTTGGAGGGGGAGGGAAAGGATGGGAACACGGACATAAGACTATAAAACACATTATTGAAATGTCAGTCAGTGATGATTATAGAGGTGGCTCTTGGGCCTAGAGCTTCGAAATTCCCTCTAGGGCATTTCCCGAGCGTGCTCAATCTGAGTTACCAGAATTTTCACAGTACTATATTCACCCATCGTTTATTCAATCCCCCCGCACTGGAAAATCTGAAATGAACGTTGTCTCCTATCGTGCTCAATATGAATCACATGCATTTTTGGAGTACTGCTTTTCAACTCTAGTGTAATGAAATTCTTCCACGAGAAAATTCTGTAATCAACACTCAGGCACGTAGCCAACGGGGATCCGGGGATCCGGACCCCCTTTCGAGACCAGAAATGAAAAAATTAAGGAAGGATAAAACAAAATGAAATGACAAAAAGAAGGATCTGCGTTAAAAATTAAAAAGAAAACTACAGGAAGCTTTTGTTTACTCTTTCTTATGAGGAAATTTGTATTACTTGCAATATGGTGGCGAGGTAAGCGAGGTATTCTGGAAGAGTCAGGGAATATGAAATTTCAAAAAAAGTTATGGAATTCTCAGAGTTCCTGCTACTAGTCAGGGAGATTTCAAGCTTTCGAAAGCATAAGTGCCGTTGTGTAACAGCGTGGACATTTTAAATCATAACTTTTCATCATCGCATCCTTGCAGTATTAAACATGTTATTTCAAGGACAATTTTCTGTTGCTCCTTTAACCTGTCATTTGGAACCAACAGTAGTTGACGGAATAATAAAAACAGAAATCATGTTGAAAGTTCTGTTAGCATTTGATTCAACAGAGAAAGGAACGCATATATTGTAAAACTAGTTGAATATACACATGCTTCGCACAGGAGCTGTATTTGGAAGTTAATGCCTGTGGGAGTATCACCATTGATCTTAGCAATCGCGAAAACTATGGGTTTGACACTAATATCGGTCATTTTGGATTACTTTTATGTCTTGGTATCTCACCCCTCCGGTGACCCCCCGCCCGGAGCTGAATAGCGTGAATTTGGAAGTTAATACGACTGGAGTTTCACCATTGATTTCAGCGACCTCGAAAATATGAATTCGACACTAATAGCTAAAGTGGTAGAGCGTTGGGTTCGCATTCGGGAGGTCGTGGCTTCGAATTCCGCTGCCTACCATCCTCACTGAGGTTTTCCAGGGTTTCCCTTAGTCCTACCAGGCAAATGCCGGGATAGCACCTACTAAACAGGCCCTGGTCGATACCTTCCCAAATCCTTTCCATTGTTAATGTTATTGGATATTCAATGTAAAATGGCCTCTGAGCTGTATCTGGTGATTGTTAAATAAATAAATATCGGTCATTTTCTACTACTTTTACATGTCCCAGTAAACGCCCCCTGAGACTCCCTGGTTGGAATTTCGACAAAAACGTTTAACTCTGGTCTGGAGCTTGGATCAAGGTATTCGTGACTAAAATTTGGTAACTCTCGGTGAATTTGTCTGGTTCCCAAGCCGGTTCCGGTAAACGCCCCCTGAGACCCCACTGTTTCGAAATAAGAAAAAAGCTTCGTCTTGATCTGGGGCCTGGGTCAAGGTACCCCAGACCAAAATTTGGTAACTCTCGGTCCACTCGTCTGGTTCCCAGGCCGCACAGAGACAGACAGAAAGACACACACACAAACAAACAAACTCTTTATTTTATTTATATTAGAAGATAGTTTACAAGACAGTATTCAGTATGTACTTTTTATAATAATTGATGTCATAACGAAAGGAAAATTGTTATATTTGAATAAACAGGAG
The DNA here is from genome assembly GCF_964235325.1 of Thermobia domestica. NCBI lineage: Eukaryota > Metazoa > Arthropoda > Insecta > Zygentoma > Lepismatidae > Thermobia > Thermobia domestica. The sequence continues at coordinate 219,920,965 of NC_137464.1, forward strand.
AAGGACGTAAATATTTCAAAATCTTCTTCAATACTTTTTTTTACTATTTTGCTCGAAATTTCTTCATAGTTTGTTATTAAAATACTTGCCAATATATCCTCATTTTATTGTCCTAACAAACCAATATCTGTTGATAGTAAAATAGTTTAGATTGATCGAGCTCCTGGGCCTTCAGAATTTCATGTCATCCCTCCCCCCGTTACGAAATCCTGGCTAAACGAACGAATATATGTTCCAGAAAAACAGTTTAGAGTGATCGAGCCTCTTTTGTGATGACCACAGTATTTCATGTCACGGACCTTCCCTCCCCCCTTCACGAAATCCTGGCTACGTGCCTGCAACACTGTCAGTAGCTACGTCCTCGACTAATATACATTTACAAGTACAGCTTTATTTTCGTATTTTTTTCAACAGTTAACCAATTTAAAACCGTATTATAATTCAAAGTACTTATCATATTTCTATCGTACGAGAATATTTAGTTAACTTCTTAAATACTTCACTCTGCAGGAACCCGTTCAGCGCGCGCAACAAGCAAAAACAACATGTTTGGCGTCTCACAAAAAACAAAGGAGAAAAAAGAAAAGCAAAAGCAGCACAGCAGTGCCTTATCGTAGTCAGAGCTGACAACATAGTTTCGGTCGTCACATACGCCAATAGACCTACAAGCGGTGTACAGGAGTTATACAGTTACAATATACGTTGTGCCACAGTAGCGCTACAGGCGTAATGTGCACGAACTACAAATGAATATGTTTCTTACAAGTACCAGTCACTGTTGCAACCTCTTCACATTCTACACGTGCTTTTTTCTCCCACTTTTTGACCTTGACAAGCAGAAGTGCCAGGCATTCCGAGTTCACAACCATAAACTGTTTCTGTACAGAGTACGTTTTCAGTTCTTCGAATGACTGTGCGCACGAAGAACAAGGGTGATGATCGGACTACCGTATACGAAAGCCAGAAAGACCCGGTTGCAATTTTAAATGTAAAATACGAATATAGAGCCTTGACAATGCCGTGAAGATGTATATATAGACACACACACACACACACACACACACACACACATATATATATATATATATATATATATATATATATATATATATATATATATATATATATATAGTCAAGAACATAGATAATCTATTAATTTGCTTCGATTAATTTGTTATATTATTTTGAATTATAGAAACCTAATTTAATCTTGTTTGTTTTAAAAAGGTATGTGCAGATGAAACACTATTTGTATATTTCAGATTGTACGCATACTATTCTAACAACAAAAGTTTGTAATGCTATGAAACTAATTTGTCAACACTTACACTTTCATCGGACAATGAGGACATCAGAAAAAGTGTCATTGTTTCGTGTCATCATGAATTGAGATTAGGAGAATTTGGTTGAATATGATCTTTTAGATCTGGGACGCACGTGGATGAAAATCGATCCGAGTGCTGAAACCGTACGTCATCAGTTTGGGTTGTATAAAAGCTTTTGTTTTTATTCACTGAGATTATTATTATCATTATCATTATTATTACTATCACTATTGCTTGGAGGAGTATTGGAAGTATTACTGTTTAGAGTATTGCTTGGAGAATCATGAAAGAATCGTCAGAATACAATTTGAATTATCAACGATAAAGTACAACCAAATGTTCTCTCTGGAATACGGATATTCAGTGCTTGGCTCGAACATCATCACCAGCAGGTATGTGTCACAACCAGATTCTGTGCTAATTCAATTCATTATACATGATTCATATACTAAACAACAATCTCCTGAGTCCACAACACACTAACAACATTTTGCACACAAATGTTTAACAAATCTGTCAAACACATGTTTAAAATAGAAGTTTCTGTGATCATTTTGACAGGGCTCTGGTTGGCCCTCCATTAATACAACCAATGGTGGATCATCCCCAATTACCTCTCACAGAATGCGAGTATATACAAAGTTAATAAATGTTAACTAGATCAATCTGGGGAGCTCAGAGTGCTCTTCTTAGTCTAGTTTTATTCAAGTCAAGAGTAACTCCGGTTGGCATGTTGGAGATGCTTTGGGTTCGATTCCCCCAAGAGTTATAAGTAGATTTAGGCGTAAACCCACCACGCCATGGTACATTATAAAATTGCACGATTTTAGAAGAAAAAAACTCCCATCACGAAATGTTTGAAACGATAAATTTTAAAAATAACAAATAATTTTTCCATTTGGTAAAAGTAGTTATTATGTGGTTATTTAATAAGGTAGAAGTAAAACTAAGAATCCCTTACGTATTCTTAAGAAATGGCTGTGTGATAAAAGTATATATTTGCCTTATTATATAAATAGTTCAAAAGGTGTTTATATAATGTGTTTATACGAAAGGTTTAGAACCATACAATGTTTGAGTAGATATTTTAGAATAAGTATAGTTTAATGACGGAAAAGAGAATTATAACAAGAGTGCAGAAAAAACTAGAAGGTGCAGATGTAGGAGTCGATAAATTAGTTCGTTTACTAACACCATCGCGGGAACGTAAAAAGCAAACAAATATAAATGAGGAATGTGTAGTTGATAAGTCATTAAGACATCAGGAATTAGGAACACCAAATTTTAGATCAGGTCCGGTATCAAATTTTCCGGGTAGCCCTGTATCAGTAAACAGGTTTGACTTTCCACGTGAGTTTGAAGAGAATTTAGATATAAAAGAGGAAAAAAGGAGCGAGTAGAAAAACAAGAAAAATAAATAAGGAACAGGAAGAATCTAAAATAGAATTAGAAAATAGAAATATTGCGACATGAGATAGACGAGTAGCAGTGTTCGCGGATATGAGTAGGTTACCAAAATTTGATCTAACGAAAGATCAGGATATAGTGGCGTTCTTCGATGAATTCGATGATGCTTGTGAAATAGCAGGGTATGAAGAAGACAAAAGAAAAATACTACTCACTACAGTTTTTAAAGGTGTAGATAGACAATGGGTGAAGTTATTTATGAAAAGAAAGAATGTATCAGACATTTCATATAAAGATTTACAGAAGGAGTTGATAGAAGAATTTACGAATTCTAATTTCAACTTAGATTTAGAAGATAGGATTAGAGACAGGTTGCAAAAAGAAGATGAACCTGTGATAAACTTTGCCTACGATATTTTGACATTACCAGATAGAATAGGTGAGAAAATGGACGATAAGAAGAAAATAGGATTAATAGCAGCAGGTCTTTTACCATATTTTATGGAAAAAGTAGGACCGAAAACTTTCGTAACACTAGAAGAATATTTAGAAGAGTTACAAAAAGTGGAAAAGAGTAAGTATAGACAGAAGACAGAAGAAGGAGAATAGAGATAGGAAAGTAACGGTAAAAGATTTACTAAAGAAAAATGAAGGAAAAAGTTGATAGTGACGATAGTGACATTGAAATAGACAAACTATTAGTTAAAAAAGAGGAAGAAAAAGAAATTAAGGAAGAGCCAATCAGTGTTGCTCAAATTTCAAAACTGGAAAAGAAAATTGAGGAGCTACAGGTATCGTTAGCAAATGCATCCCACTTACATCAAAATAAGGATTAAGGTCAGGAGTCGAATGGTAGTCAGGATCCAGGCCAAAATAAAGAACAAAGGTCAGATCAAGGAAAGGATTTAGGTGGATATTTTTTTTATAAATCAAAAATTTAGAGGAAATAATATAAACATGGTATGGTAGAAATGGTAACTATAATAACGGAAATAATAGAGGACGTGGAAACAATTATAGATCAGGAAACGGAAGAGGACAAAGAAATTTTAGGAAAAATTGGCACGGAAGAGGTTTTCAAAATAATTTTCAAAATTGCTATCAGTATAACTCTTAGTTTAAGCCAAATTTCCCACAGCAATATTATAAACAGATACCAATGGTATCTCAACAGCCTCCACAATCTCAGCCAGTGGTACCAACAATGGTTCCACAACAATTAAACGAAGTGACGTATTATAGTCCACCTACTCAGTCTTTAAACTAGAACAAACTGTAAATGGATGTCGCATATTTACACGTAATAGAGTTAGGAAAAATTAAAAAAGTAATAACTTTAATAGACTGTGACAACGAAATGGTATTTTTACCAGTCTATATTGCAAATCGAAGGATAAAATCAACAATTGGTACAGGATCACAATTATCGATAATAAGTGATAAATTACTACCAACAAATGCTATAGTTATTCCCAAGAAAAGCCAAATAAGAGGCACCACACACAATTTGTTGACAATTGATAAAGTGGCAATTGCTCAATATACAATAAATGGTAGAAACTTTCATCACAGATTTAGGGTTATTAAGGATTTCCCTAGTCAAATTTTGATTGGCAATGACTTTTTAGACCCGCACAATTGTCAGATTCATTATGGTAAGAGACATATCATTTTGCAAAGATTTGGTCGACCTCCAAACAGAAATAGGAGTAATAATAGTCAATTAAATGTTTCTGATAGAATATCGCATATTTTGAGAGTATGCATGATTCCGAAATTTGTAGTAGCAAAGAAAACATTTTTGCCTCCTAGGAGTAAAGTAATTGTTCCACTAAAATTGGTAAATTCGTGGTCAAATAAGGAATATTTATTAGAACCTAATAGAGAAACAGAGCAGAGAAACAATATTTTTATTCCTAGAGCCTTATTAGCATCTAACCGGACATTATTGAAAATAGTGAATCCTACTCAGAAACGCGTATGGCTAACATTTAATACGGAGATCGGAAAAGCAGAAGATTATGTTGAGGAGCAGGAGTTAATAGACCAGGGATTGACACAGCAAGAGATTGAGGAAGTGATACAATCTAGGAAGGAATTTGACAAAACAAAATTGAATATAGGTGAAAAAACGGAGAGTAGTATAAAACAAAAGTTGGAGTTATTATGCCGGGCGTATTCGGATGTGTTCGCATGGAGGAAAGTATAGGAAAAATTAAGAACTATAGCCATCACATTGAATTAAAGACCAAAGTTCCATTTAGACGTGCTCAATATGCAGTGCCAGTAGCATTAAGAGATAAAGTGACGGAGCATATAAATAATAATTTAAAATAAGACATAGAAGAGGCTTCGAGCCCATATAACAGCCCAATGTTGTTTATTAAGAAGCCAGGCGGGAGTCTGAGAAGTGTCCTGGATGCCAGACAGTTAAATAGGCACGCAGAATTTTTCACGGTATCTCTACTGCCCATAAATTCGATTTTATCGTGTGTGGGAGGTCTTAAATGCTACTCAGTGCTGGACATAAAATCGGCTTATTTTCGAGTGCCGATCACGGAAGAATCACGTGACTGTACAGGATTTAATATACCAGGTCTAGGAAGTTATAGATTTACTCGAATAATTCAAGGTTACTTTGAGTGCACCAGCTGAATACTCTAGGATAATGGCAATGGCATTGACAAACATATCGGTAGAATCCGTATCCTATTTCATGGATGACATATATTTTGGAATGAGCAGGATAAAATGTTAAAGGTTTTAGAGAAGTTTTCAAAAGATTAAGAAAATTTGGCATGAAACTCTCAGTAGAGAAATGTTAGTTCATGAAAGAAAAGGTGTTAGCCTTAGGTCATCTAGTAAGTCAGAGTGGATACGAGATCAGTGAAAGAATAATAAAAGCAATAAGAGTGTTTAAACCACCGAAATCCCCGAAAGATTTAAAATCATTCTTAGGATTAACTAATTATGTAAGGATTATGCAAACTTAACAGCGGAGTTACAGAAACTTTTGAAAAAGGGACAAAAGTTCGTCTGGAATGAGAACCACCAAAAAGCTTTTGAGGATTTAAAGGCTGCTCTATTATCTGCTCCATTGTTATGTCCATATGTACAGGAGAGACCTTTGCGGTTATGCACGAATGCATGTTCAAAATCCGTAGGCGAAGTGTTGTTACAACAACAACAAAATGGTGATTGGACACCATTAGGATATTATAGCAGGCTACTAACACCAAATGAACACTTTAGACATATTGTGGAACAAGAACTGATTAGTATCTTATCAGCATGTAAAGCATTTAATTTTTATTTATATGCGAACGAATTCGAGTTGTATACAAATTGTCGAGCCCTTACTCATTTAAAGACATGTCCTAAATTATCACCTAAACTTTGACTTTGGTGTTTGGAATTGGAGAAGTACAGTTACATCCCGGTTCACTGTGAAGGAAATAAAAATCCGTCAGATGTATTGAGTGGAATACAACAATAGCTCCGGACAAAAATGACTTGGATTTGGATAAAATTGATACATTTCTGACGTTGGAAAAAACATAGATGTAGGCGAATTGCAGAGGAAAGACAAAATATTTGGACCCCTGATAAATGTAATAGAACATCCAGAAGAATGTACACCTGAACTGGAGAAACAAGCGAGAATGTACGACATAAGAGAGGGAAGATTGTATAGAATACATGGGTTTGCGAAAGCAAAAGGATATCTATTGTGACTTCCATTTTCTTTGCGTGAGCATGTTTTTAGACAACTCCATGTAGAACAATATGAAGGAGGACATTTCTCGTATAGTAAGTGTTATGCAAGGGCCGATTAGTTCGGAAAATTTATTTTCCTAATGTGAAGAAATGTTTTCATGATAAATGTGCATCTTGCATAACTTGTCAAATAAATAAGAGGGAAACAGGACGTATTCCGTTACATCCACAGACGTATCCACAATATCAACGTGGGATAGCGTAGGGATAGACGAAGCTGGAACTTTTCCAGTATTGAGTACTTATAGGCATAAATACATCTTGGTTATGGTGGACTAGGCTACGAGATATTTAATAGCAAAGTCAATACCAAATGTATCCGCAGAAACGATATGTCAGACAATATACGAGGAGTTAATATTGAAATATGGTATACCAAACAAATTTTATTAGATCGTTTGTCATCACATTGTGGAAAATTAATGGAGGAAATGGCAGAGCTGTTTGGAATTCATCTAAACTTCGCCAACACGGGTGCGCATTACAAAATTGGACAGGCGGAACGATTGAACTTGACATTACAAACAGTAATGAGACACTACTGTGAAAAGAAGTTAAACTCATAGGATGTTGTATTACCAAGTATTGTATTTACTTTAAATACACAAATCCATGACGGTATGAAATATAGTCCGTATTATCTGTTATTTGGTAAAGATGCTAGAATATGAAGACAATGAGTTACGGATCGCCGCGTTAAAAGAAGCTAGAGATTTGGCATATAAATTTGCAAAAACGGTTTAAAACGCAAAAGAAATATATGGAGAAAAAATTCGATCAACCAACTTTTGAAATTGGTTAAAAGGTTTTAGTGCGTCAAATGCCAACACCAGGGACACCAGTATGTTTTGCAGAAAAGTACAATATTAGAGCTGAAATTGTTGAGAAGTTAAATAACAATTCATATAAGATAAAATACTATAATAATAAGAGACAAGTAAAATATAATCCAGTTGAAATTCGTAGAATAAAACCATATATTAAAGAGGAAGAAGAAATACTAAGTGATTAGAAACAAAAAAACAGGGAATTTATTTTCTCTTATAAGTATAAGCACTGACCTAAGTCGAGTCAGCCCGACCTAGTTGGGTAGTGAACTTAGTGTTCACATAATATCCCAAAGAACCAAAGGCTAACGGCTTGAGGGCCAGGAAATGGTCTCGTCTCCTACAGTGTTATATGCTTATAAGGAAAAATAAAAATGCGAACCGCGAAAAACGGGATAAGAATAAGGAAGTAAATATAGTTTTAAGTTATACATAAATAAGCTATAATAAATAGAGCAGAAATATGCATTTCGTCAAGCTAAAATAAGTAATAGAGTATTAATATAAGAATGTGTTGTTATTTGCTTATGGGTTGTATAGAATAAAATTATTTTAAAAACAGAATATTGACTTGATAGCATTATATATGTACTGTGTAATATGCATTTATATGTTGAAATATTATTTTATATTAAATACCTGAAAAGAAAAAGTTAAAAGATACAGCATTTAAAAAATCAATCAATATTCAATCAACTAATATTTACTCAATATTCAATCAATCGATAATTATTGATGACGATTATTACCTATCAATTGATTAATGATTCATTATTTACTTGTAAAAGCCTGACATTTATTGATATAATGGTATAAGAAATAGAAACAAGTATGTATACGTATAGATGTTTACGTTTCTGTATTATTACTATAAAATTACTATCAATGAAAGTTACTATTTATTTACTATTATATTAATTTTGAATGATAGATATCGACTACTGTGTGCAATAAATAAATATATAAGAAGTATGAATGAAAAAGAAGGAAATATTACGTAGACAATAGATGAGGTATTAGCCTATCAAAAGTAACTACGTTAAAGTCAGTAATCAAAATAGATATTGTTTCAATAAATCAATTTTGAAGTTGATTCTGTATACAATATCGAAACAGAAGTTATATGTAAATTAGCTCGATTCATAATTTTGCGAGACGCAAGATTCAGTCGCTAATAAAAGCCAGATTTAGAGGTGTGTCAATATGGGAATAAAATATTACTAAATATTAAGTATTTAACAGTGTATAAGATTTTATAACTACAGATAGGGCAAGCCTGACGAATACATATTTTTGTTTCTATTGCAGAAAAAATGGAAAAACTAGTCGTTATTTTATTATCAGCAGTAGCATTAACATCTTTGCTAGGCATTGCTTTAATAGTACTGGGAGTGTATATTTATAAAAAAGCAACTAAAAAGGCGAAGAAGGTAATTTTCTGTGAGACGTATATTCCGCACATATACATATTAGATTCACCACAAAGCAGAGAGCGAAATAGTATTAGCTCTACAACACAGAAGAATGACGACGAGATTATTTCGTTTAAGAATTTGTTTCACAATGACACTGATCCCTATGACATTAACATTGAAAGGGATTCTAGCTCAATCACAAACACAGGTCAGAGGGAACATTCAGACACTCATGCAACTATGCGCAGCGAAGATACACTAATGCACAATACAGCCATCTTGGACGAACAGAGGAATTTTCCAACATCGCCTCCATCTTTACATTCATTCCACCACCACCCTCCCTCTTCCTCAAGAAAAACTTGATGCACTACACTAAATTAACATAGAAAATACACAAAACTAGAAAAAAAGCGCAGAGTTAACACACGACGAAGATACTGTTTGCACAGCACAAGCGAAGAAAATGAGCCAAAACGCCGTTCCCGAGCAAATTTTCACGCCCGAACTGGACTTAGTGGAGAAGTGTGTTTCCAAAAACAGCTAAAAGTATCCAAAATTTAATAAAAAATGTAGTTCAACGTGAACTTCTCCAGTTACAACACGATAGTGGCATAGTCCCGTGCAATATGTGCTTGATTTAGTCCAGTTTTTCTACAAAAAAAAAAACGCTAAAAATAGAATTTACGAGTAGCATGGAGTCCTTAACGGAAGGAGCCCCAGAACTAAGTGACGCTTACCAATTATTTCATCATCCAGCGTAGCCGGATGTGAACTAGTGTTGCAAAGTATAATAGGAGAAAATGTTATTACACGGGAGCAATGAGTGGAAATAAACTAGTGTTTTCAGACACCCTTATCACTTATTACATTCGTTATAGTTCAAAACTATATGTGCTATGTTTTGTTTATGTGTAGTGCGCTTGATTTTGTCAAAAATAGAAGAGGGAAAAGTGAAATTTTAATTTCCCACTGTTTTCATTAGTGTCTAAAAATAATGAAAAAACAAGTGAGTTTTCTACTCTGCAGTGAGTGATCGCATGACAGCAGTAACTCAGTCAAACTACTTGGGTACAAAGGGCAGACCACACCTTTGTTATCAGCACCTTTATCGAATCTCTCGTTCTATATTACACTTGTTCTCTCTCTCATGTACACAGAGAAGAATAACTGAGATATATATTTCTTTTTGTCTCTCTTGCATTAGACTGCATTCCTCTTTCTCTTTTCAAGTGGAAGAATTAAAAACAACAGGAGTGATAAGTATCAATACTTCTGAGTTATTATTAAACTGATAAACTACGACAAAAACCGACAGATGGCTCTAGCTTATTCTTTTAAAAGACTTGGTCTTGGTCATCATACACAGAAAAAGAAACAACAATTTCCCGCAATCTGTGGGTGATGAGCAAAAATTAATGGTCATTTTCAGAGCTTGGGAGTGGATGCCTGCCTGGTACACCACATACCTTTCAGGAAGCAAAATCACTGTAAACAAACCAAATAAAAAAAATTTAGGTGCTCTAGCTCCAATGGTTACGGAGATATAGTGAATAATAGAAACGGCTAAAATTTCGTCTTTCCCCCTCCCTCTACCCAACCTGTGAGGTATTTTTTCTGGCATCCGCCATTTTTGTGATCACTGATGGGTATATGTTTATAAAATAACGGATGGCAAATTGTTGCATGATTTGATCTTAAACTCGAAAAGGAGAGCAATTTTGTCAAGTTGATGCGTAGACCATTATCTAAGCTAGTAATTTATGAAGAATTGGTAAAATGTCGATACGTTTTCTTTTAATGCATCACAATTGCCTACACAAAATCATAGAATTGCAAACGAAAAATTGATAAACGATTGCAAAATGAGATCGAAAATTACTAAGGAAGTGAGTTGCTTTAGCGACGAAAACTGTATATCATTTTCTTACCTTCATGGTGATCCCTTTTAGATCAAAAGTTCCAATATATTTCAGGCAAAAATTGTCTTGTAGGCCTTATATCTGGAGAACTACATATACCGGGCTAGATATTTAAAACTCTGTTTTGGAGATATCTGGAAAATTATTTATCAATTTGTTTTTTTTTAAAAAAAAAGCTGTAACAAAAGTTGTTCGTCTCGATAGGAGACATCCAATGATATCACAGTCGACCTCGGGAGCGGGAGCGGGGACAACTTTGAAATCTTAAATAGGAATCCTTTTTTTAGTGCCTATTCTGATTCTTGGTGAAAAATGTTGTATTTAACATATTATTGCGTTGTGTGGGAGATTGCGCTCTAATCGAGAAAATCAAAATTGGTTACAAACACTTGAAAAATGAGGCACTTAAAACTTTTTTGTGAATATCTGGAAATTCGAAATCGAATTTTAAAAAAGTTGTAAGAAAAGTTGTTCGTTTTGAAGGAGTGCATCCAATAATACCACACTCGACCCCTGCCCCCATCCCCCGGGAACTGGAGGGGCTCAACTTTGAAATCGTAAAAAGCAATCCTCATCTTTCATTCCATATTCTGGTTCTCCGTGGAAAATATTTAACTCTTGTGTTGAACATTCTATTTTGTTGCGTGGTAGATGTCTCTTTAATCGACATAAATCAAAACGGGGTAAAACACTTAAAAAAATGAGACATTTAAAACCTTTTTGGGGAATATCTGGAAAACTAAATATCGGATTTTTAAAAAGTTGTAACAAAAGTTGTTTGTCTCGAAGGGAGACATCCAATGAAGCCACACTTGATCAAAAGCCCCCACCCCGGGTTGGGAGGGGCACAATTTTGAAATCTTAAAAGGATACCCCACTTTTATTGCATATTCTGACTCTCCGTGACAAATATATAACTATTTTCTTGAACAGTTTTTTTTTCGTTGTGTGGTAGATGGCTCTCTAATCGATAAAAATCAAAATGTGGTACAAATAATTGAAAAATGAGACATTTAAAACTTTTTTGGGAAATATCTGGAGAACTAGAAATATGATTTTAAAAAAGATGTAACAAAAGTTGTTTGTCTCGACCGGGGACATCCAATGGTGCCACACACGATCCCTGCCTCCCGGAGAGGGTCAACTTTGAAATCTTAAATTGGAACCCCATTCTTTTATTGCTTATTCGAATTGTCCGTGAAAAAATACGTAACTTGCGTATAGAACACTATTTCGTTGCGTGATAGATGGTATTGTAATCGGCAAAATCGAAATTGGTTACAAACGGTCAGCAAAATCAAAATGGGTTGCAAACAGTTCAAAAACAATATCTCAAGAAATACACATCAGATTAGGAAAATTAATACTTTTGATATTTTCGCAAATGCTATGAAATGACCATAGTTGTTCCCACCACTACCATCTGAGGAGGTTAGAAAGGAAGTTATTCTAAAATCTGTAATGAGAAACCGGTGCTTTATAGCAAAAACGCTTTGATTCTCCAGAACTTGATACTTTACTTTGTCCAAATTGTTAGTGTAACTCCTATCACAGATGTCGCTGAAGTGGAGAGCAGTTAGAAGCATTCATGGTTTATTTATATCAATGTATTGAAATCTAGTTTTAGCGTTCCCTAGGAACAACGTGGATGTAGGACTAATTTGTTACCTTCGGGATGCTTTTTTAATGTGAGTGCTCTTGCCTCTCACCATCGGGGTGTTTGTTTTAGGTGAGTCATCTTGCCTTTTACCATCGGGGTGCTTGTTTTAGGAGAGTCTCTTTACTTCTCACACATCTCCATTGTTTACTGAAAAAAATGTTCGAAATGGTGTCCGTTTCCTGCAATACACATTGCAAGTGTTACATTTATAGCGAGAGCCTGACCATGGACTGCGACTCATGATCCCAGTCCTTGTTTCATAGACGGTAATTTGAATGATAAAGAATGTATAGCAGAAAATAGTCACCATTTCGAACTTTTTTCTTATCATTTGTTAACGGTGTTTGCAGATGGGCACGAGCAAGTTCGGACGAGTTTTCTGTGAATTAGGGTCGAGTGGACACATAACGAGCCAAATTCTGTGTGTAGTTTCAAGTACTCTCACCAAGTATTCTTCATAGAGAATATAATTATTATCAATGATACTACCTTGAAACCTCTGAATAACGGACACCAATGGGACATGAATTTTTGTCCGTTACTGGAGGTTTCCGTTACAGAAAGAATACAGAAATGTAAATATTCACAACGGTACTTCTATGTAGTATTATACAGTAAATACATTATGCATGAGCGTTTTGTAAAATTCTATATGAAAATTCTCTACTTATTATTTAAATCACTGGCAGGGATTAACAAGAAATTCTTTTCTGTTACATAATATTATTGGTGAGGGTGTACTGCAAAAGATATTACGCGTATGGAAATTTTCTAAAGTACATGTCACCCTATAAAAAAAACATTAATTCACTACTTCCTATATTAAAAATAAACATATCTTAAAAAGAGCATTTCCAATCCTCAGAACATTCTCAAAAAATGCGTTAGGAACCAGCTAACCGGCTAAACTCTTTTGTTTAGCGAAAAAGGCACGATTTTTCCTCTACAAGGATACCAAAACTCATTACAAGTATCCTCTGAGAATCCTCAGTGCGTTGCGGAAGAAACATATGTGCGCGCGTGTGTGTGTATGTTCGTGTAGAGGCGCTTTATCTTTGTTGGCAGAATGGACGAAAAGGCAAGTTATTGGAAGTGCGTATTTTTATTTTGTCAGTTTTAATTTTTGTCGATTACAGCGCTATATAAAAGCAACGGAAAATTGCTCAATACGAAGGTAACGTATTTTTTCACAGATAATCCGAATAGGCAATAAAAATGGGGGTTGCTATTTAAGATTTGAAATTTGATCACCTCCGATCCCTATGGTGGGGGTGGAGCGTCGAGTCTGTTATCATTGGATATCATCCTTCAAGACGAATAACATTTGTTACAACATTTTTAAAATCCGATTTGTAGTTTTCCAGATATTTTCAAAAAGATTTTTAAATGACTCACCTGGTAGTGTAAGCAAATCCAAACTATTACTTAACACTCAATATAATGTGCTTATTCCGTAAAAGTACAAAAACTCGATTTAGGGTCTGCTATCAAAAATGTTGTGGCCCCTGATCCAAAAATGCATCAAAAGATCCAATATATTTCAATCAGAAACTTTCTTGTACGCCTTACATCTGGAGAACTGCATATAGTGTAGACAAACCCAAACTATTGTTTACTCAGTATTCTGTGCTTATTCCGTAAAAGATACGAAAACTCGATTTAGGGGCAGTTCAAAAATTTTGTGACCCCTGATCCAAAAACTAATTATTGGCCAAAATCGCAATCTTTTGATGCATTTTTTGGATCATTTCTAAAATTCTTAGCCAAGATCACAACGTTTTGATCCATTTTTGGGGATCGTTCCTAAACTTCTTGTTCAATCTTACATAGAGAAAAAAGCACCCACAGTAAGAAAACTTTTCGGTCATTAATTCTTGTAAATCAAAATACAATTGTTAAAAATATTACTGAATACCAACTCATCTTAATTAATGGTGAATTTAAGCACCCTAAGGCATTAGATAATTCTTAGCTTGAAGCTTCTCTTTACCTGAGTAAAATAACAAGTTATTTTCTTACTCGGATTCGATGTTCTCGCATTGATCATCATAATAATATGTCGTAGATTCGTCCACTGGAAAATTATGAGATGAATATGTTGGCATGCATGCTATTTCATCTAGTGTTTAAAAAAACGTTAGGTTTAGAGGTGACGTAAGTTATTTATGGTAATCAGAGTATCGAAATGCAGGGTATTGGCCTTTTCTTAGAGTTACTACCCGCCAAGAGTTTGTAGAAAATGTCCCCGCGTCATGATGTTGCCCTATCTTGAAATTACAAAGTTCCAATTTTCATTATTATTGTATTTAAATATTGGGATACATTAAATACGAGGGCTGTTGGAAAAAAATCTGCAAACTACTACCTATAGTAACACTAGTGTGTCGATATTATAAAATTCGGGAAAATATATATTTTTGTTAAGAATGGCCAAAATTTTCCGAAATCCGGATTCCGGAAAAATTATTTTCAGGAATCGGAAATTTCACTTTCCCTATCTCGGAAAAAATCGGAATTCGGAAAAATTTCGGATTACAGAAGAAATCTGGAATTTAGTAAATTCCGGAATCAAAAAAACATCTAAAGTCAGGATTTTTCCGACATTGCATTTTTTCGAAATCCGAAATTTTCCGAATTCCGTATTTTTTCCGATTTTATTTTATTGGCCATCCTTAATCTTTTACTTTTAAAGTATCTTTGTTTATTTGAACATATTCCTTTAATTTTCACAGCACTTTGAAGAACTATATTAGAACTGCTGTTCGGAAAATTTCAAGCGACACAAATCGCACACCAAGCATATTATTTTTGATGTGTGGGATTAACACAAAGATATTGTGTCTTAAATGAGGTCAGTAAGGACAGTAAGACATTAATTCGATATTTCCACTGAAATATCAAGAAATTACGTAATTTGCTATGAGGGAATGGTGGTTGAGAGTGATGTGACCATTTGGATTCATTTCTCGTAATTCATTGATGACCTTTGGCAAGAAAATTATTGTGTATATCTCAGCATTTACTATCCTTCGATCTTCCAAAGCTGTGGTTGCCTCATAACTGATATAACCGAAACAATCATTTGATTAACATAATTCCTCGAAGGAACCATTTTCGTTGGCCACGGGTCATTGCGAAATACTCAAACCGTGAATTATAGTTTCTTCTTTCTGAATCGTGTAAATGAATATAAGTTTGTCTCACATATCGATGTAGTACATCAATTTTCACTTACCCTAGTTGAATTTTTGAACATTTCTTTTCAAAAATTGACTGGAGCTTGTTTCTCAGCTTTGGTCAAATTGTATCAGATCCAACGGCTTGGAAGTTCCCTTACGTTCAGATAAACATGCAAAGTCCTAACCATTGCATATCAATGCATATCAATATGCAAGGATGTCTAAATCTCAAGATATATCACATGGCAATATCTCGCAATAATTTGAGGTACAGCATGAACATTAACTTATTGACAACAATGAACGCTAGTGGGCCACCGTCACAAAATGCAGCATTGAAAAAGGTGAAACCATATTGGAATAGGGGTAACGAACTGTGTGCAGTGCTGTGGGATAATGCTTCAACCCCAAATGCCGAACTAGATCGCTCGAAAAAATGAAATAAATGTTTAAGTTTTACATTCCTCAGTTATGCCGGATAGGCTAAAAGAGGCGGTGATAACGAGAAACCAATGAAATGGTGGAATGAAGATAGTGGTAGGAAATGGGACAACCTCTACAAAGCCCCCTCATATGGTATTTGTCCACCACAAAGCTAATTTGGCTCAACCTGAAATCGAACCAAGGACCCTATTAGGTCGTTTTATCTACTGATTTGGTGTTAAATTACTTTTGAAATTATAAACAAACCTCATTTCCCGAAAGTAGTTACCAAAAATTTCATTTCTCAAACAAGACTACTTCAAACTGCTCTGAAAACAAAAACGAACAATTAAAGATATACTGCTCTGCATTAGAAAATAGGAGATTCCGATTATTTTCGTTTGAGTGGCATTTTCTTTTAAGTTTGGATCCTGATGACAAATATAGCATCAATTTTCCCCAACATAACGTTACGTTTCTCTCGAAAAGGGAAGGTATGTTTATATCAATACGTGCAAATTACATTATAATATAAAATACATATATTTTTCATGTACATACAGTGATTTCAAAATGAAGAAAGTAAGTAAATACACGTGAATGCAAATAAATACCAGAGTTTACTGAAATAGGTACAGTTAAGAACAATATTAAGTATAAGTTGGAGGTATAAGGAATGAAAGCTCCAATCTATACTTAATATTGTTCCTAACTGAACAATTAATCGTATATAAGCCTATAATTTATGAAACAATTTCCTTCGTTTTGGAATTTTTCCAGGAGTTATAACGCCCATACTCTCCCTTTGCAGCAACCAGCAGAAGTCAGCCATCACATTAATGATCCAACCGCCTTGATACCTCTTTCCAATATTCTTTTAGTCATAATGAAAGCGTTCACCGTGTTCTTCACAATGGAGACCAAGATTGTGTGGGAAAAGTTCTAAATGTGGATTTGAAAACTGGAGTTTGAGACACATATTACACCCAAGATTTCCAAGATTATTATATTATATGCTCATAATCAAAACTTCTTGTATTAACCAAGAAGTTCTTTACAACATTCCTGACGCTTTGCCAATCTTTCTTCTCCATTTGGATCGTGGTATTTTCATGGTCTCGTTGAGAAGTTTTCTATATGTGGACCAGCAAATATATCAGTAGTGAGTTTTTCAATGCTCATAGTACTAAATATCACGCCTATATACTTTAAATGCTTACGCACGAAATGTGTCATGACGCCTAACTTTATGGGCAGCAGAGGAAGTAAAATTTTCACGTTCTTTAATAGTTTTTCCTATGCACATCAGTACTTCTTCCTCTAAACCTTGTTTCTGGAATATGTCGAATTCTCAAAAAAACTGACATGATATAAGAGAAAACTAATTACATATTTGAAATCAGAGCAACATTCCAGTTCGGAAAATTTTATTCATTTTTACAGAATGCATGCAGAGCGGTGTAATTTAAAAATAGAAATGCATAGTTTTTGAACTTTGGCAACAGCGGAATGTTAGCTTCACAGTGTGCAGCAGTTTGTAGAAAGTTTACTAGCGGTACTCATATTCCCATTTCTTACTTGCATGCATTTAGGCACGTAACATATGAACTTTATATTGTTTAAATTGGCCTTATTTTTCTCATACACTAGTAGATATACCCGTTCATCGCAAGGAGGGAATATGTTATTAGATATTATTTTTATCTCCTTCTCCTTAAGGTATTTCAATGGAAGTGTAATAATAACCACTCACAAGTAAACCTTACGTTTGGGTGAATCGAGTTGCTGACTGAGATATATATGAGAAAGTAGTACTAAATGTGGTCAGTATTTCAGTGAAGTTGTAGGTGCGAAGCTCCAGGGGTTTAGGAGATACAGCTACCAGAACATCACATGGAAGTACAGAATAGTCTTCATACAGTTGGAGGTAAAAGCTCTGTAAGACTTCTTGTAACGACAAAAGGTGAATAACAAATATATGGGTACATATTAGGACTAGGGGGAAGTAATATAGTAAGGGTATACCTGACGGCAGCCATCTTGAAATCCGCCATTTTGAATTAAGGTTAAGTTTTTAAAATATGAATAGGGTCATGTGATACATGATTTAAGGCGCAAATTTAATCAGAAGAGCAATGGTCACGTTAATTTTGAGTTACGCACAATTGGTAAAAAGTTACAGGGAAATTAAATATTGTTGCAGCATATGTATTAGTCCTTTACCCCACCTTGTAAATTTTGTTTTAATGATAATAATTAAATAAAAAGCAGGTGGATAAATATTAGGTCTCTGGTAAGAGTTGCTTTGATGGCGGCCATGTTCAAATTCGCCATTTTGAAGTAGGCAAAAGTTTTAAACAAAACGCATAACAGTGATACCTTATTAATAGCAAATTTTACCATAAATCCAACGGTATAACCATTTTTGCTTTATCATTAACCAGCATTTGTTATCGCATAAACAAGTTGCTAATTTAAGGAAAAATGACCAAAGAGGAATTGAGTCATAATTGAACTTGGGTCTTTCTTCCAGAAAAGTTCTCAATTAGTACAATCAATATGTAGTTCAGAAAGGAGTGCATGACTTG
This sequence comes from Thermobia domestica, assembly GCF_964235325.1. Taxonomy (NCBI): domain Eukaryota; kingdom Metazoa; phylum Arthropoda; class Insecta; order Zygentoma; family Lepismatidae; genus Thermobia; species Thermobia domestica. Next base: position 219,939,488 of record NC_137464.1, read on the forward strand.
CACAAATGCTCTGCTCACAGTGAGCACACCTGACAAAGGGAATCGAGTTACACTTGACACATCTCTCGTTAACAAATCCGTCAAAGCAGTAGTCGTAAGGAGCGATCCATTTAATTTTGTGCTGGTTAATGATAAAGCAAAAATGGTTATACCGTTGGAATTATGGTAAAATTTGCTATTAATAAGGTATCACTGTTATGCGTTTTGTTTAAAACTTTTGCCTGCTTCAAAATGGCGGATTTGAACATGGCCGCCATCAAGGCAACTCTTACCAGAGACCTAATATTTATCCACCTGCTTTTTATTTATTTATTATCATTAAAACAAAATTTACAAGGTGGGGTAAAGGACTAATACATATGCTGCAACAATATTTACTTTCCCTGTAACTTTTTACCAATTGTGCGTAACTCAAAATTAACGTGACCATTGCTCTTCTTATTAAATTTGCGCCTTAAATCATGTATCACATGACCCTATTCATATTTTAAAAACTTAACCTTAATTCAAAATGGCGGATTTCAAGATGGCCGCCGTCAGGTATACCCTTACTATATGACTTCCCCCTAGTCCTAATATATACCCATATATTTGTTATTCACCTTTTGTCGTTACAAGAGGTCTTACAGGGCTTTTACCTCCAACTGTATGAAGACTATTCTGTACTTCCATGTGATGTTCTGGTAGCTGTATCTCCTAAACTCCTGAAGTTTCGCACCTTCAACTTCACTGAAATACTGACCACATTTAGTACTACTTTCTCATATGTATCTCAGTCAGCAACTCGATTCACCCAAACGTAAGGTTTACTTGTCAGAATAACTTCATACAACCACATTCAGAACACACAAAATGGATTACAGCTCTTTGTTCTTTTTCAAAACAAATAGTGATGGCTGTATTCATCTTCCATTTCATATCCAAAAACCAAACATTATTGAATGCCAATTACAATAAATAAATAAATCTATATATATAAAAGAGAACGCACAAATCCTTTGTGAACTCATCACGCTAATACGGCTGAACCAATTTCTTTCATTTTTGGGGGGTTATTATGATTTGGACCCTAGATGGTTTTTATCATATCACTTTAATTTTTAATTACCAGTGTCTTGAGATAATTGACCATTCAAGTGTCCATACGTACAAATCCTTTGTTATTAGTTCATCATAGGTAAAAATAAACGTATTTATATGCAACCCGCATGACCATGTGACTCGGCGGGTTAACATAAATGACAGGCGCTATAATTTTAACATTTACTGCAAGCATATTTCACGGGTATTAAACACATGAGATATGGAGTTGTGCATTTAAATTTTCATTTCAACCCAGCGAAGCGGGTAATATATGCTAGTAGAAAATAAAACACAAATAATAAAGCTCTGAGAATCGTCTCATATAAGTGCTGCTTGGAACAAAAATGAGTTAGTTACGCAGAAAAAGAGGGTAAATATTGAATTTATTCCGAACCTGTTCCAGAAAAGCTTTCTCTCGTAAATGAGCAGGAGCGAAGAGTTCTTGAGAAACTGTAATGCAGCTCACCGAACGCGTGACGAGCGGATTACGTCACACTCGCGCGACTGGAGTGGGTGGCAAATAGTACTGAAAACATACTGATAACACACTCAGCATATTGGAATATGTGCACGAGAAATATTTCGCAGGATTTTTAGGGGGATAGAACTTACTCACGGGCCACTCCTTGAAATCACCACTAGTTGACACAATTCTGAAAATAAGAAATAGCGAATTACTATAGCAATGTAACTTGAGGTATTGCTATCTTCTTTCCAAATCTGTTTGCTCCATAAGTAATTGAATCTTAAATCGCGTGTAATAGGAGCATTTCTGATATTTCTGCTACAAAAGGAAAATATGCCTGTTTAAACAAAGATATGTCAGGTTTTAAAGTGTGCTGTGTGTAACGACAAAATCTGTGGCATACTTCAACAAAAAAAGTTGTTTAGATAGATAGATAGATAGATAGATATAGCTATGTGTGTGTGTGTTACATTCTGCCTTGAAAAGTGTATTTTCATGGTTCATTTTTATTATCAATAATTTCTACCGGTTTTTACATAAACTGCGCTCAATTGGATATCTTACTTGTAGAAAAATGAAGAGTGTTCACATTTATTTTTAATTCCAAAGCGAGACAACTTAATAAAGAAACCAACGTTACATGATACAATAAGTAGCGAATTTAATGTACTAAAAATATGCTAATATTTGACACCGCCCAGTCTTAAAGCCGAAGACAGTCCGGACAACGGCTTTACAATAGGAATTTTCTGTTTAAAAGAAGGCAGCTCCAACATCGTGAAAAGAATTGAAAGATGGGGGGGGGGGAGCTCGTTTCAAAAGTTTTAAAGTGTGCTATTCTCTTCTTTCTTTAACTGAAAAGTCAGACTTTTACTGAAAGAATGTTTTGGCATTTGATAATTTTTGCATGACAGTCCTACACTAATAGGAACTTATACTTGCTGATTATTATTCAATGTCACCTTGCAGTGACACTCATATCGTTCGGAATATTGTTCCGATAGTGCACTTCTAGTTGCAGGTCTTCGTGTGAGTGTTGTCATTGGTAAGAAAGAAGTTGGACTTCTAATTTTTTGGTAATTGTTCTTTGAATGTTGAACCTTCGCTGAACCTGAAGCACACACAAATACACGAAGAATAAACAATCAGTTTTCATGGAATCTCCATGAAAGTAGGGATCACTCCTTAACAATGAGAATCATACCTGGTGTTATTGGTGAATATTTTTCGTCCTTCAGGGAAAGCCATTTGGGAACCAGAGACCAACTTCACGTGCGTTAGTGATTCTTGCGCCCTGTTCAATAAACCTTTAATCATATGTGAATCTCAGAAGTTTACTAGTTTCTGGAATTCTAAAACTAATTGATTCCACGTTGTAGGAGAAATTTGTCTTGAATAAATAATAATTTATGGTAGTGACATGGGCGGCGATTCGGGGGGGCCAAAGGGGGCAGTTGCCCCCCTCCACTTTTTCGAAGTGACCAATTAATGTATATGGTTTCATTTGGAAATGTAAAGATTTTGTATCTTATAACTGGTTCATAGAAACAATGATGCCATATAATATTTGCCTAGCGTGAGCACCTATTGGTTGTCTTCCTGTAAAGTTAAGAAAGCTACAAGAATTGGGTTTTAATTGGCACGCAAAATTGCCCAAAAATTAACCGATTGGAGTGCAACAATTCCAGCGTACTTTCATTTCTTCTTACAAGGGCTCGATATATTAGTCAACCGCTTTGAAACTAATTGAGAGAACATCGAAGAAAAAAATCGAAGAAAAATCGATAATCGAAGAAAAAAAACTTTCACATGTTATTTTTTAATTGCACACAAGTCGACAGTTGCTAAAATGTCTTTTCTTCTTTCTAATAATACGGAATATTGATTAAAAAGAGAGTAATAAGAGACAACTTCTACCTTTTTCATTGTTTTGCAGTGTAATATACGAGTAACTGGTGTATTTATGGGTGTACGAGTGTATAAACAATTAAATTTAGTGAATTCAACATAATTCTAGGTTTTAGGATTATTTTGTATAACTGGAGTGTGGAGTGATTCTAAGTATTGTTGTGTTTTGATGTGTTCCAAGAAAGTGAAAACTGTATCTAATGACACAAACATGTTTCGGGAAGCTGCAAAAGTAAATATTTCTTTAAATGTCGTAGCATATACTTGTAGTATTTACTGTTCTTCTATGAGTAATAACGTACATTTAATGGCATGTGTGGAATTAAAAATGTAAGTTATTCATTAATCTCCAGTTTGCAAAACAATGTCATTATGCATTACTATGATTAATATTATCCTTTCTATTTATCTGTTTTACAAATTCGTCATTAAATAATCTAATCATACAATTTTCCAAGCACAATTTTAAGATGTTCTTGAGCAAGGAATCAAATCTCTTCTTACACTTTCATAGGGCTAGTACCTACTTGCGTTGCTCTTGTCAATTTACTTAATAAAATATTAAATACGATGTACGCTATTTTAACTGAAAAACATAGTATCCTATTAATTATACAATCTTTCGTCAAACAAAGTGCTAGAAACAACCAGGGAAGCTAACATTGATATACAAATATTGAAATCATGTCTTGCCTCCCCACTTTTAACGTCCAATCGCCGCCACTGGGTAGTGATAATTGTTGTTATGATTTTGGCGATAATGCAGATGTTGGAGTAGTTTTAACGCAGATACAGTTGTATTTTTAATATATCAGAGTGACAATTCTTGCAATCTGGTGGGAAGGACCAGCTTTACTTGACTTAACAAACATGTTCTGTTTCGCACTGAACCTGGTTCTAATACTTTATGAAATGCTGAGTAAGAAACTTAGTATAATTGGAAGTGGGAGCATACATACGGTGCTACGGTTTTTCTTTCAATATAATCATTCTTATGAAGATTGTTATTTTTATATACATAATCGTTTAATCACAAAATAGTGGACGTATTAAGGGCTTATCTCAGTTGGTTACGTCTCTTAATGGCTCTATGTATTTTTATCTAATTATTTTATTTTCTATTTTTAAAAGGTTCCCCATTCATTCTTGGAATCAGTATAATACAACTCTTGAGGAGGGTGTTCGTACCAATAACAATTTGGAAGCTTGGCATAGAAGATTCTATGGCCAAATAAACTCGTTGCGGCCATCAATATGGAACTACCTGGAAGCTATACAGAAGGAACAATCAATAGCAGAATTTCGTTTGGAGCAGGCTGTGGCTAGTCGCACTCCACAGACAAAAGCTACTTATAGAAATTTGACAAAGCGTTTGTCTACAATCATGAGGAATTATGATGAGAATGATATGATCCCGTACCTGCGAGGAATCGCCCATAACTTTAAATTTTAAGTATGGGAATAGAAGATAAGTTATTTAAATGTACCTTCTGGAAACTTTTCAACTTAAAGTACATTCCATCTTTAGACTTCATTGTGCGCTAAAAGTGCATGTAACCTCAACCTAAAGACTTCATCGTTCTGCTTATTTATTCCAGGATAGACCCAGAAGTTCCAAGCTGTGACTGGGGTTGACATAAGCCTTCCGTCCTGTATAGTGATAGGTGAATTCCCGGGAAGATATTGTTCGGGAATATTCCAGGGAGATTCCCAAATATGGGGATATTCCGGGAATTTATGTGCAAACACAAAGAAACTTGCATTCTATTACTATATTATGATTTCAAAATAAAATTCGTTTTTATCACAGTATACTTATTCCTGTTGTCTCCAGAGAATTCTTTAAAATATATATTCTGAAGGGTATCATGCTATTTTATTATTATTTTATGTTATTTATGGGCTTCGCATAAATGTGTGTTTATTTACAATATGTTTTATGCGAGAAAATATAAAGGAAAAACATCTGGTATAGAAAGTTCATATACCTTTACACCACTAAACAGTTTAAATTTATATGTAGGGGTATATTCTAAACTTGACCCTACTACTAATATTATAATCATATTAAATTTTTAAATGTTATAAACAAATTAGGTTAGTAACTGCCAGAAAACATACGTACTCCCTCAAAAATTGTAAGGTTGCCAGTGTATGGGATGGCATATATATATAGAATGTGATTTAGGTACTCTGTGCTTTGTTACTGTGTTCTTACAGTGTACTATTAAATCTCTAATTTTAGAAGATACACTCGTTTAAACAATATAAACGGTGCTATAAAAATTCACCAACAAATCTTGGTATATGAATACACGTAAAAGGATGCAAACAAATTCTAATTAACACAGGTCAGGAAACACCGGTACTAATGAAACATCCTGAGAAGGAATTCTAATATTGATATGTTAACATTACATTTTAAAAGTATATGTGTTTACGACTACAGAGTTTCTTTATTCAATATCTGATTCTTTCTCAGAGAGCGAAATTCGAATCAGAGTCAGCAGATAGTCCGACTTCTGTTACTGACGGTGGTACAAGGTGTATTGATAGTACTTCACCTCTATCTTTACAGAATTTATAGATTACTTTTCAAACTGCTTCCTTTTGGTCATTCATAAATCAGTACATTGCTATTTTCTAGTGCAAATGGAAATGGAACTTAAAAATCATATTATTAATTAGTTATGTAATGTACAGTCAACTAATTTCATTTTTAAACCTCCAAATTATTTAAAACCGAAAAATAAATGAGAATAAATGAAAATAAAGTAATTACTTATATGGTTCTTATAATTTGTAAAATAAAGTAAATAAATGTAAATAAATTCCGTTCCGGGAATTTATATGCCAGGAGAAAAACTGGGGATATTCCATTTTTGTTTCCCTCCCGACAAGGAATATACCCACTGCTCATCACTAGTCGTGTATGAGGTACTTAAAACGAGATTAATTCAAGGAAGAACAATAATGAAAGCAGTATAAGTTTTAGGCTCTGGTAAATATCACGACTACATTTAATCATTAAAATTGGATATCAGTTAGTTAGTACATAGATAAAACCGAAATGAATGAGACTCAATACTTTAAGACATCATTCAATGTGGACGTAAATGCATGTGTAGATAATTAGATAGACAGAACAGAAATACTGAACTGAAAACCCTGCAATGACCACAGAGAACTACTAATTTAATTATTTTATATAAATGTGTTTTAACTATGTAATACACCGTTATTCTCTCGTAGCTTCATTTACATAGTCACGCTAAATCTGCCATTCTGATACAGTTAATGTAAAGATTCCTACCACACGTCACTTTAGACCACACATATGTTAAGAAACTCTCTGGAAACTAATTTTGTCCGTAACGCAAACATCATTCAAATATTTTGAGTTCTGTTCTTCTACCTATCTTAATTTTGAGTTGTTTATTTGATATTTACTGCTCATTAAGTATCATCAACCACCAGATTTGTTATGTGAATCAATTAAATGTATCATATAGTGAATATAATGACAGTGAAAAAATTGTTTTTTCTTGTCCTGATACTTATTTTTGTTAACAAATATTCCACATATTATATTTCTCAATTAGTTTTTAAAAAATATTTAAGTAATCCATTGCCACTTACATTACAAAGTACCTAGGTAATAAAATGAACTGTTTTAAAGATTAGTGAATGTTAGTTAATATAAATGTATAGTATTGGCACATGCATGAATTACTACATGTTAGTGAGTATCAATAAATTAGTGCAGCATAATATCGTTGAGGTAATAAATGAGTAAAATGAATTGAAGTGTCTTTAATGTTTATAGTTTGAAGTAGCGGTTAGGTCAGTTTTTTCACTGTTTCATCCTTTGATAATAATGGTTCTTCCACTTTTAATTTGTTTTACAAAAATTTCAAAATAATTCACACGTCACAAATACTCTTGTTATCACTTAAGACATTTTCAATTAGGTTTCAGTTCAAATCATTACTCTTAATTTCGAGAGTACATAAGGTCTGGAAGTGACCAAATTCACATGTTAATAACTTTAAAGGCTGCATTATCAAAAATTTATGTTCTCATACTTCATTACAACAAAAGTGGATATTGTTATTTCAGGGCTTTTGAAACTTGTAAGCATTTATTATTACTTATCATAAGAATCTATTTGTTTTAAAGCTTTGTAAACATATATAAATAACTCACCTATTTCCATAATCTTAGGTTACGATATTTGTGTATATCTCGCCTTCTTTATATATATATATATATATATATATATATATATATATATATATATATATATATATTTACGAGCCATCCTTGTATAAATCTTTGCTTGTCATACAAATTTGAATGTTAAAAGGCCCGTGAGATAAATGTACATATATAATATATAGCATAGTTTTCTTGGAAAGGTTTACAAAGATTAGAGTGTACTATTATTCGATCTTAATTTCTTTTATCTCTCATATATCGACTTGAAGGGTTGTCTGAGCTTTTTATTAAGTATATTTTTTCCTGTGTAAGCGTTATATTTAATGTAAGTAGAATCAGTTGAATTAAGTCCTTGTTTCCGAATTATCAAAACTTGTAAATAATGTTAGAAGAGTTAATAAATCTTATTACCAATGGAATTTTCCTGGACTATCATGATATGTTGTTCATTTTTATATAAATAATACATTTTGAATTACGAGAGAAAACAGAATATGATACGGTAGTTTTATGTAGGTATATAGGTCATTTTACCATGTATCCTTAGCATAGAGGTTCACAGTATAGTGCAAAATTATGCCTGAGTAGAGTATTATTGATGAATAGTACTTTAATTTTATTTTGATATATAATTATGATAATAGATTTGTGTTCATAATATTCCATTGTGTTTGTTTATCCAAATTTAGCAGATTTCAAAGTTTTTAGAACTTGTGTAGTTTTGTGCAAATGGATGAAAATTGATATTTGTATAAGTTGAATAGACCAGAGCACATCCGTTGGTGAAGGTCTCTTCCTCAAAAATTGAGGTGATAGAATGTATTATAATATTGTATTCAGGTATGTAGAGTTCTTTCCACTTGACATCTAGTTCTTTTTAGGCACCTATCAAAATAAAGAATGAATATTTTACAACAGCCATATAGAATACAAGAATGATGTTGTGGTCTATTTTTGATGTTGGATGTAGAATATTTTGGAATGACTGTTATTTCATATTTGAAGTTGGTATCACACGAAATCAAAAAATCAGAGAGAACCCGAAATTCTTGTATCGATTGTTATATGGTGAAAGTTTTCATAAACGTTGAATATTCAGGGTAGTTTTTAATGTGACTTTCTCCCTCTGTGTATTTTCTCGTCTCGTTATTTACGTATTGAATGGGTGTTTCTAGTCTATTTAGGATCATGTGGATTCTAGCCGTGCTAGCTGAAGAATGTGAAGTAAAAACATTATTGCATTGAATTTTTATGTCAAGAGAGGTGTCTCCATTTCTTCTAGTATTGCGTTACATGGAGCGCAACAAAGTTGTTAGAAGATTATCTTTGGTGGTGTATTAAATAAACATATTTTTTAGGAAAAGGCTACATGAAAATATTGTCATGTACTAGTTATTTATACACCTTATATAGTAATGACAAGTTTATTCCTTTATTGCTTATTACAATTTTTGGAAGATATTCGTAATTTACATGGTTTTGTTACGAGTATTATTAGTATTAGTTGACCAATTAAGCCTTAAATCTAGAGTTATGACTAAATATTTTATAGTTGAGCCTTATCAAATTTCTTTTTTGAGTACTTTTATTCTGATTGAAGAAATTACTCTCCTCCTAATAAAAAACTTTGTTTTCCAAATCTGATGAGAGTCGATTACTATCATGCAATATATATCTTGAATAACAATTTCTAAGTAAATATTATACTTTTTGTGTGTTAACTGTTCATAAAGACTAAAAAGTCATTTCCATACGAAAATAAATGTAAGTTCTTGTTCAGTTTAATTATTAATTATAAAATCTATATTTTAAAGAGTACTTGGCTAATCAGTATCCTCTGGTTAAGAAATCCACAAGTTCGACTTGAAGAACTTTAGTGTTTGACTAATTTTATATGTGATTCTCTGTTGATAAGATGTACTGTACCGATTAATTTCGAGGGTATTCTTAATTTGTACATAAAGTTAAGCAAATAATCCTAGAAAACATTGGGATCACTATTGCGATGTAGTTGAATACACACCTTTAGTGAATGGGGTCTATAGTTCGATCCCAGGTTCCCCAAGTGTGCTTCGCGGTAGACAAACACCATGTTTGGGCTTTCTCAGGCTTCTATAATTTCCACCCATTTTCTCCATCCACCTCATTATTATCGGTTCACTTAGCCTAGGTCAACAATTGAAGAATATTAAACTAAAAAAAGAAAAAGCATTATTATCACACCATTTCATACCTAAACAAATTGCTGTTATTGGCCGTTTATGGTAGAAAGATTTTCTAAACAGCTTTTTCAAAAACCTACAAAGATTGGTGTATTAATATTATAATATTCTATAAACCATGAGACCATTTTTAGTAAAAATTGTTCAAATATTTTGAGTATAGAGGACTTCATAGCTATTGGCTTGTAGCTGTCCTGTAGGTTTCTATGCTTTTCTCTTATTTGGACAGCCAGTATATTTTCGTATTTCAAATTTTGGTCTGTATGATGTTTGCGAGTCTTGTATAAATTCAATAATGTATTTACTCCTGATTCGTATAGGCTTTTTTTTATTAGTGTGTCGTACTGTGTCCAAACTTGCGACTTTATTTTATTTTCTTCGTCAAATACTTAAATTAGTTTTACTATAGAAAAAGTTTTACTATAGTTTTACTATAGTGAAAATTGTCACAACTATTTTAGGTAATAGTTGTGACTAAAGGTATTATTATTAGTGTTGATTAGGGCATACTTGATTAATTTTTTTGCATATTTAGGGACTAGTCTTCAATAAAACTCACTAGTACAAGGCGTTTTATTTTCTGATGAAGTTGAAATTGTTAGAAAGGATGAGATTGCCTACTAATATACTCTAAGAAATTGGCAGAGGTTGACTACAAAGATAAGGTATTACATACATTTTTCTAGTGGTTATTACATATACAGATATTTCACTTTATTGCCGATATTGAGGTTTCGTAATTTGTAATGCTTTCTTGAGATTATGATTTTTTTTTATCAATAGCCATCAAGCCTAGTGGGTCATGGTGCCCTAGAAGCCTGTATTTTATCAGAGATGTAGGCAGTAGCATTTCTGTCGTTTATGAAGATGTTCGTTCAGCATCTTTCTTAAAACTTTATTTAGTAATGGTACTTTAAACTACCACCGGAAAGAAATCATTATGGGAAAGGACTCGAATGTTGTGTTCGAACAGTACTCCTTGGAAACAATTTTCTCTGTTTCGGAAATCGACATGCTGGCAGCATGATGTAGCAGAAATATATTTTCTGCTTAAGCCATTTTGTTTCACATAGTCATAAGGGCTGAGTAGTTGTTTTCACTATCCAGTCTTTTAGAGACCCACTAACTTAATCTAATAAAGTTACGTGCTTGAATACTTTTTTTCTTTTTTATCTACACGCTTGGCAGTCATGTAGTCATTGTTAAGTTTCGGAATCCTTTGAGTGCTGTGTGCGAGAGAGCCAATTACCTTTTTGGACTTAGAAGTACCGTATGACCGGAAAGGTATAATTTTTGGTTCTTTTTCCTTCTAAACGGATTGTAGTTAAAACTGCTTTGAATAAATGAGGCGAACATATACCTGACTCAGATGTAAGTAGTGGCGCACTTAGGTAGGGGTAATGGGACATTTCTCTCAATGTTTTTCCCATGTAATGTATATTTGGAAATAATCTGAAAATGGATACCAAACATGTATTGTGAGGGGTTTCAGATAAATGAAAGTAAATATTCATATTATTTAGTCGTAAATTTATGCATGTGATAGAGGTTGGATTGTGACATTCTTCTCTAGTCATCAGATGGATCCAGCGGTATGAATGAAATTTGGCGTTACTTTCGCGATACGTTTTTACCGCTGGATCCATCTGATGAATTGTGAGAATTGTTAATATATTTGGAAATAATTGTGATGTGAAGACGTGTTGCGGTGCACCATACATTATCAACTTATTGTGAAGAATGGTAGGAAGCAGGAATAACTTAGGGGTAAGAAAAGCGTATCTTTAGGGGCATGGAGGAAGTTTTCTCAGAAAATTTCTTTTAGTAATATTGCGAAAGCAGAGAAACAAATACCGAGCGCTACACAGTATAAAATATTCCAGTCAATTGTTAACAACGGCATGAAATATATATCGCATTCTTTGTTAGGAATCAAAATGACGTGTGGTAGGAAGCGGCAGGTGGGGAGACGGCAAGTGGGAATGTCTAACAGTATTTGAATGTCCAGTAGCTAAATAAATTTACTTGTACGATATTTATGTAATTCTTGTAAGGTCGAAATATGGTCGAAATTAATAATGATGGACATATTAAGTTCGGTGTTATTGCTGTTGGTACTTAGACTACTTTGGCCTGTTAATAATGTCCAAATTTCTTTTTGAGTGCTAATAAAGATCAAACGTTCATTTACAATATCATAATTTATTAACGAAATACAAAAAGTAGTGTCTATAACAAACTTACCTCATATATTTTACACTTTGGAAAGTTGATATTTCTGACCTGATTTTACTTTTAAGTCCAAGGGACCGCCAAAAATTCAGGAATGATTTTTTTGCAACTCTTACGCAAAAATATTTAATTGTGACCCAATTCAAACAAAAGCACCGCACAATTTCATGTCTAACTCCGTTGTTTCAAAAATGTAAAGAAAGGGTTAATCCAACGAATATCTATAGTGGCTCAGTGTGGAAACGTTCCGTCGGTTCTTGGCAGCATGCCTACCGAAAAGGAGCTAGAGGAGGTGTTCTTTTTTTGGTACAACATAAACAACTCAGCAATAACAATATATTAGTCTGGATCACTTATACAATGTGGTCTTTAATGTATCTATATTAAAATCTATAGCGTGAATAGGACATGTTAGGCACATACAGAAAAGATAACTGGCATAGATATGGTATTGAAATATGTTACATATTTGGAGAAATTTACTTGAAAATTATGAACATTATTAATTTGAAGTGATAGACGTTGGTATAAGAATAATTCGATCAGAATCACTTCATTCTTAAGCTTTTATTTCTTTTGAAATAATGAATATTTTATATTGTATTTCGTAATGAAAATTTGTCAGTATTATATAATTAATGCGTTACCAAGATTATAAAGAAAATAAGAATACAAGTAAAAAAAAAATTCAAATCTTAACATGACTTTCGGAATTCTAATGGCAAATTTTTCATTAATAAGTAAGATTGGACAGCGTATTAGAGTGATTATACGTAAATTGTTTAATTTAGTTGTTTGTGTGAAGTTAATGTTCGTTGAAAGCATTTTTATTCTTTCTCGACTTGCTACAGTTCTAAACTTTTAAGCGAAGGATGCTACTTTTGCCGCTATCATTTTTTCTGAATTGTGATCCTAATTGTATAGCGTATGGATTTAATTCTATCGCATCAAATGAAGACTAACTTTTGTCAAAGATAAAAATATAAATGTTGTGTTATGATTCAAAGTAGTGCTCCCCTTGTTAGTAATGACTTGAAATATTTTGGGGTAGTGACAGCTATCTTGTTGAGTTGCCAGATTTTCCAAAGAGAAAAACGAAGGTTATAATAGGCAGAATTTACATAGACACATGACTTTGAATAGTAACGTATAATCATTTTAATTAGAAACTATGCCAGTTTTATTAGAATAATAGCTTCACAGAAAAGTATGTTACGATGAGAGCACATGTGGTTGGTATCCCACATTAAGTTGTAGGTCTTCGTTTTATTTAGCTTCGGTGCTAAAATAGACGCTAAATATTCAAAACCAAGCAACCAAGTATATGACATAAACCGTTGTTGCTACTTAGTTGTATTTTATTGCAGACTTTAGATCTCTTAACAGTGCTACATCACTTTTGGAATTTTCAAAAATCCTTGCTCAACTTGTATTTCAACGTTTCTTAGTTGACAGTATCTTCCGTTTCTGACATCAATATATCACGATCGATCGAAAATGCGATATGGTCGAGACGATGTTCACAGACGAAAGGTAAGATTCAAATCCAAATTATTCTTTAATAAGTTTTAGGTGCTGCTTAGATAGATAAAATCGTAAAATGTTGCATTTTTTCTCTTAATAGTGAATTACATTGACAGGTTACTTTGTTATTGAATATGAAAAATCAATTAAAAATATTTTTCGCTCTAATTTATAGAAAAATCTCACTATTTCACTCAGGAACATTATTTCTTTTAATTGTTGAAAACAGAAGAGATCGTTTTATGGAAAAAATATAAATATATAACGTAAATATTTTCCAAACAAATTTAAAACTTCCGAAAAACGTAAGATTTGGCAACTGTACTACAGGGATGGTTATAAAAGTAATTTCAACAGCAGTTAGGATAATTTTCAGTGTTACTAATTTATTCAGCTTTTGAAGTCGTCTTTAAATTATATAAAATATATTAAATGATGTGAGGTAGAAATTGGGCTTTGAGGTATTGTACAAAACGTTCCAAATTGACAAACACTTCGGCACTCCATTAGCATATAACCTGGAAGATGTGCGTAAACACTGGGAGGTGATTTGTAACATCGAAAGAAGACAAAAATCCTCTTACATGTTGTCGAATTCCTCGTAGTGTACAAGTGACAGAGGTGTCAACTTATGCACTTCTTTCTATTCCGTTCTTATTATCAGGATTCGAGTTTCGATCACAAGTTGATATCCCTGTCACCCGTACACGACGCGGAATTCGACAAAATGCAAAAGGACTCTAACGTCACAAACTCTATACACCTCAAGCAAACATGATGTTGTACCAGGTTGTAAGGAAGTAGTTTGTTGTTGGACAGAGTCACTGATATCCTCATTAACATTTCTAACGGGTATATTTTGCACAGCAAGCCGCAAAGGAATGTTAAACAATGCTTTTGCTTAAAAAGAAAAAGTGATTAATGGATAGAACGGTTGTTTTGTCAAATTTCATGCTGATGAAACACTTGAGAAAATTGAATTATTTTAATTTTAATCCTTCAGTATATTACCCTTACTTTTAGGTGTCGAAGGACATAAAATTCGAAAGATAGTATGTTATAAAACGTTATGTCTAGAATTCGGTCCAGATACGTTGAACAGTATCTTTCTGATTGCCTGTGTGCGGCCTGAGGACCAGACGAGAGTCCAAGAGTTACGAAATTTAGGTGACAAGTATCATGTCCCAGGCCTCAGACCAAGAAGAAGCGTTTTTTTTTTTTTTTTTAATTTTGAATCAGGAGGGGCGTTTACCGGGACATGTAAAAGTAGTAGAAAATGACCGATATTAGTGTCGAATACATAGTTTTCGCAGTCGCTGAGATCAATGATGATACTTCCATTAGCGATGACTTTCAAAGTCAGCTACCAGTGCATGCAGGCCATGGTTCATTTGCGGGAGAGGGGAGTACCGAGACGTAAAAATAATAAAAAATGACCGATATTAGTGTCAAATAGTTATCGCGTTTTCTGAGATCAATGGTGAAACTCCGATCGCATTAACCTCCAAATTCACCCCATTCAGCTGCGGGCCGGAGTTCACATGAGGGATACCGAGACATGTAAAAGTAATCCAAAATGGCCGATATTAGTGTCAAATTGATAGTTTTTGCGGTCGCTGAGATCAATGGTGTCACTTCCATTAGCGATGACTTTCAAATTCAGCTAGCAGTGCATGCGGGCCGGGGTTCACCTGCTGGGGAGGGGGTACCGAGACATGTAAAAGTAATACAAAATGACCGATATTAGTGTCAAATACATAGTTTTCGCAGTTACATTATTTTAAGCAGTGTTGCGAACTTAAATAAATTTGCTAAATATTATTGTAAATATAGTGCAAATAACGTAGCTAAAGTGCAAAACATTTTAAAATTACTCGTAATTTGTTTTATGGTGCAAGAATGTTTCCAAAACACGATGTTTTTCATAGTCTTTGGGCTACTTATAATGTTAATGTCAAAGTTTTCGTTCCAGCAATACATGTAAAAGCAAATTGTAACTGAAATTAAACGTAACTGACAACTTTTCAGTTGCACTAGTTGTTTACCCTATGCCTTAAGCCTGGTGTATTTTTTAGATTAAAACACTGCTTTATTAAAATTTTAATTACACCCTAACTGCATTTCACTTGTTATAGTTTGACCACCGACCACCTCAAACTCGATCCATACCATATAGCTATATGCAATTATTCAAAGACTTAGTAATACACATTCTGTTGATTTTTGGTTTGTTTTGTTTTAGTTTAACGTCTCACGATTATGCTAGGGTGGCTAAAGGAGACGTGGAGTTACTGATCATAGTGGAATCCGAAAAACGTCGGTCGTTGAACATTACCGCCACCGGGAATCGAACTCGGGCCCATGCGAACCAAAATCAAGCGTATTAGCCATTACAGCAAATGGGGGTTCTTACATTGTGTTGATTTAAATAATTGAGTCAGTGTTGCCAGATCCGAAGATCTAAAAGTAGCGTGTCTGTGCTCCAAAAGTAGAGGATATGAACTATTTGTTGCCCAAATATATAGAAGTGAATTATTTGGCAACTAATGACTGGTACTAATGAAATAATGTTTAAAACAGACCGGAAAATGTGATGGACATATTGCAAGACGAAATTATGGTCAATAGACGAAAACAATTTTAGATTCGATACCACGTAACAAAAATAGCCTAGGAAATGTCCGCATACAAGAAATTGTGACAAAATCAGGAACTACTGGGGAGTAACCTGAAAAAGAATTACCCAAGATAGATAGTTGTAGAGAAAACTTGGTAAGACTTCATCCAGCAGTGGGTTGATAATGCTTGATTATGATGATGGTTATGCTTTTATATCGAGACCTCAGAGGTAAACTAAACCAACTCATAATTACGTAATTTTACAGGAGAAGCGAAAAACCGGTTCCTTAACTAAGATCTATACTGTTTTTCAAATTATACTAGTAGTTACAAAGTAGTAAGATGGCTTTAGACTTACATTATTACACCACTAGAAAGAACATAGTCTATTTAAAAAAAGTATTCTAACTCAATTTGACCAAAAAGTGACTTAACATAGTCTACCACTAATGTTCATATATATATATCCTGTATAAATTTACTAGGTAAGGTAGGGTAAAATTGGATCCAAAATTTGACGAAAGTCATACAGCGAAATATATATATATATATGACTATTTAATACTTCATGTTGCTGCAAAACTACGAAAATGAATACAAAAGAAAATTAGAAAGTTAAGAATCACTTGTTTTGGCGAGAGAGAAAATAGATACAGCTAGCTCGAATTACCTATATACTAATATAATATGTATGTTCATGTTTCGCAAGTAATTTTCAATCAATATAAAATTTCAACGTAATGAACGCACGATTGGTTTTCTCGAATAAAGATCACATGCACCACTAAGAGCTCAGGAATAAGCTTAGGGTCTAATCTATGTTACGACAGTGGATATACGTATGCGTATGTAATGCATTACAACTTTAGGAACTTGTATAAGAAACAGAATGTACTTAAATTTAGACGCGAACTATGCGAAACATCTTACTTTGAATCTAACTTGTTTCGTGATGCAACCCGAGGCCACACATAGCAAAGATGAGTGCCGTAGCTCCCACCACAAAGTTCAGGAATTTCGTGTTATAAGGTGTCAATTAAACACGTAGATGTGAAACGGTAATAAAGCATTTGATCGATTTTAAACAAAATATATTGTAGCAATAATTTACCCTATTTGTTCAGATAATGAACGTTACATTATGTTTTTAACACTTTCAGCCCCAACCCTGTTTGAGTAAATTTCATCCCGGGACCAGACTACAGTTTGTTATGAACACTGTCAGCCAATGTGTATCTATTTGATACACGTGGTCCATCAGTAAACCCTCACTGTGTATCAAAAAGATACACATGGGGCTGAAAGTGTTAAAATGACAGTCAAAACAGAATGTATTGGATAATAAATGAGAAATTGTAAAATTTCAATTTCGGTACGATTAAATACATTCATGCTGCTATGTCTTGCGTTATCCGTTAGAATGTATTGAACAATTCTTATTCTAAGGAAGGAAATAAACTACTGTATAGTACTGAAGTTAATTTAATGGTGTTTAATTGTATAGGCAGTACTGAGACCATATGAGAAAGTCTTTTGCTGAAAGTGAAATATGGGTTACGTTACTATTAGAATTTTATCCCTGATATGATATACCCACTGATGATTGAAACTGGAACATACGCATGGAAGGCATAAGCGCTAGCAAATTAGCTCTGAAGAAGTACACCATACTATAATTCTAAGTCAAGAATAAGGCCAAAGATAAGAAGCAGATACGACAGACTTTACAATAATAATACTTTTACAATTTTAATTTCACCTATTTATTTCGAGACTTTCGAGAAGAGACCGAGATTTGGCCCTCGAGACCGAGATCGAGACAAGCATTTGTTGACCGAGACGAGACCGAGACCGAGACGGCGATTTTTGACTCAAGACGAGACCGAGACCGAGACAGCTATTTTTAAACCGAGACGAGACCGAGACTGTACAAAGTCTCGTCTCGTCTCGTCTCGATACCATCCCTAGTTCCTGATCATAATCAGGCTGTTCACTTCCACCTACGGCTATAATTTTATTCTTCCAAGTCAAAAAGAATGCATTCGTTCAACGCATTTGGCGCTCTTAAAAGTATAATTATGGTATAATTAAACGTGTGATTTTGCCATTTGATTGTAAATTTATGTCCCTTACTGACCAAAACAAATCTTATGGGCGCAATCTGCTTCCTAAGACCCGCGTGTGTGCTTACCCCTGTTCCAAATAGAAAATTTAATTTAGGTATTTTCTGCAAAACTATTCGCGAGATATAGAATTTCATACTCAGTACTTCTGTTTACTTGGTACGGGAATTCATAGAATTGGAAATAATTCGTTTGTGTAAGTATAATAATGCAGAACAGCGATGAAGAAATGTTTTGTGTTGCTAAAAATGTATGCAAATTGTTAGGAAGTTTTCTAGAGAGATGGAAAATATTCTTCCCAGGCTGGGACAACAGTAATTAAGTTAGTGCCAAGGAAAGAAAAACTAGAGACGGGGAATTTGCCTAGCTTCCCCCTACAAATAAATCACTGGTCGTAACGAACGTTTTTTCCTGACGTATGACTAGTTGTCATTCTGTCTGACTCGGTGGATGAGTGAGCAAAGGCGTGGCTTGGTAATAATAGGGATTAGGGTTCGAGTCCCGTCGAGGGAAGTTGGTAATTTTTTTCATTGTTTGTTCCCCATATCTTAAGATGTTTCTCTCCCTCCCTAATCATCTGAAGCTCTCAACTGAGTTCTCCACTTGAATTGACCAATTGGTAATGGGATGCTCTCAGGTTCGGGTGAGCTTTTACTTGTCTACTTACAACATCAAAATTTTCGACAAAATATGGATGCTATCCGATCATTTTGTCTCCAATTCTGAATTTGCACATGTGAGTGTATTTCTCTTTCATCATATTTGCATCTTCCGTTCTCCTATGTTGTCAGTTATCACATAAGATGGCTTGGGAGCAAGATTTCAAATCATAAAAGCGCTATACCAATGGGCTCACTCTCGCTAAGCATTTGATTAAAAGTATATGTTTTCATACTGTAGGAGGGGAGCATTCGCTCTTCTTACATCCCCCTTGAAGTGACAGGATATTTATTCAGGTTCTGCAAAGTCATTTCAGATCAAACGACTTAGAGAGAGTTCATTCCAACAGCAACATGATTGGACTTTCATTTTTTGTTGCACTTTATCTTCTCGAATAGGACGAATATCAAGTAGTATGTTTGGCATAAGAACCAAACGTCTAAGATTCATCTCATTTTGGAGAAATGATGCTATAGACGGTAGTGGGAATTTCACCCAAGTGTACGGGAATTTTCATTGCCTGGCGATTATGCCACCCGCCTTCTTTTAAAGTTAATTCGGTCGCAATACTTCCCGGCAAATACTTTGGACTCAACTGGTGGAGCACTCTTGCCGTAAATCTCCATATGGCTGTACCATTTAGAAGTGTCTCTCACTGTACAATATCTGTGTTCCTTTCTCTGTTGATTCAAATCTTAACAGAACTTTCTTTTCTCATTTTTTTTTTTTTTTTTTTTTTGGTTTTTATTATTCCTTCAACTACTGTCTGCTCCAAATGACAGGTTAAAAGAGTAGTAGAAAATTGTTTCTGAAAGAACATGTTTGATACTGCAAGGATTCGATGACGATAAATTAAAAAAAATAATAATGTCCACGCTGTTACGCAACCGGCATTATGCTTTCAGAAGCTTGAAATCTCCTTGACTAGTAGCAGAAATTCTAAGAATTGCGTAACTTCAGGAAATTTCAAATTCCCCGACTCTTCCAGGATCAGTGGCGAAGGGTGATAGTTTCAACAGGGTAGGCCCAATATTGTAATAATAATAATAATAATAATAATAATAATAATAATAATAATAATAATAATAATAATAATAATAATAATAATGTTTAGTTCTGTGCCATGAACAGCCTAACGGCAAAAATACAGCACTTTATCAGATAAGATTAACACATATTACATACAATGCAAGCTACATACTAAAACAATAACACATAATGATAAAATAAAGTAAAATAATATCGGATTGATAATTCCTTGTAAAATGAACACCAAATATTTCTTTAGTCTCAAAATAGTCGTCATAAATACTAAAAATAATATTTCTCAAGCTCTAAAATTCAAGCTTTTATACTGATAAAAAATAAATTAAACTAAATTAAAAGAATTGGTCAATCTTCTTAAAATTACAAATTTCGGATTCAAAGAAACTAATGTTGGTCTATTTCTTGTATTATACATTGGTACCCTTATACCTATATTATGCAAGCAATATTCTATTATGATAGCTATTGTCTAGTAGTTTCTTAATAAAATCTTTTTCAATAAGTTTTCTCCTGTCGCTCAATGCCTGCAATCCCCAAAATTGACACCAATATTCATAACTACGTGAATAGTAATCTCTATTTATTTTATACGTGGCAGAGTAACGTAATAAAACATTTTTGTACTGACTCAATTTTGTTTGCCAATGTTATACCTATACTATTCCAAATAATAATAATAAACCAAACCAAACTCAATAATAATAATAATAATAATAATAATAATAATAATAATAATAATAATAATAATAATAATAATAATAATAATAATAATATCTGCATTGCTTATATCATCTTGTCAATTAATTCCAAATGTCAGTTTTTCTTCTCATCAAATATAACACTTTCTTCTTGAAGGCTGTATCGTTGACTAATATCCTTCAGAGTTCATTTCTGTAGCGGTTGAAGCTAACACACTAAGTCTGTTGTTACTCATTATATTCCTCCGGAATGTTTTGATTTTCTTCGGGGCACCTATGCGCTTGTCTTACATGGTGTTGTAGTAACTGGAATGCTTGAGTACACATGTAGCAAACGAAGTCATTATAGGTGCACTTCTTGCAGGCCGTTTGATGAGATGTATTGAACAAAATTAACAGGTCGAAGATACTGCTTTCCGTCGTAAAAGATGACTGTCAGTTCATTCCGCAGCTGATTACCGCCGAAAGTGGGACACAGTTTAAGAAGGTTTTCTAGTTTCTTCCTAGCAAAATCACTATTGTAATCCTGAAACTGTTCACAGTCAAGTAGTTCTGAAGATTCCAATGAGAATAAATCACATCCACCCGAGCTTCAAGTGTATCCAAAATTTCGTAGGAAACTACTTTTTAAGCTTTGCTTTTCCTTATCACCGAACTGCAACCAACTAATATTTTAACAAATCATGTACAGTTTCTTGTGAAAGCACTCAAAAATGTTTGCATCACTCCTTTGTAGCTAAGCGTGACATACTGGAAGTATATTTTCTTTTGCAATATATGAAACAGATTATCGATAGACATAAAGGGCCTTATGCAGAGTCGTTTTGACGCGTGATTAGTGCCATATTAAAGAGTTCGACTAACATATGTTTCCTGCAGTAGTCAGGCCTTTAGTATGACTCTAATCAAACGTCGAAACGACTTTGCATAAGGCGAAAATATTTTACTACAGAAACACAAGACAAATTCATATGAATTTAACATAATTGTTGACCATCGACAGCACCTATGCGATCCGGATCTCAATTTTCGTAATAAAATTCACGTATGTGACTCATAGCTGATCTTAATTCGTCGTAATACAATTTAATTATTTCAGTTGGGTGTGATCGAGTGGGGAAGATGGACTATCACATTACCTGAGTTTCACAAGAAACATATGCTGTTTCGTATACTTGTACTGAAACATACTCTGCCTGTAAAATTTCGTCTTTAATTATATTGTTCAAAACACATGACAAACATTGAATCAAGTCATTTTGTATGTCACTTACAATATCTCAGAAACACATACTCTCTACTCAATTCTAATGAATACAACGAGTTTGGTATCGTATGGGTATGCGTCAACGTAACGGAATAAAGGAGAATTAGTTTGTGATTAGTAGGCGTAGCGCCTTTACAATCGCTTATAACAGCTTTTGCGTTGCGTTGGAGTCCGAAAACTTAAGCAAAGTTGGTACGGAATGGGGCCCACATTCTCTTGCTCTTTATTTGTTTGACATATCGAATCGAAATCGAAGGTCTCGAGAGAAATGTTTATGTAGAAATGAATGTCGATAAGCGCTGAGGCCGGTCTCTTTCGCAGCTTAATACCAACACGTTCTATCGCGGGATTTTCTGAGTAGCTTGGCAGTCGTTCTACTGTCGCTTAAGCAATGCCATCTGTCCAGGTGACATTGGCTTGAGACACTGCTCGCTGAGCCTCCCAGCAGTGGTGCTAACCACAATTTCTTTATCGGACAAAAATATTTTCTCAATTTTGAAAATTATCATACATTTTGTGCAAGGAAAATGAATTAATTATAAATAATAATTTCTGAAAATAAATGGGTAGGCCGGGCCTCAGAGCCTCTTACCACCCTTCGCCACTGTCCAGGATATCCCACTCACCTCGCCACCATGTATTGCAAGTAATACAAATCTCCTCATAAGAAAGAGTAACCAAAAGCTTTCTGTAGTTTTTTTTTTAATATTTTTATTGCCGATTCTTCTTTTTCTCATGTCATTTCGTTTTATCCCTCCTTATTTTTTTTAAATTTCTGGTCTGGAAGGGGATCTGAACCCCCCGGACCCCCCTTGGGTACGTTCCTGAGTTGGTATAAAATAATGAATTCAGCCCTTTTTGTTTCAATTTGGTACTACTTTTTAAGCCAACTTCAGAGCTTGGACTGTGGCAACACTGCTTTTAGTATGTTTTAAGGTTTGGTTTGAAATACCGATCCTGAGAAATTGAGCTTACATTTAATTAGTCCGATACGATCCTTATATTTTGCTTATCTTTCCTGGAGTAAATAATAAATATCTACATAATACAATTTCAGGAATTCGATCGACACACCTGTAAAGAAGCGACCGTAATTAGATTATTTTTACTATTTTATGAAGAAAAATATATTTATGAGCATAGAGTATAATACAGTATAAGAGATTACAGCTGCTCTTCCCGCTGAAACCGTGGAGACTGTGGCGCCGCCACTCAAGGAAGTTAGGTACTACGAACTACTAAAAGTAAGAACGAATCAAATCATTCTGAGCACGTGAGTCTGAGAGAATTAGCCAATGATACACTTAGCTGTTGCCAGTAGCAGACGATGCATTACTTACAACTCTTGACGGTAGTGTCACCAAGTCGTTTTCGTTGCATTGTGGGCACGATTTGGATTTCCATTAGGAATATAGGGAGTGTGGTTGATCAGGGTAATCACTGTTTATGAGTGCGTCAATGGTAAAACGTATTGTCTCGAGCTCCCGTAATATTTCATTTTTGACATGATGCCAGTGTTGCTTTATACTTTCTATTAATTTGAATTTTATACAATGTGTGTGGACTTCCTTTGCGTCGCTGTTTTTCTACAATTCCTTTACTTTTTAACAATTTCTATTAACACGGTTCATTTCGGCTTTAAACCTGCGCTATTTTTGATTATGACTTACGACTTGACCATGATTTTTAGTGCAAACCATTGCGATGTTTAATACAATTCAACCATCTTTTAACAATCTTCAGTGAAATGATAGACTTGGCTAAAAGGCTGTTATTTTTTAAAAAAAAATTAACATGTTTTTTTATTATTATTCTCACTTGATTTACCACTGATAGTGAAAAACTGATCCCGTTTTCTGTGTCGAAGAAGGGGATTAAGTGGGTCATACTTCACATATATACTCCCCTGAGTAGAGATATGTCCTTTTCTGACCGCCCTGAGGCGATATTATTTTAATCGTAGCCTTTTACGCTGTATTATGGGCTTTCTAGCGCCGCGGTGTTGCCAAATTATGCCCTAAAGGGTTGAAATTCCCTATATTTTGTATATTTATAGTGTAAATTATGCAACATTGTAAGATATAATTTAATTA
Source organism: Thermobia domestica (assembly GCF_964235325.1). Classification (NCBI taxonomy): domain Eukaryota; kingdom Metazoa; phylum Arthropoda; class Insecta; order Zygentoma; family Lepismatidae; genus Thermobia; species Thermobia domestica. The sequence continues at coordinate 219,963,648 of NC_137464.1, forward strand.
AATTTTGATATCAATTTAATTAACCCTTTAATTAAACTCCTATCAAATTGATTACCCCTTTAATCAAACAGCTATTAATTTATTCAATTAAAGATGATTACGTAGAATTAATGTAATCGCGTATGATGATATATGTACCGTTATTACCTTATAGTGGTATTTAATTACAAAAGGGTTTAATGTATTATTTTGGATTGATAACACGTGTTAGATGGTGCCGTTGGCGCCATTACTGTCTGGTTATGCCGCGACTTTCCTTTATACTTTTGCCGCCCGTCCGCTTCGTATATTACCGACTGCTGCGTTGTATTGAACGTTAGTTTTTTCGCTGGCGCCATTACCGTTGCGCCGCCCGCTTTGAATTTTGCCGCTCGGTAGCCGTGGATGCTAATGATATTTTCCGGCACACTTTATATGTTTATACAATATTTTAACTTAAGTAAGAAGAGAAAGTTTACTTACCTTTGATAATATTTTGCCGATGGCTATTTCCTGGTTGTTTGTTGTTGCAGTTGTATATAATTTATGTCCATATCGCAGTGTTGTTTGTAATGAGAATAATTACACTGATTTTTCCATAAATAGGTAAATTTTTCTTTTAGGGATGTTTTGTAGTGTTGCAGCGAAAACTAATTAGATTGTTGTTGACTTTAGTTTAGCGTTTCTTTTAGCAGTGAGGTTATATGAGACGTGGACATACTGATTAACGTGGAATCCGAACCACATGAGCTTCCGCCGGGAATAGAACCCGGGCTGACCACGCCAAAGTTGCGTACGTTAACCGATTAGCCAGGGAGGAGCTCTACAGTGATTAGACTACGTATAGTTACCTATAATATAATTTTTACGTAATGAGACCAAGCCCTAATTATGAATTATACTTTAATTTTTACTAGATTAATTATGAATTTACCTTGAACATTCTTTTATTTATATAATTGGAAATGATCAATATTAATTAACCTATAATACTTATTATATGTATATACTTACGTATGAAGAATTGAGCGTTGCCGATTGTGGTTTTGATGGACGGATTTGTTTTTCAATATGGCGGCGTTGCGTGATTGTTGAACAGAGGTTCCTCCATAGTAGGACTCTGAAATGCGAATGCGCGCGTTTTGCTTGCATTGTCGTATAGATTGATGGTAATTAAAATTGTGAAGAATTTGGCTGGGCGAAGTTGCATAGTTTAACATATTATTGCATTATGTGATTAATTTATATTATTTTTTGTTTTAGCATGTACTTAATTATTATAAAATTGAAATAATAATAATAGATAACGAGACATTTTGATAAAGAAAGCGGAACCCCACAGTACTACGATATGTACAACTGTGCTACCATCTATTGGCAATAATTACAACTTTATTTAACAGCCACGTTATATGGGAGACTGATACAGAATGAAGGGGGAGACTTAAGGTGAATTACATGAGATTTAGATGTACAAGAAAGAGAAGAGAATAAAATAAATAGAGAAAGCTATTATTGTTTATTGAATTGAAGCACCATTTAAGCGTAATATATTAGTTTGTAATGAGGTTATTAAATTAGGTTTAACTGGATACGTATGCACTTTGTAGGGTTGTTTATTATTTATTTAGGATTTTTATTTAATAATATGGTTTGTAGAAGTATATTGAATTGCTATAAAATAGAACAAACTTATATTTTATTTGTATAGATGTATTTAAGATTATATTCGGGTGCAGTTTTAGTATTGGTTTGCGTTAACGTAGTGAATGTGCGGAACGGCACACGATGGATTTGGAATGGGTGGAGTATTACAATTTACACGTTGCTTGGGAATTGTTTAGTATTGGTTTGCATTGATGAATGTTGCACATATTGAGGAAATGCTGAAGATTGTATTTATGCTAATTGGCACTACGATTTTCATTTGAAAGAATTAAATAAATAATAGCTTGAAAATATTTTAAATTGGATTACGGTATGGAGCATAATATTTAAGTATATTGTATTTACTGCGAACTAGAGTATTTATGTAGCTGCTATTATAGAATTAACAAGTACCAGAGATAATTATATTGTTTTTTTATTTACAATGTATTGAATTATAAGAATATATATTCCTTATAATATTTGATAACAGTTGGGAAGCTTTATATGGTGATTGATTTTTTACGTGTGGAACTGATTTAATTTGAAGCAACAGCAAATACATTTGACAGATAATTGACGTATTTGCAACTATTGAAATGGGTATAAAATGCTTTATGTATGTAAAAATATTTAATATTTTTTGTTTGTAAAGTATGAGGCAATTTTAACTGCTAATGTATAACATTACAGATAGGGTTTTAAGCTATTTTAGAATGAGCTTAGGAGATAACAAAATTATTATGGAATGAGACTAGCATGATGCATAGGGAAGATGACATGTGGAATGTTTGGGAAAGTTTTATTATTTTAGGAAATAATATATTAATGAATACAACGGGTAATATTTTTAAGAGAAACCCATATTTTAGTATTGGTGTACTATTGAAAGCATGAATCAACAATTTTGAAGGCATAAGACATAGGCAAAGACTTGTATTTACTGGTGTTATTGTTTTACGTTTACCGGAGAGGATGTTGCTCCCATTATGTTAAAACAGTTTTGAATAGATTTGAATTATTGGAATATAGTATTTTTTATACTTAGGGACTTATTTATAAATACAACTTACGAAATTAGAATATTATCGATTGAATTATTTACAATGTATATAATTATTTATATTTTAATGTTATTGACTAGTTATTTAAAATTTAGACGAATTGTACTTTTAGTGCTGGAATGGTATATTTATATTGGTATAGATCATGTACTAATATGGAACACATTGATTAGCATACAACTCTGCAGATTATATATTTGCGTAGACGAAATTATGAAAACTGTTGATTTTTAGTATTCAACGCACTTACACGAAAATAATTGTACAATTAGAAATTGTTGAAAGTTTTGAATGGGCAATTATGTATATGCGTGGTGTAGTACAAGTATTTGGAATATACGTATTGTATTGTGTTATCAACTATTGATACAAATAGGCTGAAGGATTTACGTAGTATTTGCGTTTGCGACAATATAAAATGTTATGAGAATGACATGATACCACGTGATTGTCAGACTTGCATTATATAGTAATTAGATTTATGTTTTATTAAGATATAGAGGTACATATTACGCATTAATATAGACACAGATTGATTTATTTTATTTTAGGCATGAAAGAGAAACTCCATATATTGGCGTTGACTGTGGAAAAACAGAGACGTGTGTACATTACAATTTTCCATTAGTATCTGAAAAGTTACACAGAATATAAACCTTCATCCAGCCTATGAGGTGGATGCTCTTTGACTTGGCTATGGAGGCGATGCAATTTATGTTTTTTTTTTTTTTTTTTTTTTTTTTTTTTTTGCTAGCCAGAGCTAGCTACCCGCTCGAGGGTTACGCCCTCTATGGGGAATTGGGTAACATTACAATGAGAAGAAATAAGAGTTGTGGTGGTTGGTCTATGGGATGTTTGTCTTACTGGGTTAGAAAAGGGGTATAGGAATGAAGGAAGGTGTTATCGTTATTATACAGAGGATTTTATTTTATTTTATTTTATTTTATTTTATTTTATTTGTTGATCTTTAGCATTGGTAGGTTGAACATTGTGATCTTTAGATCACAATCATGAGGTGAAGATGAGATGACATGATGTGGTGAAGTGCGAATCACAAACACAACACTGGGTTATGTTAGTTGACTGATGCTGGTTAATCTTCTCGCTTGGGGGCTGCTCCAAGCATTGATGAAAGACAAGGGAAAGCCCAGATTAGTGACAGAGGTATTACAGTGCGTATGATGGACAGATGAGAGGCTGTGGGTCGTCGGTCTTTAATTCTTCTGCTAAGTGGAGGTACCTGTGGTTTGGAGGTAGAGTGTAATGGTAAATCGTGAAAAGAAGAGATAACGGCGTATGTATAATGGGAGTTGAAATAGGAAAGTCTATGTGGGCGTTCATGGTGTCTATGAGAAGCGGGTGGCGTTCATGCAGGTGTTTATCGATATATTTGAGACGGAGAGATTCGAGATGGAAGAGAATATGTGGAAAAGGGATTCTTTCGTACAATTCGCATGTTGGACTTGGCAATTTTATCCTATAAGCAATGCGGAGTGCATGGCGTTCTAAGATCTTTAATTTGTTATAGAAGGATGGTGGTGCAGCGATCCAAGCTAGATTAGCATACGTCAGAACTGGACGCAAAAAGACCTTGTAAGTATTTAACACAGTTGTAGAACTGAGACCCCAGGTAGTGCCCGTGAGACGTTTTAATAAATTGAGCCGGTTTGAAGCTTTTGTAATCACGTCCTGTAAATGTGGTTTCCAAGTGAGATGTGTGTCTAAGGTGAGGCCGAGGTATTTGACAGATTTACTGAGTTGAATACGTGTATCTTCGACTGTGAGATGAAGTAGATTGGGGTTTCGGTGGACCTTTGTGCGTTTTTTGGGCGGCAAGAAAACTATAGTCTGGGTCTTGAGAGCGTTTATCTTGAGGCGCCACTTTTCACACCAGTGAATAAATGAATCTATAGCGGACTGCATTGAAATATTAAGTTGGTGAACAGTTTTACCAAGTGCTAGGAACGCTGTATCGTCTGCATATTGAAAAACATGAACGTTCGGAGGTAATGGTGGTAAGTCAGCCACATAAAGAAGATAAAGCAGAGGGGAGAGTGAAGATCCTTGTGGTACACCAGAGTAAAGGAATATAGGATGAGAGAATGTGTCGTTAATAGATACGTATGCCAAGCGACAATGCAGAAAGTTATAGATGAATCGAATATAAGCAAGAGGAAGCCGGAAGCTCAAAAGTTTGTACATAAGTCCTGCGTGCCATACTTTATCAAATGCTTTCTCCAAATCAAATAAGGTAAGGCAAGATGGTCGTGATGTATTATATTGGTTGGTGATGTGATTGAGAAGACGGAGTAATTGGTCGTTGATACTAAAATTTGGGCGAAATCCAGCTTGCGTCCGTGGTAAAAGATTATAATGAGTAAGATGGATATGCAGTCGTTGAACTAAGATTTTTTCGAGAATTTTACTGAACACAGGCGTTAATTGAATAGGTCGATATGAAGAAATACTGTCAGCTGGTTTATTAGGTTTGAGAAACATCAGAATTTTAGACGTCTTCCATTGTGATGGTATGAATCCAGAACGTAAGATGAAAGTATAGATTAGTGAGAGAAGGTAGAGAACTGCATATGAACATTCCTTAATATGGCGATAAGAGATTGCGTCTATACCTGGGGCTGTATTACGTTTTCTTCGAATGGCTGAAGTAATATCATCAGGAGTGATGGCCGCTGTTAGTGTTTTATGAATATTCAGCTGGTGGTTGCTGTTTGGCTGAAGATGAGCAGATGAAAAATCAAATTGATCCACCGGATGATTATGAACAGGACGGTCAGGAGTAAGTGGTGTGAAGATATCCTGAAGATATGTGGCAAAGGCATTTGCTTTATCGAGATCAGAGTGAAGAGGTTTGTCGTTAAGAATGAGTGGATATGACGTTCTATTTGATTTGCCAGAAAGAGCGTTGAGGCGTTTCCAGTAACGTGACGGGTGGGATGTCTCTGCAAGAGTGTTGCAGGTTTTTACCCACTGACGTAATTTATAGGCTTTAACATAGTTTTGGACTGTACGTTGTAGAGCTCTGTGATGGCGAAGAGCCTCTCGACTTCCTGTATGAATGTAGTCCCGAAAAAAGTGTCGCGATCGCTGCACCATGGCAAGATATTGCGGCGGAAGTTTAGGCTTATATGGCGTATATTGTGATTGTGGTATATATTGTGCTGAAGCGTGATTGATATGGCGTGTAATAGTATCCAATAGATGATATAGTTCGTCTTCGGTAGTAGGTGGATCAAGTCCTTCTAGGTGTGTTGAAAGATATAAACGATATTTCTCCCAGTCTGCTTTATCATATCTTAAGATCATATGAGGTGGGGTTGCATCAAGAGGTCGAGGAGTGCGACATTGAATGAATAGCTTGATCGGTACATGATCACTTCCTAATGGGTCTAAGACTTCAAGTGTTGTGCGCTGTGTTAAGGTAGCTGAAGTAATAGCTACGTCAGGGGTCGTATTTGATTCTGGGCGTGTCGGTTTTGGTAGTTGGTGATATGTGCCTGTTGTAGCAGTGGTGATGAAGTTCACAAAATTCGTTTTGTCTCTGATAGAACGACTATGAATATTGATGTCAGCTAAGATGATATAGCGCTGAAACGAGTTTGAAATATACTGAAAGAATCCCAGAGGGATTGGGTGGCCTGGTCGTACATAGATTGTTGCTATGGTGATGTAATCTGATTTGTAGTAAAGGGTGATTATGAGATGTTCTGGTAGATTCTGTGCTGGACATGTATGTATGCGATATGGGATATGGGGTGAGAAGCCGATAGCAACGCCACCATTTGCACGTCGTGCTGGTAGAGTGCTGTCTTTGCGGATTAATGTGTAGCCTGGAATTTTGCATTGCAATTTTGGAGTAAGATGAGTTTCGTGCAGTAGGAAAGCATTTGCTTTTTCTTCGAGAAGGAGTTGTTCGAAAAGTAGTTTGTGAGTGAAGAGTGAACGAATATTTAGAAAGAGAAAGACTAAACCCATAATGCTCATGACAGGATGGAATTTAAAGGCATTGCTGAGATGGAAAAGTATGAAAGTAGGCCGTAGGTCCATTGTAAGTTGCATGAAATTGAAGGTGAAAGACTGATTGTGCAGCGAATTGAACGTGTTGCAAAACTAGAGGACGTGCGAACGGATGTATGTTTTGAAGCGTGAGCGTGATGAAAGCTAGGAGTTGTTTGATTGTTATAGGTTGATCTGAGGTAGTATGAGTGTCAGAAGTTTGATTTTGTGCATCATGCATGCGGAGAGGAACAACTAATTCTGGCTGTGCTTCTTGAGGAACAGGTTTCGATTTGCATTTGTAACTATAAGCAGGATGACGTTCGTGACAGGTAGGGCAGTCAGGTGGTTGTTGCATGTTTGGACAGGTTCGGGTGTGGTGGGGACCACCACAGTAACCACATTTGAAAGTATTAGTACATTTTGATGTTGGATGTGTATACTCCTGGCAACGGTCGCAACGTATTGGTAGAGGGGCTGGAGTTTTCGATGGTTCAACTCTGTGTCGTTTCTTGTAGATGTATGCCCCGTGTTCCAATAGATCGTCAATAGTGTCTTGTGATTCGGTCAAGACCCGCACCATGTAAGTAGCTCCTTGGTTGTTACGGATGCGAAGACATTTCTTGAACACGTACCCTTCTTGACGTAATTCCTCTTCAATTTCGTCATCGCTGTATGATGGATCCACTCCGCGAATGACCACAGATAGTGTAGGAGATCGTCTGGGTGGCGGCGGTAGTTTGGTACGTTGGTCGTGGAGTTTTGTAAGTTTTGCTGTCTTGCCAAAGATTTCGAAACTGTGCTTGTCTCGTATTGTTGTAGCAAAATGCGGCAGAGGTGACTTTATGATGTAGCCGTTTTGTGTTTGAACAATTTGTAAAATTTCTGTGCGTGGTCGGTATTTAAGAATTTGTTGAAGTAACAGTTTGGTGTTGCGGAGTTTTGGATCAAAGTTTTGTAGAAGAAAGTTATGAACGTCTGGTTGAGGTTTGTGAGAGAGTTGCTGGATGCCGTCTACTATCATGAGTCGGGAGCTATCGTCGGAACTAGCAATACTGATGTTATCGTCATGGTGCTTCTTGTGAGGTGGAGATGTAGATGTAGATGCTATGTTGCCGTTGTCCGTAATCCTGGTATTCTCATCTGGTCGTGGTGTCACAAGTACTGGTGTTTCAAATGCATCCTTATAGCTCTTTCGTTTCTCTACTTTATGAGCAGCCGCAGGGAGGCCTGATGGTGTAGGAGCTGTCGCAGGAAGAGACTGGTGTTGTCCGCTGGCCATAGTGGCCAATGAAGATGGTGGATGGAAAACCAATGATTGAAGATCAGTATGTTGAACGAAAGATGAAGAGATGATGAAATGGATGATGAAGCTAAGCTTCCAAAAATATGCACACTAACGTGTACAGTAGTGCAGTCTCCACTCGAGTGAAACCCTCTGTCTCTCTCACCCTCTCGCCCGCCACTGAGAACTGCCGGGCTTGCGTCCACAAGCTCGTAATATCCTCAGTCAGGACTTGACACTGTAAACAATGCCTCAAATGAGAAAGCTGGAAACCAGCGAAGTATGCACAATTTATGCTTAGAGCAGTTAAAATATGGGATTATATATGGGAACTTATATGCGAAAATTTGGTAGACAGAACATTTTTTGTCATTTATTTAAAAAAACTATTGTATAGTTACAAGAGAATTTTGAATCGATTTTAATTTATTTAGGAACTACCATATACAATATTATAATTATTTACGGTGAATGCAGTAGCAACACATGATTGCATGAAAATATGTGGAGCCATCTATTGTATAAATTGGAAAACACAATTATGACTGTACTCGATAGAGGCACACGATGATGAATTACACACTTGTAACATTTTTGATAACTACATAAAATGTTATGAGAACGAGATGATACCACACGAATGTCAGACCTGCATTATATACTAACTAGATTTGTTTTATTAAGATATAGGTGTACATATTATGCGTTAATACAGACACACAATGAATTATTTTATTTGTGCATGAAAGAGAGATACCACATATATGCGTTGACTGTGGAAATGCAGAAGCATGTGAACATTGCAACCTAGCATTGTTATGTGAACTAATACACAAAATATAAACTTTAATGTAGTTTATTGTAATATTTATCAAGAGTTTCATTCCCATCCAATGGATGGTAGGACCGTAGAAGGCAATACCTTTTTTTTTTTTTTTTTTTTTTGTGGCCAGAATTCTAGTTTATATTTATGACACTTAAAATATGAGAGTATATATATGAGAACGTATATGCGAAAAAATTTGTAGACAGAACTTTTTTACTTATTTAAGAATGCTGTGTAGTTACAATAGAGAATTTTGAACCCGATTTTTAATTTATTTAGGAACTACCATATACAATATTATAATTATTTACGGTGAATGCGGTAGCAATAACAGATTGCGTGAAAATATGTGGAGCCATCTATTGCATAATATGGAAAACACGATTATGGGTGTATTTGATAGAACTACCCGGTGATGAATTACACACTTGTAATATGTGTGATAACTACATAAAATGTTATGAGAACGAGATGATACCACACGAATGTCAGATTTGCATTATATACTAACTAGATTTGTTTATTAAGATATAGGTGTACATATTATGCGTTAATACAGACACACAACGAATTATTTATTTTGGCATGAAAGAGAGATACCACATATATGCGGTGGTTGTGGAAATGCAGAAGGATGTGAACATTGCAACCTAGCATTGTTATGTGAACAAATACACAAAATATAAACTTTTATTGGAACTTATACGTTTGTTGTTCGTTTGTTTGTTTATAGCTAGTTATATTGACTTGTACCATTTTAGAGGGTTATGCAGTTTTTAGGGAAGAGTGATGTATAATTGGAGGATTTAAGGATTGTGTGATGTTTCATAGAAGTTTTTATTACATTATAATAATTGCTAAGGTTTTAAGGATCTTTCCAATCCTTAACATTTGCTAGGAAATTAACGAGGAAATTGCAGTTAGTGTAGTATTGTATAGAACTGGAAGAGTAGAAATATGGAAAGAATAATGAATATGTACTGATAAAGTATATTATACCTGTATATTGTGAATGATGAGCATGAGGGATGAGGCGAGGTGTGCTAGTATATCACAGCACAGAAGTGTTAGGCAGATGAAGTTTTTTTTTTTTTTTTTTTTTTTGCCTAGGGACTGCTTAAGCTTTAATGTAGATAATGGGAACCCTGGTAGTGGTAGATGGATTTAGTGTACAAATAATGGAAATATGAGTGGCAGATGATCATGAACTTGATAATTTGGGAGACCCTACTGGTCAAAGGGCTCAGGAGGTAGATTGTAGCAATAGAGAGTATAGACCAATGATAGCGTTGGAGGATAATATTAACATGGAGAAGGATGGAGAGCTAAAAGGCACATAGTATTTTAAAGTAAGGGGTCGTGGGTTATAACGAGAGCATATGTATGCGAGACGCAAAGTTTTAAGATGAAAATGGAGTGTAGGAAACTGAATTTGGTTGCACAACTTTGCTGTAGGACTAATTAGTTTGACTCGATATGCAATGTGGAAAGCACATTGTTCCATCATTAATAAGTTTTTGTAAACTGTGGATGGTTTTAACTCATGCAGCATTTTCGTAAGTTAGCACAGGCCGTAAAAGACGCCTTGTATGTATTTAGAATTGTGTTTGCTTTCAGTATTCAGGACGTTTGCCGACACTTTTTTTTTTTTTAATAAGTTAACTTTATTGTATGCTTTTTTTTTGCGATTGTTTGAAGATGTTTTTAACTGAGATGTTTAGTGAATGTGACCATTAACTAAGTTACACTTGAATGTGCTTGGATGAGAGCTTGATTTAGTTTTAGGGAAAGGTAGTTAGGATTTTTTTTATGGATTTTTGATGTTTTACGGAGGAATGATGATGATAATTTGTGTTTTTGTGGTGTTGATTGCTAGATTTTATTTGCTGCACCACTGAAGAAAACTGTTAATTATTATCTGTAGAGCAATGTTGATGGATTGGATACTAGATTTTAACGCAAGAAAAGATAGTGTTGGTGGCATATTGAAAGACCTGAAGTTATCAGGAAGTGGATACATATTGGGAACATAGAGATCTGGTGACAGACCAGATTTTTTGAGGTACTCAACAGTGAAGGAAAATACGATGGGAGAAGCAGTTATATATTGAAATATATGACAGCCGGTTGATTTAAAAACTTGTATATCAGTTTTATATACAAGATAGGAAATTGAAGATGAATTATTGTGTATGCAATTGTGTGGTGTTTACTTTGTTAAATATTTTTTGAGTTAAATAATACAAGACATGTTGGTTTGATCTAATTATAATGTTGTGTAACCATGGTAGTTAAGACCGGTAGTTGATTGTTGATCGAATATCCTGGGTGAAATTTTGCTTGATGTATGGGATGTATTTTGTGTTGTTATGTATGCATACAGACGTCTTACTATAATACGTTATAGGGTTTTACTAAAAGCAAACGTTAATTGAATTGTACAGTAGGATGATAAGATGGTATGAGTTTTTTTTCTTGGTCTGGAAACATTAACGTCTTAGAGGGTTTCCAGGTGACAGGAAAATATCCAGTGTGCAGAATGATAGTAAAAATTGTGGGTAACAAAGTAAGTAATATAAGAGGGCATAGTTTAATATGACGATAGTTTATTGAATTAAAGACAGGGGCACTATTCCTTTGTTACGAATAACTGTACGGATATTTGAACTATGAATGGTTTTGTTTGAGATTTATTTTTGCGGAAGAGTATGAAGGATATGAGGTTGTAATGAAACAGAAGATGAAATGAATGTGTTGGATGGATGTCTATATGAATATGTGGGACGGAGTGGTGTGAAGAAGTCTTGAAGGAAATTAGCAAAAGCAGCAGCTTTAAAAGAGTCTGTCTATATAGATAACGCATTATTTAATAATGGATATGGTGTTTTACTGCTTTTGCAAAGAGCATTGAAATGTTTTCAATACTTGTTAGGATGAGTGACCTCAGAGAGAGTATTACAGATTTTATACCAATACCATAGCTTGTAAGCACAGATATAATTTGATTAACCTTTGAACTTTTGGTGATGATGAAGTGTTTTGGATTTTTTTTTTATTTTTTATACGCTGATATTTATGATAAAACTGTTGAGAGCGAGTGATAAATGTGAGATATTTTGCTGACAATGCTGGTCGATAAGTGGATAATGTAGTTACCGGTATGTAAAGTGAACTAGTTTTTGATTGAAGTTGTGATGATATGATTGTTATGATACAGTTTTTTTTTTTTTTTTTTTGATGTAGGAGCTTGCAAAGGGTTTATTGCTACCGATAGATATGTTTTGTATTGTTTTCAGGTGAATTTATTAAAATGGTCTTTAGTTCTTTGAAATTTGTAGACTGAGACATATCTTGAGTACTATAATGTAATTTGATTGGAACATGATTACATCAATTTTTAATGGATTGAGAACATTAATATAGATTTGTGAAATGTGATTAGCAGAAGTAATGACAATATTTGGTATGTTTTGTGATATAAACCTATTGGGTTTTTGGAAGATTATGAATGATATCAGTTATGTGACTTGTGACAAAGGTTTGAAAACTAGACCCCCACCCCTATTAGTTTTAAATACTATTCTTTTATTCAAATTAGCTTGAATATTTCATCTTTACATCAGTTTACAACCGACAAAGTCACCCAGATCGTTTACTGCGCGTGCTTGAATTTCTATATATTCACATTGAAAGCAATAATTAGAAATCACTATACCTGAACCCCAATAGCTCCTTTTGTATTTACTTGTCTTTTAATTAGCCTGTTGGATTTCAACGTATCAATAAATAATGCTTTTAAATCCATTTTTTAAAAAGTATACTTTTGGTTATTGTACATTTAAGACATGGTGGATTACTTCCTTTTGTGACAACTTTTAGTAATGAGTGGTGCTATCTTATCTACAGAATACTCCACACTTGAAAAATTTATTACAGTTGTTATCATAAGACAATAGTTATTGAACTTTCGCTAAATATGTTTACAGATAAAGTATTGCGTACAATAAGGAGGAACAAATGCTATCGAAAACTCGTCAAATGTTAAGGATTCTTGTAGACAATCCATGTAGTAAGTTGTGAATATATGTTAAAACTGAAGCCTACATTATGTATTTGATCAGTGCTAAAAAATACCTGTGAATTTTCATTAGGTAGGCCATATGTTAAAAGCATAGGAAAGAAAAAACTAACACCAACTTTGCAATGGGAAAGGAGAATAAACTGTTTCACAAACTTCTTCTTCTTATGTCTGAAGTTTCATGAAAGTAAAATTTATTTATTTGTACAAGTAATCACCGATTTATTTCCTATTTATCTGTATTCTTTTTTCATGTCTATATGACATATATTCAAAGATCATTTACTTATTTAAACAGGTTTTTATGTCGATGCGCTAGGTTATATATTTCTATTGTATTGAATTAGATTCAATCTCCCAACATGACCCTCCTCCTCTTTGCTAACCGGATAGCGTCCATGCTTTCGGGGTTGGCAGACTACAGTCATAATTCGTTATGGTTCCTTATCGATTTCGACAGTGCAATTTGACCTTGTATGTCCATATCAGATAACTCGCGGCCGAATGTGATTGTCGACATAGGTTGTGAGAGGTGCTGTTTCAGTTTTTCCGTCACTTGCACCACAGATGCACGTTGGTTCTGATTGATAATCCTCTTTAATGCTAGGCGGAACCTGTCACTGAGGATTTCCTTCAGACCAGTTGTTCTTCTTCATCCATGTGGTTTTGTTGTGAATTTTGTAGACTGTCATCAACTACATATTTAATAACACATTACTTCGTCACGCTCACACCACATAAATAAGCATCAACTTAACCATTTTGGGAAATCAGAAAAAAATCGTACGCACATTTTACAGTATCAGTTTGCTCAGTTCGCTGCACACTGGCGTTCTACTGATCCTAACATATTACGGAAAAAAGTGTGATTTACCATATACGAAGTAGCGTGCACCTTTGGCGTACAGGGTTCCGGGTTCGATTTCTGGTGGGAAAGCCATAAAATATTTTTAAACCCATTATTGTGATTCGGATTCCATGTGTAGATGCATATAATTTCTAAGTTTCGGAAGTCCTGTTTGATAGAGTGTACGAATGAGAGAAAAAATAAAGTAAGAAGAATGGATGGTTGTGTGTAACTGTCATACATGTATACATTTAAAATGACTGATCGTTACAAGCGATTGTACCCATATGGCAGAAATCTGGTAGTATACATTTCCTGGTAGAGAAACGAATAATGACACGTCCGTGGTATTGAGATCATTTGTTATTGATCACTTCGCTCTACAGAAAGTTTGTCATATGGGTTAGATGATGGGTTTACGTTTGTGCTTTGGAGGAAAGTAATATGATGTTTTGTATTTGTTAACGTATTAGATAATTAGAAGAATGTTTAGTTGCTTGGCGTGTGACAACAGTGAGTGATAGTATTGGCAAAATGGCTTTGGATCATTTCATATTTGTTTCTATCTTGCCTCGACGAAGACTAAGGGGGAAGGATGGAAAAAGCATACCAATTATAAGTGAGATGTTTGTACCTGTAGATGTGTTCTAGCCATACCTTTGATACTGTGCGTGAACTTCCATTCTTGTAATGCTGTATATGTGTACATGGCGATATTCATTTGTGAAGGATAGTTTATTAATTAACTGTCCAATTTGGTTGACATAAATCTCATCATTGGGGAGGGAAAAAGTAAAAAATGCAAAATGGGACATTGCCTTATCGTTATTTCTTTCAAAGATTGGATTTTCGAATCTGGGAAGATGGCATTTTCCTGAACTGAATATTTCTCAGCCATTGGATTGGCAAAGTAAGTCTTAACATTGTCAATCCAATGGCTGAGAAATATTCAGTTCAGGAAAATGCCATCTTCCCAGATTCGAAAATCCAATCTTTGAAAGAAATAACGATAAGGCAATGTCCTATTTTGCATTTTTTACTTTTTCCCTCCCCAATGATGAGATTTATGTCAACCAAATTGGACAGTTAATTAATAAACTATCCTTCACAAATGAATATCGCCATGTACACATATACAGCATTACAAGAATGGAAGTTCACGCACAGTATCAAAGGTATGGCTAGAACACATCTACAGGTACAAACATCTCACTTATAATTGGTATGCTTTTTCCATCCTTCCCCCTTAGTCTTCGTCGAGGCAAGATAGAAACAAATATGAAATGATCCAAAGCCATTTTGCCAATACTATCACTCACTGTTGTCACACGCCAAGCAACTAAACATTCTTCTAATTATCTAATACGTTAACAAATACAAAACATCATATTACTTTCCTCCAAAGCACAAACGTAAACCCATCATCTAACCCATATGACAAACTTTCTGTAGAGCGAAGTGATCAATAACAAATGATCTCAATACCACGGACGTGTCATTATTCGTTTCTCTACCAGGAAATGTATACTACCAGATTTCTGCCATATGGGTACAATCGCTTGTAACGATCAGTCATTTTAAATGTATACATGTATGACAGTTACACACAACCATCCATTCTTCTTACTTTATTTTTTCTCTCATTCGTACACTCTATCAAACAGGACTTCCGAAACTTAGAAATTATATGCATCTACACATGGAATCCGAATCACAATAATGGGTTTAAAAATATTTTATGGCTTTCCCACCAGAAATCGAACCCGGAACCCTGTACGCCAAAGGTGCACGCTACTTCGTATATGGTAAATCACACTTTTTTCCGTAATATGTTAGGATCAGTAGAACGCCAGTGTGCAGCGAACTGAGCAAACTGATACTGTAAAATGTGCGTACGATTTTTTTCTGATTTCCCAAAATGGTTAAGTTGATGCTTATTTATGTGGTGTGAGCGTGACGAAGTAATGTGTTATTAAATATGTAGTTGATGACAGTCTACAAAATTCACAACAAAACCACATGGATGAAGAAGAACAACTGGTCTGAAGGAAATCCTCAGTGACAGGTTCCGCCTAGCATTAAAGAGGATTATCAATCAGAACCAACGTGCATCTGTGGTGCAAGTGACGGAAAAACTGAAACAGCACCTCTCACAACCTATGTCGACAATCACATTCGGCCGCGAGTTATCTGATATGGACATACAAGGTCAAATTGCACTGTCGAAATCGATAAGGAACCATAACGAATTATGACTGTAGTCTGCCAACCCCGAAAGCATGGACGCTATCCGGTTAGCAAAGAGGAGGAGGGTCATGTTGGGAGATTGAATCTAATTCAATACAATAGAAATATATAACCTAGCGCATCGACATAAAAACCTGTTTAAATAAGTAAATGATCTTTGAATATATGTCATATAGACATGAAAAAAGAATACAGATAAATAGGAAATAAATCGGTGATTACTTGTACAAATAAATAAATTTTACTTTCATGAAACTTCAGACATAAGAAGAAGAAGTTTGTGAAACAGTTTATTCTCCTTTCCCATTGCAAAGTTGGTGTTAGTTTTTTCTTTCCTATGCTTTTAACATATGGCCTACCTAATGAAAATTCACAGGTATTTTTTAGCACTGATCAAATACATAATGTAGGCTTCAGTTTTAACATATATTCACAACTTACTACATGGATTGTCTACAAGAATCCTTAACATTTGACGAGTTTTCGATAGCATTTGTTCCTCCTTATTGTACGCAATACTTTATCTGTAAACATATTTAGCGAAAGTTCAATAACTATTGTCTTATGATAACAACTGTAATAAATTTTTCAAGTGTGGAGTATTCTGTAGATAAGATAGCACCACTCATTACTAAAAGTTGTCACAAAAGGAAGTAATCCACCATGTCTTAAATGTACAATAACCAAAAGTATACTTTTTAAAAAATGGATTTAAAAGCATTATTTATTGATACGTTGAAATCCAACAGGCTAATTAAAAGACAAGTAAATACAAAAGGAGCTATTGGGGTTCAGGTATAGTGATTTCTAATTATTGCTTTCAATGTGAATATATAGAAATTCAAGCACGCGCAGTAAACGATCTGGGTGACTTTGTCGGTTGTAAACTGATGTAAAGATGAAATATTCAAGCTAATTTGAATAAAAGAATAGTATTTAAAACTAATAGGGGTGGGGGTCTAGTTTTCAAACCTTTGTCACAAGTCACATAACTGATATCATTCATAATCTTCCAAAAACCCAATAGGTTTATATCACAAAACATACCAAATATTGTCATTACTTCTGCTAATCACATTTCACAAATCTATATTAATGTTCTCAATCCATTAAAAATTGATGTAATCATGTTCCAATCAAATTACATTATAGTACTCAAGATATGTCTCAGTCTACAAATTTCAAAGAACTAAAGACCATTTTAATAAATTCACCTGAAAACAATACAAAACATATCTATCGGGAGCAATAAACCCTTTGCAAGCTCCTACATCAAAAAAAAAAAAAAAAAAAAAACTGTATCATAACAATCATATCATCACAACTTCAATCAAAAACTAGTTCACTTTACATACCGGTAACTACATTATCCACTTATCGACCAGCATTGTCAGCAAAATATCTCACATTTATCACTCGCTCTCAACAGTTTTATCATAAATATCAGCGTATAAAAAATAAAAAAAAAAAAATCCAAAACACTTCATCATCACCAAAAGTTCAAAGGTTAATCAAATTATATCTGTGCTTACAAGCTATGGTATTGGTATAAAATCTGTAATACTCTCTCTGAGGTCACTCATCCTAACAAGTATTGAAAACATTTCAATGCTCTTTGCAAAAGCAGTAAAACACCATATCCATTATTAAATAATGCGTTATCTATATAGACAGACTCTTTTAAAGCTGCTGCTTTTGCTAATTTCCTTCAAGACTTCTTCACACCACTCCGTCCCACATATTCATATAGACATCCATCCAACACATTCATTTCATCTTCTGTTTCATTACAACCTCATATCCTTCATACTCTTCCGCAAAAATAAATCTCAAACAAAACCATTCATAGTTCAAATATCCGTACAGTTATTCGTAACAAAGGAATAGTGCCCCTGTCTTTAATTCAATAAACTATCGTCATATTAAACTATGCCCTCTTATATTACTTACTTTGTTACCCACAATTTTTACTATCATTCTGCACACTGGATATTTTCCTGTCACCTGGAAACCCTCTAAGACGTTAATGTTTCCAGACCAAGAAAAAAAACTCATACCATCTTATCATCCTACTGTACAATTCAATTAACGTTTGCTTTTAGTAAAACCCTATAACGTATTATAGTAAGACGTCTGTATGCATACATAACAACACAAAATACATCCCATACATCAAGCAAAATTTCACCCAGGATATTCGATCAACAATCAACTACCGGTCTTAACTACCATGGTTACACAACATTATAATTAGATCAAACCAACATGTCTTGTATTATTTAACTCAAAAAATATTTAACAAAGTAAACACCACACAATTGCATACACAATAATTCATCTTCAATTTCCTATCTTGTATATAAAACTGATATACAAGTTTTTAAATCAACCGGCTGTCATATATTTCAATATATAACTGCTTCTCCCATCGTATTTTCCTTCACTGTTGAGTACCTCAAAAAATCTGGTCTGTCACCAGATCTCTATGTTCCCAATATGTATCCACTTCCTGATAACTTCAGGTCTTTCAATATGCCACCAACACTATCTTTTCTTGCGTTAAAATCTAGTATCCAATCCATCAACATTGCTCTACAGATAATAATTAACAGTTTTCTTCAGTGGTGCAGCAAATAAAATCTAGCAATCAACACCACAAAAACACAAATTATCATCATCATTCCTCCGTAAAACATCAAAAATCCATAAAAAAATCCTAACTACCTTTCCCTAAAACTAAATCAAGCTCTCATCCAAGCACATTCAAGTGTAACTTAGTTAATGGTCACATTCACTAAACATCTCAGTTAAAAACATCTTCAAACAATCGCAAAAAAAAAGCATACAATAAAGTTAATTTATTAAAAAAAAAAAGTGTCGGCAAACGTCCTGAATACTGAAAGCAAACACAATTCTAAATACATACAAGGCGTCTTTTACGGCCTGTGCTAACTTACGAAAATGCTGCATGAGTTAAAACCATCCACAGTTTACAAAAACTTATTAATGATGGAACAATGTGCTTTCCACATTGCATATCGAGTCAAACTAATTAGTCCTACAGCAAAGTTGTGCAACCAAATTCAGTTTCCTACACTCCATTTTCATCTTAAAACTTTGCGTCTCGCATACATATGCTCTCGTTATAACCCACGACCCCTTACTTTAAAATACTATGTGCCTTTTAGCTCTCCATCCTTCTCCATGTTAATATTATCCTCCAACGCTATCATTGGTCTATACTCTCTATTGCTACAATCTACCTCCTGAGCCCTTTGACCAGTAGGGTCTCCCAAATTATCAAGTTCATGATCATCTGCCACTCATATTTCCATTATTTGTACACTAAATCCATCTACCACTACCAGGGTTCCCATTATCTACATTAAAGCTTAAGCAGTCCCTAGGCAAAAAAAAAAAAAAAAAAAAAACTTCATCTGCCTAACACTTCTGTGCTGTGATATACTAGCACACCTCGCCTCATCCCTCATGCTCATCATTCACAATATACAGGTATAATATACTTTATCAGTACATATTCATTATTCTTTCCATATTTCTACTCTTCCAGTTCTATACAATACTACACTAACTGCAATTTCCTCGTTAATTTCCTAGCAAATGTTAAGGATTGGAAAGATCCTTAAAACCTTAGCAATTATTATAATGTAATAAAAACTTCTATGAAACATCACACAATCCTTAAATCCTCCAATTATACATCACTCTTCCCTAAAAACTGCATAACCCTCTAAAATGGTACAAGTCAATATAACTAGCTATAAACAAACAAACGAACAACAAACGTATAAGTTCCAATAAAAGTTTATATTTTGTGTATTTGTTCACATAACAATGCTAGGTTGCAATGTTCACATCCTTCTGCATTTCCACAACCACCGCATATATGTGGTATCTCTCTTTCATGCCAAAATAAATAATTCGTTGTGTGTCTGTATTAACGCATAATATGTACACCTATATCTTAATAAACAAATCTAGTTAGTATATAATGCAAATCTGACATTCGTGTGGTATCATCTCGTTCTCATAACATTTTATGTAGTTATCACACATATTACAAGTGTGTAATTCATCACCGGGTAGTTCTATCAAATACACCCATAATCGTGTTTTCCATATTATGCAATAGATGGCTCCACATATTTTCACGCAATCTGTTATTGCTACCGCATTCACCGTAAATAATTATAATATTGTATATGGTAGTTCCTAAATAAATTAAAAATCGGGTTCAAAATTCTCTATTGTAACTACACAGCATTCTTAAATAAGTAAAAAAGTTCTGTCTACAAATTTTTTCGCATATACGTTCTCATATATATACTCTCATATTTTAAGTGTCATAAATATAAACTAGAATTCTGGCCACAAAAAAAAAAAAAAAAAAAAAAAAGGTATTGCCTTCTACGGTCCTACCATCCATTGGATGGGAATGAAACTCTTGATAAATATTACAATAAACTACATTAAAGTTTATATTTTGTGTATTAGTTCACATAACAATGCTAGGTTGCAATGTTCACATGCTTCTGCATTTCCACAGTCAACGCATATATGTGGTATCTCTCTTTCATGCACAAATAAAATAATTCATTGTGTGTCTGTATTAACGCATAATATGTACACCTATATCTTAATAAAACAAATCTAGTTAGTATATAATGCAGGTCTGACATTCGTGTGGTATCATCTCGTTCTCATAACATTTTATGTAGTTATCAAAAATGTTACAAGTGTGTAATTCATCATCGTGTGCCTCTATCGAGTACAGTCATAATTGTGTTTTCCAATTTATACAATAGATGGCTCCACATATTTTCATGCAATCATGTGTTGCTACTGCATTCACCGTAAATAATTATAATATTGTATATGGTAGTTCCTAAATAAATTAAAATCGATTCAAAATTCTCTTGTAACTATACAATAGTTTTTTTAAATAAATGACAAAAAATGTTCTGTCTACCAAATTTTCGCATATAAGTTCCCATATATAATCCCATATTTTAACTGCTCTAAGCATAAATTGCGGGCAGGACCCGCAAGGATCCGAGCCACACTTCTACTATTAGCAAATCTCAGCAGCGGCGAGGTTCTCAAGCCTCAGTTGCCTCTGCAACTTCAGTCCCCTCTTCTGGTTCTGTCCGCAGCAGATCGCCACATCCATCAGACCATACAGACAGTTATGCCGAACGTCTACAACAGTCTCCACCTCCGAAAAAGCAACATCTCTCTTCTAACTCTGATCTAAACCAAGTTCCCATGGACATAACTACAACTTCAAATCATTCTGATGGATCTACTCTACCTTCAGTTCATTCCATGTTGCTCACTAATTTTGATGTCAAGTTCAGCAATGCGAAGTTTGTTGCCATACAACTGCGCAAATACCTCCCTCGAGCAGCGATTTCAGAAATTGTTCATACGAGAAATGGTATCATTTTAAAAACACCGGACCCAACTCTCCTTACCACAATAAAAAACAAAGTGCCTATTGACACTTTTGGTCCAAATGCGAAGATCCAATCTCTGAACTCCCCCACACGTAAGCAGCCTCCACCACCAAAGCGACCACCATTGTTATCTGTCGTTATTCGGGGGGTTGACCCCTCCTATACAGATGAAGAGGTCCAAGAGGAGCTCAAGCTAGAGGGCAACACTATTACGAAAGTAATACGCATTCGAAACGATAAAGGTCCTACTTATATGGTTCGTGTGCTTACAAACCATCAAGACACCATTGATGAGTTACTAGCGTCAGGTGCATACATTTATAATCACAAGCACAGAGTCGAACCATCCCGAACACCAGTTCCAATGCCGGTCCGCTGTGAACGTTGCCAGGCTTACAATTCCCATCACACATCCGATTGTAAAAGTTCCAGTAAATGTGGCTATTGTGCTGGTCCTCATAACACCCGGACCTGTGCTAACTTGGAATTGCCACCAAAATGCGCCACTTGTAATGAGCAGCATCCGACCTACAGTTACAAGTGTAAGGCAAAGCCAGACCCTATTCAGGATCGTCCTGAACTCGTTGTTCCCTTACGACCACCGGCACCAGTTCAAACCCATCCACATCCAATTGACGCTCCTGTCTCATTAGACCAGCTATTGACGTTTCTAACGCTAACTTTGCAAAACATCCACCCTTTTATTAGGCCGCATATTCTACAGCAAATCATTCTGGCAGCAAAAACCACTTTTCATGTTCATTTTACTGCTACTTATTCCGGAAATACTGTTCATTTTCATAAATCACATGCTAGTTCACTCGTTTAACATCATGGCTTTAACCTTTCTCTTTCTGAACATCCGATCACTACCAAAACACAAAGTTTTATTTGAACAGCTTCTTCTTGAGGAACATGTTACAGTATTCTTACTCAATGAAACTTTTCTAACAAACTCTCGTACTTGCCGTTTACCACGCTATACCATGTTACATTCTGCAAATCCCGTACCTGCACTTCGGGCAAATGGGGGAGTAGCCATAGGGATTTCCCCTCACATCCCTTATCGCCAGCATCAGTATACTGCAACAGCTCTTCCTGAATATCTCCTTGCCACAGTTTATTTCAAAAATGTCATCATCACCCTAGCAACTATATACATCAGACCAAATCATCCATTACCTGAGCAGTTCGTACAATATATCTCCAATACTTTCAATAGATACATCATTATGGCCGATTTCAATATGCATAGCCGCAGCGATGGTGACCGGACAAATTTCATTAACTTCATAACAACCCACACTACTGGGGTTATTGTTGATCTTCCACAAGCTACACGCCCAATCTCAAACACCAAGCCTGACATAGTCATTGTCTCCACAAATCTTATCTCACATTGCACTGTAGAAATCCTTGATCTTCTTGGTAGTGATCATGCACCAATCAAGCTTGTTTACAAACCATACTCAGCTACAACCCCTTCCTCTTTACCAGTACGAGTGAGCTTGCGCTACGATAAAGCTAATTGGGATCAATATCGTTCACATATTTCAGACCTCACCAGTGATATAACAGAACCGGCCACATGTGACGATTTATACCAGACTGTAGATCGCATTACATCTGCAATCCAGGAAGCCAGCAACTTGTATATTCCGACAACGAAATCTGTTCCATATCAGCCTAAACTTCCGCCACACTATCTCTCCATGATCAAACGTTCACGTCAGCTCTATCGAGAATATCTCCACACTCGCAACCCAGAAGCACTCCGACATCACAAACAACTTCAACGTACAGTGCACAATTACATCAAAGCATATAAACTTCGGTGCTGGGTAAAGACATGCAACACCCTGTCTGAAACATCACATCCTACTAAATTCTGGTCCCGCTTCAATGCGCTTTGTGGAAAATTCTCTAATACACCCTACCCCATTTTATTGGGTGATACGCCTGTTAGTACCGATAGCGATAAAGCAAATACCTTTGCAGATTACCTACAAGTTATCTTCACACCGCCATTTGAGAAAACACCTCACCCTGCAGACAGACTCAATACTTCATCACCGGAACTACAACCCAATCCTACTCATGTTTTACCTCCTAATACTGCTGTTTCCGCCCCAATCACCACTCATGACATCTCTCAAGTTCTCAAAAATAAACGAAATACTGCACCTGGCTTAGATAACGTGACGTATCGCCATATCAAGGAATGCCCTATTTCATTATTACTACTTCTTGCGAATATCTATACCTTCATATTGCGAACTGGCTTCTTTCCTTTAGCTTGGAAAACATCTAAGACGCTAATGTTTCCCAAACCACATAAACCTCCTCAGGATGTTGCGTCTTATAGGCCTATACAACTTACATCCACATTCAGTAAGATCTTGGAACGTATCCTAGTTAAACGATTACATATTTTCATCTCAGATCACGGCCTACTTCCAGTCACACAAGCAGGTTTTCGACCAGCTTTCTCTATAAATGATCAACTACTTCGACTCACAACGCTCATTACTCAACACTATAATTCAGCAAATCCTTCCTGTTTAGTTTTATTTGACTTGGAGAAAGCATTCGATAAAGTCTGGCACCATGGGCTCATATACAAACTTCTGCAATTTCAGCTCCCTATTTCCTACATTCGCCTCATTTACCATTTCATTACAAATCGTATCACCTATATCTCAATACGAGGCAGTTTGTCACATCCGATCTTTCTGTTCTCTGGAGTGCCACAAGGGTCAGCCTTGTCTCCTTTACTGTACCTTCTGTATGTAGCAGATATGCCCCGCCTGCCAGATCAGGTCCATCTCTTCCAATATGCGGATGACACGGCCCTTCTCGCCCTTGGAGCAACTATCCAGCAGCTCAACATTAAGTTACAGACTGCTATTAATCGCTTTCACACTTGGTGCACTCTTTGGCGGCTTACTATCAACGCAGCTAAAACCCAAGCCATCATATTCCTACCACCCAGAAGAACTTCCAAAGTCCGCCGAAATCCACGCAATCTCTCTCTGTACGTTGATGGGGTGCCTATTCAAATCAGTAATACTGTCACATATCTGGGAATTACCTATGATCACCACCTTACTTGGTCCCAACACCTGAAAGTCATTACTACAAAAGCCTATAATAGACTCAATCTATTGAAACGATTGACTGGTACCACCTGGGGCCTTAAAGCACACACCATCCTAAATACCTACAAGGTATTCTTACGACCTGTCCTTACTTATGGATTTACTGCATGGATAGCTGCACCCACTAAGTTCTACAGTAAACTTTTAATTCTCGAACGCCATGCTTTCCGTACAGCGTTCCGCATTAAGCTGCCTAGTCCTACACAGGATCTATACCGCAAAATCACTTTTCCGACTTTACAATATTACCTAGAAAAGCTGCGGCTAACATTTATCACCAAACGCTTCGAAACACGACATCCTTTATTACAAAACACAATGCGTTATTTAGCACTTCACCCAACACCTCACCGTTATTATCATCCTCCACTTTCGCTTCTCTTCACATTATATCATTACACTCTCCCACCGTTAGACCCTGCTTTACTTATAATCACAGATTACGTCATTCATGAACATCTTCCTCTCATTCACCCATCATTTCCAGCACAGTGATTACCATTATTTACTAACAAGGGCCTCATTCGTCTACATCATTGCCTAGAGTAGCCCCTAGGCTGAAGATAACCTCATCTGTCTAATTAACATCATCCACGTGTTGTCCTGTGTATGCACCTCACCACATCTTTCACTCCCATTGCTATACTTGTACATATCATGAATTCTATACCTAATCATCATTCTCTTTTGTTATCGTTTATTTGTTTAAAATATACTGTATGTTTATTTTCCTTGTATATATACCTGCACCAAATGTTAAGGATTAATGTTCCTTCAGTCTCCATCTCCAAAATTACTTATTTATGTAAATGTTGTTGCTAATAACGTATAAAATCACTTAGCCCATCTAACATACTCATTCCGTAGTTAACTATCATGTCTCGTTCCTAAAAGAGGGCGTAACCCTCTGAAAGGCAGCTAGCCCGTCAGGCTAGCCTGTAGAAAAAAAAAAAAAAAAACATAAATTGCATCGCCTCCATAGCCAAGTCAAAGAGCATCCACCTCATAGGCTGGATGAAGGTTTATATTCTGTGTAACTTTTCAGATACTAATGGAAAATTGTAATGTACACACGTCTCTGTTTTTCCACAGTCAACGCCAATATATGGAGTTTCTCTTTCATGCCTAAAATAAAATAAATCAATCTGTGTCTATATTAATGCGTAATATGTACCTCTATATCTTAATAAAACATAAATCTAATTACTATATAATGCAAGTCTGACAATCACGTGGTATCATGTCATTCTCATAACATTTTATATTGTCGCAAACGCAAATACTACGTAAATCCTTCAGCCTATTTGTATCAATAGTTGATAACACAATACAATACGTATATTCCAAATACTTGTACTACACCACGCAT
The DNA here is from genome assembly GCF_964235325.1 of Thermobia domestica. Lineage (NCBI taxonomy): Eukaryota > Metazoa > Arthropoda > Insecta > Zygentoma > Lepismatidae > Thermobia > Thermobia domestica. The sequence goes on from NC_137464.1 coordinate 219,989,639, forward strand.
ATACATAATTGCCCATTCAAAACTTTCAACAATTTCTAATTGTACAATTATTTTCGTGTAAGTGCGTTGAATACTAAAAATCAACAGTTTTCATAATTTCGTCTACGCAAATATATAATCTGCAGAGTTGTATGCTAATCAATGTGTTCCATATTAGTACATGATCTATACCAATATAAATATACCATTCCAGCACTAAAAGTACAATTCGTCTAAATTTTAAATAACTAGTCAATAACATTAAAATATAAATAATTATATACATTGTAAATAATTCAATCGATAATATTCTAATTTCGTAAGTTGTATTTATAAATAAGTCCCTAAGTATAAAAAATACTATATTCCAATAATTCAAATCTATTCAAAACTGTTTTAACATAATGGGAGCAACATCCTCTCCGGTAAACGTAAAACAATAACACCAGTAAATACAAGTCTTTGCCTATGTCTTATGCCTTCAAAATTGTTGATTCATGCTTTCAATAGTACACCAATACTAAAATATGGGTTTCTCTTAAAAATATTACCCGTTGTATTCATTAATATATTATTTCCTAAAATAATAAAACTTTCCCAAACATTCCACATGTCATCTTCCCTATGCATCATGCTAGTCTCATTCCATAATAATTTTGTTATCTCCTAAGCTCATTCTAAAATAGCTTAAAACCCTATCTGTAATGTTATACATTAGCAGTTAAAATTGCCTCATACTTTACAAACAAAAAATATTAAATATTTTTACATACATAAAGCATTTTATACCCATTTCAATAGTTGCAAATACGTCAATTATCTGTCAAATGTATTTGCTGTTGCTTCAAATTAAATCAGTTCCACACGTAAAAAATCAATCACCATATAAAGCTTCCCAACTGTTATCAAATATTATAAGGAATATATATTCTTATAATTCAATACATTGTAAATAAAAAAACAATATAATTATCTCTGGTACTTGTTAATTCTATAATAGCAGCTACATAAATACTCTAGTTCGCAGTAAATACAATATACTTAAATATTATGCTCCATACCGTAATCCAATTTAAAATATTTTCAAGCTATTATTTATTTAATTCTTTCAAATGAAAATCGTAGTGCCAATTAGCATAAATACAATCTTCAGCATTTCCTCAATATGTGCAACATTCATCAATGCAAACCAATACTAAACAATTCCCAAGCAACGTGTAAATTGTAATACTCCACCCATTCCAAATCCATCGTGTGCCGTTCCGCACATTCACTACGTTAACGCAAACCAATACTAAAACTGCACCCGAATATAATCTTAAATACATCTATACAAATAAAATATAAGTTTGTTCTATTTTATAGCAATTCAATATACTTCTACAAACCATATTATTAAATAAAAATCCTAAATAAATAATAAACAACCCTACAAAGTGCATACGTATCCAGTTAAACCTAATTTAATAACCTCATTACAAACTAATATATTACGCTTAAATGGTGCTTCAATTCAATAAACAATAATAGCTTTCTCTATTTATTTTATTCTCTTCTCTTTCTTGTACATCTAAATCTCATGTAATTCACCTTAAGTCTCCCCCTTCATTCTGTATCAGTCTCCCATATAACGTGGCTGTTAAATAAAGTTGTAATTATTGCCAATAGATGGTAGCACAGTTGTACATATCGTAGTACTGTGGGGTTCCGCTTTCTTTATCAAAATGTCTCGTTATCTATTATTATTATTTCAATTTTATAATAATTAAGTACATGCTAAAACAAAAAATAATATAAATTAATCACATAATGCAATAATATGTTAAACTATGCAACTTCGCCCAGCCAAATTCTTCACAATTTTAATTACCATCAATCTATACGACAATGCAAGCAAAACGCGCGCATTCGCATTTCAGAGTCCTACTATGGAGGAACCTCTGTTCAACAATCACGCAACGCCGCCATATTGAAAAACAAATCCGTCCATCAAAACCACAATCGGCAACGCTCAATTCTTCATACGTAAGTATATACATATAATAAGTATTATAGGTTAATTAATATTGATCATTTCCAATTATATAAATAAAAGAATGTTCAAGGTAAATTCATAATTAATCTAGTAAAAATTAAAGTATAATTCATAATTAGGGCTTGGTCTCATTACGTAAAAATTATATTATAGGTAACTATACGTAGTCTAATCACTGTAGAGCTCCTCCCTGGCTAATCGGTTAACGTACGCAACTTTGGCGTGGTCAGCCCGGGTTCTATTCCCGGCGGAAGCTCATGTGGTTCGGATTCCACGTTAATCAGTATGTCCACGTCTCATATAACCTCACTGCTAAAAGAAACGCTAAACTAAAGTCAACAACAATCTAATTAGTTTTCGCTGCAACACTACAAAACATCCCTAAAAGAAAAATTTACCTATTTATGGAAAAATCAGTGTAATTATTCTCATTACAAACAACACTGCGATATGGACATAAATTATATACAACTGCAACAACAAACAACCAGGAAATAGCCATCGGCAAAATATTATCAAAGGTAAGTAAACTTTCTCTTCTTACTTAAGTTAAAATATTGTATAAACATATAAAGTGTGCCGGAAAATATCATTAGCATCCACGGCTACCGAGCGGCAAAATTCAAAGCGGGCGGCGCAACGGTAATGGCGCCAGCGAAAAAACTAACGTTCAATACAACGCAGCAGTCGGTAATATACGAAGCGGACGGGCGGCAAAAGTATAAAGGAAAGTCGCGGCATAACCAGACAGTAATGGCGCCAACGGCACCATCTAACACGTGTTATCAATCCAAAATAATACATTAAACCCTTTTGTAATTAAATACCACTATAAGGTAATAACGGTACATATATCATCATACGCGATTACATTAATTCTACGTAATCATCTTTAATTGAATAAATTAATAGCTGTTTGATTAAAGGGGTAATCAATTTGATAGGAGTTTAATTAAAGGGTTAATTAAATTGATATCAAAATTTAATTAAATTATATCTTACAATGTTGCATAATTTACACTATAAATATACAAAATATAGGGAATTTCAACCCTTTAGGGCATAATTTGGCAACACCGCGGCGCTAGAAAGCCCATAATACAGCGTAAAAGGCTACGATTAAAATAATATCGCCTCAGGGCGGTCAGAAAAGGACATATCTCTACTCCCCTGTACAGTACACCTATATTTATCATATTTGTGCATTTACTTGTCCATATATTCACTTCTTGCTTTACACTTTTTCTTTTTCATTACACATTTCTCACTTTTCCCCATCTTTATTCTTGTCCATCTGGGCACTTAGTCCTCTTTCTTTCACTGAACTTCTCTCCCTATATTGACCCTTTTCTCAATTATGATATTTTCTATTCCTGATTATGACCTTTACATTTTAGTTTTCATTTCTAAAATAATTCTAGTGAGGTAGACATTTTGATTACTGTGATAAATTATTCGGAAACAGGCTAATTCGGTTAATCCGTACCTATGACTACCATTTTTACTTATTTTTGCGCTTTAATCGCACACTTTTAATTATTTCCAATGTCCATAATCAAATGTCACACAAAACAATTTTAGTCATTGGCCGACATAACTCAACAGATGTAGCCGTAGATAATAAGTTTCAATAAATTTTTGATAAAGATGAAGAGGAAGCAAGCGTTTTTTATTAAGGAAATTTGATAACTGAAGAAGAAGAAGGATGTGTAATTTTTGAACCTTGTACCGCGTGTATATAGAAATGTCCTTGTCTTAAATTTTATAATCATTGTCCCTCTTGTAAGTATGGTTCATTTATGTTAAACGGATATAAGGGGGATTAATATGCAAGTTATTAACATTTTGGTAATGGATGTTGTAGACTTTTCTCGCACTTAGAAAGTGAAAGTGCAAGTGTGTGAAATGGTTTTGCTTTCATGTCGAACGATTTCTTTCTTAAACTTTCTTACTGAAAGTATACCAAGAAAATAAGGCATTACTGCTGTATTACCGGACCAATTTGAAAATCGAAAAAAATAACAAATTGTATTGCATTCGGTTATATTTGGTTAGATTGCGTTACTAGGCGTGTAGTTTTACTATACGGATCGATAATATAAGTAGTAGTAGTAGGAGGAGGAACGGGTTAGAAGCCCCGCAGGGTTAGTTGGGTTCAGTCCTCGACATGAAATGGGCAAATTAAAGACTTGCCCAAATTTTTCTTGCCCCTTTTACAATCTATTGATCCGTATAGTAAAACAAGTGTATCTCTCCGCGAAATAGTCCATCCGCCTCTACATACAATGCCGCGTATAACATCAAAAACAAACAGAAAATACAATCATTTTCTTAACTTTTAGTATTCCGCTTACCTGACTTTTACTCATTCTTCCTCACAAACTTAAATAAATTCTCCAATTGACCCGGTGAATTTCCTAAAATTGGTCCGGCGATACCGCAGTTAACCCGAAAATAAGGAATTTTAACTTATTTAATAAAAATTCTTGGCCCCCAAATCCAACAAAAATATGCCAACCCATTTTCATAAAAGTAACAGAGTGTAATTTCTCATTACTGAGTGAGTAAAGCAGTTGAAGAGGGCATTGTAAAGTTAATCCAATAATCTTTACAATTAGCGGCTTTTTGGACGATTTTTAAATGATTCGAGTTAACTAATGTGTCGCCGGACCAATTTTAGAAAATTTAGCAAATAAATTGGAGAATTTATTTCGATTTGTAAGAAAGAGTGAGTCAAAGTCAGGTGAAGGGAATAGTTAAAGTCAAGAAAATACTTACTGTTGTTAATTGTTTTTAAAGTTGTAAGGGGCACAATATGTGGAGGCGGAGAGGTACACATGTTATGATTTATGGAGAAGGGAATGTGGGAATGATGCGTAAGTGACAAGATTGTCTCATATCGTGTTTGAGTTTTATCGAGTTGTACAAAAATTAAGAGTGTCAGTTGTTACAGTTGCGTGAAAGACATGGTCTGCTAAACAGGCGAACGTTTGTCGTAAATATAGAAACTAATTGAAACTACGGAAAAGAAAAGGAACATTTAAGCAGACCTAATCTATTTTAGTTCATTTTGGTACTTTCTGGATTGCACTCAGTGTTTCCCCCAAAGCCGTGCAACACAAGCCATGCATTCTATGACATAAAGTTTTTCCACTATTGTTTATGCGTATACCCACCACCGCTGATCCGCCTGCTCCCTATGGACGCAGCTCTCTCGGTTCCGCTCGGCCCACCTTCTGCGCCTCTGCTTTTTAGTGGCAACCTGGCACAAGTTGGTCCGTGTTTTGGCACTAGTTTTATGTCATACGTGCACACTATTTTATACGATAATCACTACCAAGTGAACTAGGGTCACAACTTAATATTTTGGGGGAGAAATTTAATAATGTTCCCTTTTTTTTCGATTTTCATATGGTTCGGCGATACAGCAGTAATGCCGATAATTGGCGAGTTCGTACAAATGTAGCGACTTTTGTGTTGCGAGTAGCTTGTCCTTCTGTAATCAAACACTGTTAGTTTAAAGCAATGTTTGAATATGTTTCTTTCCTTTCTTTTTGTTTTTTAACCAGCATAAGCAAAGAGGAATTGATCAAACATAAAACGTTATCACGCCTTTCACAATCATACTTTATTTTCTGTTACCTCTTTCTCACTAACAGAGAACAGTTCTAATCTTCAGCGTCCTATAATTTGCATAGCTTCCTTTTAGAGACACAAGTAATGCAGCATTAATAGCAAGCAAATTATCTGTAGAAGAGAGCCTTAAATTGGAGTGAGTGTTAGGCAGGGACGATTTGATGGGGTGTCTGCGGTGAAATTCGCCGCCCCTCAGAATTTCTAAATATCCCTGGACCATTTCCCTTCGCACCGTTTCGTACCCCTGATATTGAAATCTTATAAAATCACAGGGCTTCCAGCTGTCCTGTTTTCCTATTTTTTCGTATATTTTGGAAATTTATGTAGATTTGTCCTATATTTTAATCTTGTCCTTTATTTCCTATATTTTCCAGTGATTGAATTATTAAAAATACAAGCCAAGGGCAGTTCTAGTAATGATTTAAATTGCTATGTATTAGCAATATGCTAAATGCGTCGTAGTATATATATATATATATATCTTGAGGGACTAATCACTAATCCTCACTATTATTATTTTTTAAATTTGTTTTTTCCCATCTTCCCATGCCATTCTTTGTTTCCTATGTGCTTATTTTTCCCCAATGAAGCTTAACTGAGGAACCTTGCCGTGCTCGAGTTTCTTATAATGCAAGCTATTAGCATTGTCTTTCAGCAGTATTGGCTAAGCATTGGGGTGTATTGATATTCACCAACATATCCCAGCACCGTCCAGTATTGCTGTACATAATATTCAGAGTTCATACGCGTCCTGAAAAATCTAAAAATAAAAGTGTGTCATGCAAACGTTCTGGAAAGCAGAAAAATTGTGAAAATCCTGGAAATGTCCCGAAATTTATTCTAAATAACAGTTGTTAGAAGTGTATATAAACTATAATTCGCAGAGCTATGATGAATGAAATGCTGTTACATTATTTATTTCAGAAGGAAATACGTTGATCAAATAAGTCAATGTTTAATTATATTCAAACATTTCATTACAGATAAATAACATCTATCTTCTTTCATCATTAGAAAGATATGAAGTAATGAAAAATAATGTCAAAATTGAAAAAATGGAATGAAATCTTAAAGTTTAACGTCCCACGGTTATGCCGGTTAGGCTAAAGGAGACGTGATAATGAGAAATGAGTGAAAATGGTGGAATGAAGAAAGTGGGAGGAAACGGGAGAACCCCGAGAAAACCCACGAGCACGGTGTTTGTCCACCACAAAGTCCACACGGCGCGAGCTGGGATCAAACCCGGGACACCAAGCACCGGAGGTGAACGCTCTACCACTGAGCCACCGCCCCTATGTCAAAATTGAAGTTCATCATATGTTCAATTAAGCTCATCTGTAAATAAAAGAATTAGAACGATAGTAGGAATTTAGAGAAATAGTTAATATTTTTGGTACTTTAATTAAATTTATGTATTTAAAATTATGTATGAATAACGACATGTAAAAAGTGTTAAATACCATGGTAATCCTATAAATAAAAGTTAACTATTTCTTTTTCTTCTGAGGTACTACGTATATGTTCTGAATTCTAACGCGTCATTATTAGGCAAGATGGCGTCAAGCTCGAAGTCGATGCAAAGTGGTGCTCTTATTGTTTACCTTTTTTTCGTGGTTGTGTGTAGTGTTTATGTGCGTGGTCTACTGTCTTCATGTAGTATCGGTGCTGTGACTTTCCCAAGTGAAGCATTGCCAATGAAACATGGACTGAAGTGTAGTGGAAGATCATTTCATTTTATTGCTGCTGCCTTCATACCAAGAGGACCGCCATGTGCTCTCTCTGGTACTGCTAACAGTGACGGAGGAACTACCCGTGATTTTGTGCCAAGGTATGAGTCAAAAGCAAAAAAACAGTGCCTCATTCTCGTTTGTTTTCTCCTCCTTTGTGGTGATATTCACGTAAACCCTGGCCCACCCTGTCCATATTACACCAGTGCTTTCAATATATATTATCAAAATGTTCGTAGTATTAAAAACAAATTACTTGAGTGCTCATTGAACCTAGGTGAGATAAGGGAACTGGATTGTTTCGCAGTGACCGAATCGTGGCTGAATGAATCAGTGAACGACAGTGAAATGAGCTTTTCAAATAATTTCACCATTTATCGTAAAGACCGCATAACTCGTGGAGGTGGAGTGATGATTTGTGTAAATAATAAGTGGAAGAGCAAGAGAAGACTGGATCTCGAACGGGATTGTGAACTCATTTGGGTGGAAGTATTTATTCCAAAGCGTCGTTCTGTGTTCATTGGGTGCTTCTATAGGCCGCACAAGAACACCCCCCAGCACATCTTAGAAGCTTGCCATGACTCACTGTTACATGCGTTGTCACACGGTGACGTCATCCTATTGGGTGATTTCAACCTTTCCATCACGTGGCAGGACAGCAAGCATGGCGTCACTAAAGATGGAAACGACAGTTATTTCATGGACAATTTTATTCATGGACTTGGTCTAGGTCAACATAATATGCATAATACCCGCAATAATAGCAATCTTGACTATATTCTCTCTAACTTAGAACCTCGTTGTGTTGTCCCATGCAGAAATCTTTTTCCATCGGATCACGATTCCTTGGATGTTTCTTTCGATTTCCTCCCCTCCACTACTACAAACCAGCCCCTCAAAAGTAGGTCACAACTTCTTTGGAAGAAAGCCCCCTGGGGTGACATCTGCCGGGCTATTGAACTGTTTCCTTGGTGTTTGTTAGAGGTAGGAACTGTTGACGACGCTGTGGACTTATTTACATCTGTTGTCCACTCAGCCATAAAGGACTTTGTGCCGGTGAAAGCATCAAAATCGAACAGGTTTCCGGTCTGGTACGACAATGAACTTCGTGAACTTTTTAAAAACAAAAAGCTTGCCTGGACTCTATGAAAATCACATCCGAGTGACTACACATACAAAAACTTTGCTAGAATTAGAAGTCTTGCCAAGAAGGTACAGCGGCGTAAATACTTTGAATACATGGACTCAATTGGTAATTTTACTGTTAGTAACCCTAAAGTCTTTTGGTCTGTAATTAAATCTAGAACAAAATCTCCGGGCATACCGGCAACAGTTCAAGATGAAAATACTGAAGCGAGTGATGATCAAAGACCCGACCTCTTCAATAACTACTTCTGCAAAACATTTACTTCCCTTCCCTCTACAACCCATCTTCCCCCTCTCCGCTCCATCTGTTCGGACACCTTATCCAATCTCTCTACCACCCCGGGCGAAGTTCTGGCTCTCTTGCTATCGTTATCTCCACACAGATCACTTGGACCTGATAAAATTAGTCCTCTCTTTCTCAACAAAACTGCTTCAGTTATTACGGTTCCTCTATCTATCTTATTCAATAGATGCTTCAAGGAAGGGTATTATCCCACCAGTTGGAAACTAGCTCACGTGACCCCAATATATAAATCAGGACTTAAAGATCATGTATCCTCCTATAGGCCAATATCTCTTCTTTCTGTAATATCAATTATCTGCGAAAAAATAATCAAAGACAGGCTACTTAAATTCACCTCACCTTACATCCATAGTTCTCAGCACGGCTTTCTACCGAAAAGCTCAAGTCTCTCAAACTTAAGTACTCTTCTTTCCTGTGCAGTCAAATGTATGAATAACAATACTCAATTAGATGTTATCTATTTTGATCTCTCGAAGGCCTTTGATTCTGTCAGTCACATTCATCTTCTTCATAAACTCTCCAATAGATTTAATGTACATGGCAAATTTCTCTCTCTAATCACAAGCTACTTGAAGGACCGTAAACAGAGAGTTGTTCTTTCAGGGGCGACTTCTAACCCCCAACCCGTGATCTCAGGGGATTATACTTGGGCCTCTGCTGTTTGTCCTGTATATGGATGATCTCTACACGCACTTATCAGCTCAACCTAGTGGCCTTCTGCTTTTTGCTGACGATTGTAAGTTATACAGAGAAATATCGTGTCTCCATGACACAACTGCTCTACAGGAAGACATAAATTACCTTACAGGCTGGTGTGAAATGTGGCACTTGAAACTCAACAGTAAGAAATGTGACAGTATTACTATTACTTTGAAAAAGTCTCCTGTTTCCTCCACATACCATATCAACGATTCCCCTATCACACATTCTGCTAGTCATAATGATCTTGGTGTCATCTTTGATTCAAAACTCACATTCTCTGACCACATCTCCTCAATACTAAAGAATTCAATGCGCATGTTGGGACTTCTTTATCGATTCACCGAACTACGCACTGTTTCTTCACTAGCAACTTTTTATAAGACATTAATAGCGCCCAAGATCGAATACTGCTCTCCCGTATGGGCCATGGCAGCACCTACACATCTCTCCAGACTTGATTCTGTTCTCAATTTCTTCATCGCTATAGTCCGTTTTCGTGTTCCTGCACTTCGAATATTATCTAAGAAGGAACTCTTGCGACATCTTAATATTCAGACTCCTGAAGTACGCAGAACTATCTCTGACCTGAAATATCTACATAAAATAGTTAATGGAAACTTGAGATCGGAAATATTACTTCAGGAACTATCCTTACGTGTCCCTTCCCGCATCACCCGGAATACCCACCTATTCCATCTTGCCCGTCCTAGGTTGGCTGTTATACAGAGGTCTCTTTTTTATAGAATACCAAACTCTTATAATCAAGTATCAACTGATGTGGACATATTTTCGAGCTACCCAGTGTTTGAAAGAGCAATAAAGCGAGCTTTGACGGAATAGTTTTACTCTTACACTCTTTTTTCTATGTTGTTGTTATTGTTATCTTGTTTTTTTCTTTCTTTTGTTAGCATGTCCCTGTGTAAAATGGCAAAGTTATGCTGTATCTGGGAATTTGTTCAATAAATAAATAAATAAATAAACAACATCGGAGCTTTTTTTTTTTTTTTTTTGTTAGTTTTGACTATTTTCAATGCCTTGTGCAAATTCCATTGTTTGTACGAAAATCATAAAAACAAAAAGTAATGAGAAAATTGTAATTCAGAATGTATGGATAGGTGGTATCGTTAAAGAAATAATACTTCCAGTTGCATTACTAATGTGTCTTCTATTGTATACATACAGGGTGGCCCATTTTAATATTTCCACGAAAATGTCTCGAAAACGGTTGAACGTAAATGAACTGAACAAAAGCTCAAATAGGAAATACCTCGAGGCAAATCGAATGGTTATATTGCTGTGCCTCCCAGGGCCGCTCTTCGTGGGGGCGCGGGGACCAACTTTGAAATTTTAAATGGGAAACATGGGGCGAGTGACACCTCGTTCGATAGATCTTTAAAAACTAAAAAAGCAATATGGCAAAAGATATTTCATATCGGTCACCGTATTTAAAATGGCCGCCTAGATATATTACCTGTATCAGATAAACGTCCAGTGCCTCTAATATGAAAACGGTTGAACATAAATGAACCAGACAACAACTCAAATAGGAAATGCCATGGGACAAATCGAATGATGTTGTCGCGGTGCCGCCTTTCATAAGGGCCCAGGCCCAACTTTGAAATTTTAAACGAATATATGGGTCAAATGATACCTCGTTCGATAGCTCTTCATGCACTAAACAGCGTTGTGGCAAAAGATTGTTCGTATAGGTCACCGTTTTAAAAATGGCCGCCAAGACATGGTGCCTGTATCAGATAAAACGTCCAGTGTCACTAATATCAAAACGGTTGAAGATAATAACGGATGAACAGAATAACACTCCTATAAGAAATCACAGAGGGTATTTATCATTCCACGGCTAGAAAATGTTGCAACAGAGGAGAAGATGATTAGAGTAAAAGTGCTATACTGCAAAGGACGGAATCTAATTCCTAGAAAACTATCGTTCTACGACCTTCGTAAGTGGGTGAAGCGGGATGGGAAGGAACGATGAAATTGCAAATGAGAACCTTAGTTTTTGCAAATTGTGTCTACACAACAACATTATCTGAAATGTGTTTTTATAAGAGATAAATGTCTGTAATGGAAAGAAAGTAGGTAAAATTCTTGTCAAATGGTACCTTCCATTTTGATTGTAGGCAATGATTTGTGCAAAAATGAATCAACTGAAATGCGAAAAAGATTTGTCGAAAAATGCAATTTTAGAAAAATGTGTACAAACGTTGGTTTTGCTCAAAAGTCGTCTGCACAATATTGGTTCATTACAGTACCAGTCATTTGTACACACAAGTGTTTCAAACAAACCATATCTATTGCAAGTAAATGTGGGGTTCTCATTTGAGATTTTACCAATCATTTTCGTTTCACCCACTTACGAAGGGAGAGAGGAAAGATAATTTTCTAAGAATTAGATTTCCTCTTTAGCATTATGTCACTTATACTTTAATAATCTTTTTCTCCGTTGGATTATTCTCGAGGCGTGGAATGATAAATACCCTGTGATTTTCTATACGAGTTTTATTCTGTTCATTTATCTCCAACCGTTTTCATATTAGTGGTACTAGACGTTTTATCTAATACAGGCACCATGGCTTGGCGGCCATTTTGAAAATGATAATCCATATGAACAATCTTTTGCCACAACGCTGTTTAGTGTATGCAGATCTATCGAACGAGGTATCACTTGACCCATATTTTAGTTTAAAATTTCTAAGTCGGGCCCTGGGCCCCTATGAAAAGCGGCCCTAGGTGTCACCGCGACAATATCATTCCAATTGCCCCATGGCATTTCCTATTTGAGTTGTTATTTGGTTCATTTACGTTCAACCGTTTTCATATTAGTGATACTGGACGTTTATCTCCTACAGGTAACATATCTTGGCGGCCATTTTGAATATGGTGACCGATATGAAAATTTCTTGCCACATCGCTATTTAGTTTTTAGAGATCTATCGAACGAAGTGTCACTCGTCCCATGTTTCCATTTAAAATTTTAAAGTTGGGCCCCGGGCCCCCACGAAAAGCGGCCCTGGGAGGCACAGCGACATCACCATTCGATTTGCCCCATGGTATTTCCTATTTGAGTTTTTGTTCAGTTTATTTATGTTCAACCGTTTTCGAGATATTTCCGTGGAAAAATTAAAATTGGCTACCCTCTATATACTATTTTATAAACCAAACTGTCCTATATTTTTTTCAATGTCCTGCTGGGAGGCCTGGAAATTATCACTAGAGATATATTTTATTCCTTTCTCAACTTCTAATTTTTGTATATTTTTATAAATCGTATGATGTTAGTACTTTATAGTGTTAATTGTGACGGAGGTATTATGGCTTTAATTTTTAACGACTTTTTACCCCAAATTGAAGTTACTTCATCTTTCATTTAGTGAATTTATGTATCAATGTTTTGGCAACACTACAGTGTACAGTGAGCAGGCACGAATAACCTACTAGAAAAGATACCTTGGCTAGAATATTTTTTTGGAAACTTGACAATCCAGTCCAGCTGCGCACCGATAAATAGAACCGCTTCAGGTATAGTAGAGCACGGGGAGGAGAAAATAGGCTCGGGGTAGCTTTGGGTTAGGGAAGTTTGGATCCATTTTGTGAAAATTAATAGAGTGTAATTGCTCGTGCCTGAGTAAGGATAACAATTTTAAAGTTTACTCTATGTTTTCTAACTTACATAATAAGGTTACCAGATGCCTTCTTTTACCTTATCATTTCTGTGTTTTAGATTCTGAAAGTTATCCATGCAGGTTTCCAGGAAAATGAGAGAAATGTTCTCTTTTCGGAGGGTCCTGGTGGGAAGGTTCTAGAATGCTGGTCCGCACACATAGGTGAAGGTAGCTTTGTAGCTAGGTTGATTCCATTCTTTATCAAAGCTCAATACTCATTTCACATAGTAATGCCGAGCGAGCGATAGTTAGTGAAAGCTGGTTAGTAGCCAAGTTGAGTACTTTCGTTATTACAACTGAATGAATGCGGACCAGTATTCTAGAATCTTGCCAGTGTTGCTAGTCCTAATTTTTATTATTCGAATACTAAGTTTTTAAATGAAAGGTGATGAAATATTTCACTCATCACTTTCACTGGGAATTATGCAATAGATGTTGATCTGAGACAATGCATTAATATTTGCGTAATGGTATTGTAAAAATTTAATTGTATAAATGGGTCTGCTTTCCGTACTTACAAAGGACATCACCCAATTGTCCGGCTCCGATTTCAATGAAATTTCTCTAGCTGATAGAGGACATATATGTATTATTTGTGATGACAGAGAAATTTTTGCCATGGTCCATGTTTTCTATTTTTTATAATTTTTAAAAGTTGTGATGTGGTTATTAGAGATTACTGCAGAAGTCCCTTACTAACCTTTGTAAACGGAGCGTTAATGAAGGAACAACCCTGTAGATACTTATAAGGCTTAGGGGGAAGTTGTATGGTAGGTGTGACCTTGACGGCAGCCATCTTGAAATCCGCCATTTTGAATTAAGATCAAGTTTTTTAAATAGGAAGAGGGTAATATGATACATAATTTCGGGCTAGAATTTAATCAGGAAGACAATGGTGAAGCTAGTTTTGAGACACGCTCATTTAGGGAAAAGTTACAGGAATTTAATTGTTCACTTACTACGTGCGAAAGTCCCTTACCTCCGCTTCTAACCCGCGTATTAATGACAATAAGTGGATAAAAACTTCGGTAATACATATTATGCCTAGAGGAAAGTGATACGGTAAGGATATCCTTGACGGCAGCCGTCTTGAAATCCGCCATTTTGAATTAAAGTGAAGTTTGAAAAATGAAAACCATAGCATGTGACACCTCATTTTAATAGCAAATTTTCCCAAAACACTCCTAATTTTCACCACATGTTTTAAGATTCCAACTGGCACTCTGCAATTGTTACCATGGTTCATGTTTTCTAAATTTATTACATTTTTTAAGAGTTGCGATTTGCCAGTTCGTGAATAGTGTTGGGATAAGCATCCAGCAATCTTTCTGAATTTTGAAGACTTGCAATGTAGTTATTTATTTTAAACGAGAATACATGAAAAAAAGAACCTATGGACCTACGTGACGTAAAGAAATACAAATGAAATTATAACAAATTGGTGTTATACGAACAAAAAATTGTCACGAAATGTAGCCTAGATGTTGCGCAAACGACAAACAATAAAATATTTTTAATAAATACAACATTAAAGAAACAGCAGCAATGCTAGAAAATATCAAAGAGGCATTATATGACTGTTCCCACAACATTGTTTGTACCATGAGCAAAATATGAAAACAGGCAACTTATTTATAAAGAGGTGTGACTTAATTGAGTGCCCGATTAATACTGATTATAAATTTTAGTCATGAATCATCGGCAGCAATCGCTAGAAAACGAATGCCTTTTTTGTCTGACTAGCTAAAAAATTGCCATAGAAAATAAATAAATAAATAAATATACAATAAAGAAATAAATATAAAACAAAACAAAAGACCCTTGATTTACACAACAATCATATTTCGTTTTCCTATTTGAAGTGAATTTTCATTTGATTTTTCGTCTCATCTACTGCACAAGCCACGTCTTCGGTATTACCTGAATGCAAAGTTGGAGTTGTTTCATTGTGCGATGATTCATGTCAGTAAACGAGTTTTTGAAGAGCAGGTATAGGAAATAAATAATTACATGGCAAATCTTCAAAATTCAGAAAGATTGCTGGATGCTTATCCCAACACTATTCATGAACTGACAAATCGCAACTTTTAAAAAAATGTAATAAATTTAGAAAACATGAACCATGGCAACAACTGCAAAGTGCCAGTTGGAATCTTAAAACATGCAGTGAAAATTAGGAGTGTTATCAATTTGAAAAATCGAATAATGGACGTTTGGTGCTCATTAGAAGCAGTCCTAAATTCACACTGGTTAATTATAGAACAAAAATAAGAATACCATTGGCTTTTTGGGAAAATTTGCTATTAAAATGAGATGTCACATGCTATGGTTTTCATTTTTTAAACTTCACTTTAATTCAAAACGGCGAATTTCAAGATGGCTGCCGTCAAGGATATCCTTATCGTATCACTTCCCTCTAGGCATAATATATGTTACCGAAGTTTTTATCCACTTATTATCAGTAATACGCGGGTTAGAAGCGGAGGTAAAGGACTTTCGCACGTAGTAAGTGAACAATTAAATGCCTCTAACTTTTCCCCGACTGAGTGTATCTCAAAACTAGCTTCACCGTTGTCTTCCTGATTAAATTCTAGCCCGAAATTATGTATCATATTACCCTCTTCCTATTTAAAAAACTTGATCTTAATTCAAAATGGTGGATTTCAAGATGGCTGCCGTCAAGGTCATACCTACCATACAACTTCCCCCTAAGCCTTATATGTATCTACAGGGTTGTACTTTCATTAACGCTCCGTTTACAAAGGTTAGTAAGGGACTTCTGCAGTAATCTCTAATAACCACATCACAATTTTTAAAAATTATAAAAAAATAGAAAACATGCACCATGGCAAAAATTTCTGTCATCGCAAATAATACATATATGTCCTCTATCAGCTAGAGAAATTTCATTGAAATCGGAGCCGGACAATTGGGTGATGTCCCTTGTTAGATTACTTAAGGTGAAATTTAGAGAGTGCCAAAAAGGAAATTTAGTCATATAAATTGTAATTTCTCACTTCATCATTAAGAGACTTCTCGAGTATAACTAGTGATTTTATGCATTGTTGAGGCGATCTTTTCCCCTCTCACTAATTGCAACCCCGGATTCTACTAAATTATTAATTTATAATCCCGCTGAATTATTAAATTTCCCTACAGTAGAAAATGGTCGTTCTTTAGCAAATCTTCTTTATAAATACACACTGCATTTACCTTCGGCAACGGGTTTGTAAGTCCAACCCGAAATTTCGTAGGCAATAATTCGCGAAATACAGGACTCTACTTGTCCAAAATTTTAAACATATTTCAGGGTGGTTGGAATTCCCCCCTCACTCCCCCCCCCACCTATAAAAAAAAGCTTGCATTGAAATGATAACTTTAATATGATGATAATTAGTTTTTCAATCGTGTTTCTCAGAACATGCTAGTTTCAGTATTTGCTTTAAACATGTACGTATTTATCAAGGGATCATCATCAAAACAGAATAACGTTAAAAAAAAAAGTTTGGGTAACGAATTTTATTTATGCTCTACCAGATTCGTTGTAACAATATTCAACTCTAATTTGTTATATAAAAATAAAAAGGATCTTGTTTGTAATCACATCCCAGAATAACAGCTATACCGATTGAAATGAATTTCTGGATATAGTTATGGTGTACTTTGGACTTTATCATTTTACTTTGATTGAAATGGGTATTGTAAGGGGGAAGAGGGAGTCAGAATTTATGTAAATACACATATCACGAGCCCGTCACGTTAGGAAAATGAGACTTGGTATGTAAACTCCTCATTAAAAATAAGTGGAAATATGTTCCAGCGTTTTTTTTTTTCCTAATTCGTTTTTAAAGGAGAAAGAGAGAGCTTATTCTAAACTTCCTTTCTTTATGCCTGTTGTTTTTGACCGCACTACCGAGAAACGGTTAAACAGTTTGAAATGAATTTTTGAACATAATTAGTACCTATCTCAAGCTGGGATTTTATTATGCAACCTTGATTAAATGGTGTATCCTAAGGTTCAAAATTTATTTCTAAAATAGAATATCTTATGGAGATTTTAATACATACACTTTCATTCATATGTGTATTCTGAAGGGGAGAGCTTAATTATTTTCAAAAAACCTAATCCTTCCCGTGCAAAGAACAGGATTTTCAGCTAGTCTAGAATAAAAAGCAATGCAATTACATTCCCTTTGATTTGTAGTACATATTCGCCTATTAGTTCAAACAAATAATGAAATGTCTGTTCTCATATGTCAGTTACTTACAGATGGAAAACACTTCACTTAAAATAGGAAATTACGTCTCAACACTAACAGCAATCGAATCGGGAAACTCTCGAATTCTTCTAGCGTATAATTCAATTATCATAGGCTCACAGTAGTGAAAAAAAATAAAAAGAATTGTCCAAAAAGAAACAAACTTTTCTATTTTAAAAAACATCGATTAATAAAACTTTTTAAAATTTTTTTATCTCTGACTCCTAAACTTGGGGTATTATCCCAAATGTTGTCTGTTTTGAGAGAAACAAAAGGAGTCTTTTGTCAGGACGGCTGGCC
This sequence comes from Thermobia domestica, assembly GCF_964235325.1. Classification (NCBI taxonomy): domain Eukaryota; kingdom Metazoa; phylum Arthropoda; class Insecta; order Zygentoma; family Lepismatidae; genus Thermobia; species Thermobia domestica. The sequence continues at coordinate 220,007,407 of NC_137464.1, forward strand.
GAAGAATTTCAATCCTGAGTGTGAGAGAGAGTTTAATTCGTCTTCCATATTATATGGAATTACCCACCTCGATGTTACTTTGTTAAATTGTCTGCTTCTTGCTTTCTAGAAATCAAAATGTAAGTGAGAGTCAGTGGAGCAAAGTATATCCCATAAACACGGATGGGTCTTACGCATTCCTTTATTTATTTATTTATTTTAAAGATTAGTACCGAAGCTAAAGACGATAGATAATTACATAGATGGTAATAGTGGCATGACAAATGTGAGAAGAAACAAGAGAACCGTGAGAACAGTGTTTATCCACGAACAAGTCCAATTGGTGAGTGCTGGGATCGAACCAAGGAACCCACGCATCAGACGTGAAAGCTCTATCACTAAATCACCGGTTCCATTGTTTCATGTGTACCGTAGAACATGAATATGGTATTTTAAGTAGTAATAAGGCTTTAAATGTACGTATAAAATGTAATAAAACCAAATTTTGCGTGACAAAACCCACTGGGCTTTTGTCTTTTTTTAAATCAGCTTATCATAACGCTGGTTTAAATTCGGGTATTACAAGAGTTACCATAGAACACAGGGTCTAAATATAATGCCAATCAAATTGAGTGGTAAAAGCTTCCCTGACACTCGCTTCAATAAGGTCTAACGAAAAGCTGTCCGTTTTGCAGCTTCTGTCAAAGAGCAATATCATTTTCACCTTGACAATTATTTTATTGTTTAAGATAATTTCCCTGGCCATTCACAACCTCTTCCCACTTGAATGGTAGCTTATCAATATATCATTTTTAGAGTCTGGAATTTGTGTCACTTGGATTGTGAAAAACCAATTTATTTATTTATTTATTTATTTTTTTTTTTTTTTAGCTCAGTGGGTTTTATTGGACAAAATTGAGTTTGTTTAAATTTTCTACGTATGTTTAAAGCTATATTCCTACTTAAAATAACATTCAGGCTAAGCATTTATGTTCTATTCTTAAACATACAACTATGGAATTTCATTGTTGAGGCCGCGGTGCCTCACCACTAGCACTAGCCTCGTCCACATTTCGTGCGACACGCTCTGCACCATTGGCACTTGCTTATATCGATTTCTAGAAAGAAGGACGTAAACAATTTTGTAGAGTAACATTGAAGTCAGTAATTCTATGTAATATATAATAGGAAAAACATTCCCTATTACACCCATGATTCAAATCTCTATGCCAGCAGTCATGACTGGAGATTTTCTTTTGTTTCATAAAACACGCCTGACAAATACATGTAAATATTATTTTCAGATCCATATTAGAAGCCAAGCACAAATTCGATTTTTATTGGATTTTCTTAAAGTTGCTCTTCTAGCAGTTATTCTATAGTAAATGATAGAGTTATTTCGATCAATTTTGAATATGTAACATGGTTTCATGTTCTAAAGAAGAAAACTTAGCGTGAGGTAGCGAAAGTACTAAAATTTAATGAGTGTGCACATTATCATATGTCGTTGCAAATTTCATTTCAAATCTAGTTAGAAACACGTTTCAAACTCAAAAAACTTTACGCTCACTGTATTTGTATGTTCTCCATTGATCTCCTTGGATTAACGTTAAAAAAAAAAAAAGACATCTTCAGTTAAGGAAATAAACGCTTTGGAGGGGGGGAATAAGTTCTATCCTATAGATTAGCTTATAATAAATCCAGAACTCTTATTTATCAGGAGGAAAACCCCTAGACCTCCCCCTGAATGATTTCCATGTTCTATTATAACCGCCACCAGGTTATAGAAGTATTTTTTGTGGACGCTCTGTTTATTTCGTAAAGACAGTGATTATTCTTTCGATTTATACTTAATTCTGCGACGCAAATAAGTTCTTTCTTCGGTAGGAATTGCTTCTTTCCCACGCAACTGAACAAAGAAGTCTTTCATTGTTTTTTTTTTTTTTTTCATATATATATATTTAAAACATTGCTTTCTGGTGAGAACGCTCCGTGAGTGACGAACCTTCTCAGTGTTTCTCCCTGACTTATTATTATGCACAGTATATATTCTGCAGTTATTTGGAACTGAATTAAGTGCTTTCTTTAATCGTTTATGGAAATATTGCAATAGATTAGAGCAGGTCCGAGTAGACCAGATGTTCGAGCATCAGAGTGGCACCAACTACATTGCTTTTCCAGTTCCTTATCTGCTCTTTTTCACGCCCGAGTTATCGCAATGTCTGGTGCGTCGTGGCCAGTGGACTAAAATTAACATAAATTGTTTTCCATATTCTGGTTGCATGTGCATACAGGTGATTTAACCTGAGTGGTTTTTAGAATGAACTTTCAACATTCTTCTGTGAACTATTGCAGCTCGCATCTCGAACCTTTGTGCTCGGGGAGTTTGACTCCAGGTTTGGAAGCCGTAACTACGCACGTCGCGTCGGGAATTAAGTATGGTTTTGTGTTAAGGGGCACAAGCTATTAGCCGGTGAAGGACGTTTTCTTACGGCTAGCCCCAATCAGTAAGTCCCAGGTTCATAAACCTTGTGCGCCGAAAAAGTTTTAAACGCGCCCTCCAACATCAGCATTCCACTTCGGGGATTATTTCGCTGAAGACTCACGTCGATTCTTCAGGACTGTTTGGAGTAGCAACCAGGTTACTACGTAGGATTACCCCGGCTAATCCTCCAAGTGCGTCGATGGTGTGAGAAAAGCATTTATAGTGAAATCTCAGTCATACTCTCCTATATATAATTCAAAGTGATAAAAGGGCTACAAAATAGTGAAATGTAAAGTGCGATTTTGATAGTGGAAATTATTATATATATTCAGTGTTAAGTGTTGTGACCATTTCTGTTCGTTATTTCTTTTAATAGTATTCTAATAAATAAGTATAGTGTTATATACTCCGGTGTATTTTTGTTGTGTGTGAATGATATTTGTGTGCATTATAGTCTGGATGACCGTCTGATCGTCCGTGGGGTTTTCGAGACGAGATATCCGAACCTCTCGGCGCCTAATGCTCATCTCATCATTGAGACCAACGAGCGATTTTGAAACAATTTGTAATCCCTTTTTGCAGAGGTCCTTCAACGTCCTATCAAGGTAAGTCCCAGGTCTCCAGGAGAATACTTATTGGTAGAACAGAGACCGGATACCAGACTCGTTACAAATAAATGGCAGCCCGAACAGCGACCGGAACACTGAGCGGTTAAAAAATAAATGGCGCCCGAACAGGAACCCGAATCGAGACCGTTGGTGCTCGAATACTTATAAGATCAATATTTTAATATACCATTTCTCTTTCAGCTTAGTACCAGGAATTTGAAAAACAAATCTCTTTCAGGTGATTTTAATCATATTCTTTCGTGATAGTTTATTTTATTGTAATCATACGTTTTAAGTTTTATATTTGTGCAAAATGGAACACTAGGAAGTAGATATGATAACTAGGATGAATTCACTTTTCGAAGAATTAATGAGACAATAAAGAGAATCGCGCTAAAAACAAAGAGAATTTTGCTCAATTTAAAGAGGATCGCGCTGAGAATAAAAAGAATTTTGTTGTGTTAAAGAGTGAATTAGGTCAGAAGTTAGATTCCGTGCAAAAAGAATGTCGCGAAAATAACGAAAGATTAAAGGAGAGTATCAGGACTGTAGAAGCCGCAAGTAAACGTAGGAACGAAATCCTCGAACAAAATACGATGGCATAACACTTCATGACAAGCTTCACGAAGGTAGTCATAGTACGAAACATGGAATCGAACTCGCCACACAGACCAGCGTCGAAGTTAAGCAACAAATTAAAGAAACATGCCATTGTGTAGAACATATAGAAACAAAAGTTTGTAAAATCCAGAATCGTTTAGGAGGTTTGCACGAATGCATACAGTCTCTCCAGGGTCAGTTGGAATCAGCCCGAGATGTGTGTCAGGCTAATACGGAATGCTGCGTTAGTTTTCATATAGATACAGTCGATAAATTAGATGAGATGCATGACCGTGTTGAGGAAATTTCCGAACGCGTAGAAAGGCAAGGAAAAACATTCAGATGGTGTACGAAGAAGCGAAACTCATAATTTATAATATGAAAGTAAAAACTGAATCTAACGGAGAATGTCGTGCTGAAATACGGGCAATAGATAAAAACATAAAAGAAAGTAGGCAGCCCGAACAGCGACCCGAACACTGAGCGGTTACACTATGATTAAATAAGAAATAACTCACTCTGCCATCTAATATTTTCGCCTACATCGTAGCTAATTTTGAGATGTATGTACTTAGTATTACGTTTGTCCATTTTTCTAGACCACCACCGGAACAAGTTATTTTATTAATCATTTCTATAATGGTATTTTCTAGTTTGCTTCAAAGGACAAAGTTCATCTAGCGAAGACAAAGATGTGCAATACATAGTCTTTTCAGATGTGTAATATTATTTTAAAAAAAAAAAGGGCAATCCACATATGTTCGGAAAGCTAAGAAGGATGAAACTACTGTTCTTTGCCAGTTGAAATTTCATTTCAAACGAAAGGTAACTTTGCAGGAGTATGACAGTCAGAGTTTTTTAAATCCAAACTGTACCTAGTACTTCAAATTTACACCCTCACTTCCCTGCCGCCCCCCTCAAGGAGGAACTTTCATGTTGTTTAAAGAGGGCATAATTACTTCCCAATTTTTATACAAAACTTGAATGCTGAGAACTTAATTATACTAGAAAGGAGCTACGAAAACAGATTGATAATTGGTTTATTTGTTTATTCAAGTTTATTGTTTCCTTTTAGTATCGATGCTATATGATACATTAATCTATTGCTTAATATGGAATCCGAATCGTCATAATGGGTTCGAATGTCAATGCTTTCCCACTTCAAATCGGACCCAGGACAACATGCACCAAAGTCGTGCTAGCTAGCTAGCCACTATAGTCCGCGTCACCCGAATTGACGTGTGGCATCAGCCAATAAGCTCGCAGTATGCTGTTACTAAATCTTCAGGGAGGAATCTAATCATTCATAATTGTCTACAAATACGAACAAAATTAATTATGAATGATTAGATTCATCCCTGCAGGTTTAGTAACAGCGCACTGCGAGCTTATTTCCTGATGTCTACGGCAATTCGGGTGACGCGGACTATAAATCACCGGACAGAGGTGAGTTGTAATGGTGTATAGTTCATTAAACTAATTTAAAGAAGAGTATGAAATGCTATCAACACATCGAAAATCACCAAGAATATCCTTGATCTCAACACAGAAATGAAGTACATGAAGCTTCAATTTTTGTTAAATTGAAAAAAAAAGAGAAAATAGAGCTACTAATTCCTCTGAATCACGTGAGAGAGACAAGAGCTGAAGTATAAGAACGATATGGAACAGCACTGACGTCAACTTGTTTGAAAGTTATCCGCAAAAGAACCTATAGAGTGTATACTGTCCATTTGTGCTGGTGACGGTATGTTTAATGTGTTTTATCAATAACTTTCTAAACCGTTAATTTTATTTGTCTTAACTGGAATATATGCGTAAGGTAGTTAATAAAACAAAACATAAGAAGTATGTAGACTAATTACAATTTAATTGTTAGCATTACTGTTGTTTACATTTGTAGTTGTTAAAAAGCGCTAGCAGCACAGATTCAGTAGTAAAGTAATTGTCAGGAAAAGGGAGTAATCATGAATTTCATAATGACCATGTTACTTTTCTGTAACATATTATCAATTAGCCACTAGTAGCTTGTATCTAGAAGTATAGTATATTGAGGAGAATGTAATATGTTGAATGTATTTTATACTTGACAGGTGTCGAAAAAGTGTCCATTGCTTAGTGTTCTTTGTAAAGACTGCCTTAAACCGTTAGAGAATTTTCCTGTTTTTCGTGAGAGGTGCGATGTTACTTTGAAAAGGGTAAAAGAACTCTTGAAGAAACACCACGTACTCGAGCAAACATGGTAGGTATACTCGGAAAGAGTAAGTATGTTAGAATCTCAGTAATCCATTACCTTTTTTTGTTGGAAGGGTTGGGGGTGATATTTTAGGAGTACACACAAGATAAGTATTATGCCTCATAAAAAACAATATTGTAGGGAGGTGCTGATCTACTGTGTAATCACAAATTTACAAGACTCAAGAAAAATGTACTTTTGAAACAATAGTACAAATTTATTCTTGAATACGAATAGGGAATGATGTACTATATTTAATATTAGTTACTGTAAGATGAATCCTGCAAGTCTTGATATTTCTGTCCATGAGAGACTTGGCAGTAGCATGAAATTACTGTGCTTGATATTGTTGTAGGGTTTGTGTGAAAGGCCAAGTTGTTGATGCTAAGTTGTAGAGTTGACGAACAAGGCCAAGTTGTTAACGCCATTTAGTTCAATTGTCAATTGTTTAAAAACATTTGAAGAATTGTTACTGTTCTTTTGTTACTTCTTGGATACTGCTGTGTATTGCGGAGTGTTGGTTTAGTAGCTGATTAGTTGTGGAAGTACAAGGCGTAAAAAAGCTTATAACAGAATTGGAGGACTTAATTGGTGTTGTGTAAGAGAGGAATTATATATCAGTGATATTTATGTATAGCGTACAAAATTGTTTTGTGCTTACCAGCCTAGTTGTTAAGATGATTTCGTATGAAGTTACGGATTCATGAGTTGTTATATTGATAATAAAAAATAATTACATCAGATTGTAACCGTTTGAGAATCCGTATTGAATTTCATAAATTGGCGACGAGTTTTTGTAAAACAATCCACAAAGTAGACGATGCCAGGAAAGAAGTTGGTGTCATATTTGGAACCGTTAGATACGGATGAATCCGATATCGAAACCTACATAGAACGGTATGAGCAATATTGTCTAGCAAATGATATACCACCTCACAAAAAAGTATGCATATTATTATCTCTCATTGGCGGTTTTATTTATAAAATTCTAAAGGAACTTGCAGCTCCATGTAAAGCACCAAGTTTGGATTATGAAAGTATTAAAGATTTTTTGGTAAAACATTTCCATCAAACGTCGCACTTCATCGTAGAGAGATACGAATTCCGTAATATGAAACAAGAACGTGGTCAACAATTTCAGGACTATATTCTGCAGCTAAAGAAATAAGCTAATCGTTGTAAATTTAGACCCTTCCCAGAAGACGCATTGAGAAATCAAATAGTATGTGGTTGTTGCGAAGTTGCTCCAAGGAAGATGCTCTCAGTGTCTGATTTGATGTCTTGTCCCAAATTTTATGGCTTACTTCTTTTTGGCGCTCGCTTAACAAAAAGTGCACAGAAACAGGTAAGTGTGTGTCCTTTCAAATGTCTGGTCTTACATATATTGTTACCACACACTCAGTGTGATTTCTGTGTTGAACTCCCGGGTATGGCGTCAAACATGAAGGAAAGGATAGAGAAGTCGAAACACATTGAATGAATCACTCATTTATTTTAGAAACAATTCAAATTATATATATCCTTGGATTTTCAAGGCTTTAAGAAAGTCAGCAGTGGATATGTGAATTTCAATTGTATACGAATGAGTTTCTTTTTTAGGGCGAGGAAGAAGCGAAACGAATGAACATCATCATATTGTTTAGCGTCAAAAACTGCTGTTGTATTCATTTTCGGGCAAATTCGGTGGTAGGATATGGACTCTGTTTGTGTAACCTCACCATGTGAACTATATATTTTTAGTTTTTAATTGCTACTGGGGTGAGGTGTCGTCGTCGTGACAACGCTTTCGACAAGTCTGTGACAATGTACAGAAAGTTTATATGGGAGGATACATTTCTAGTTTATTTATACAGGGTGTCCAGTATACAATGCAACCTGGAGTTTGGGATAGTAGAACTTTTGAACCTGAAGTGATACACAAATAATGATAATACCAAAATGAAGCCTTGTTCATGCATATATTTTTAAACTAGGAAGCAACGATTGAAGTACACTAGGAACCACACTGTGTTGTCAGATGTAACCAGGGTTTGCCCAAGTGTGCCTAGCCCGAAAAAACCCACCGGGTGTGGGATTTTTCGGGTTGGACCTACCTGAAAAAACCCACCTGGGTTTTTGAGCTTTTTGTTAGTATATTGTTGGTACAATTAAGGTGATCACATTGAAAATGAATGTTATCAGATTTTGGACTTCCTTTGAGCGAATTAGGTGCTTTCACGTTAAGGTATACAACAATATTCAACATGAGACCTTTATAAGGTTCTGAATGCACTGAATGAATAAAAAAATATTACCTTACCTTAGCCTGAGATAATTATAGAACAAATTAATGTGTGGATTATGCATATAGCCTATTTGAAGTAAAATATGCAATTTTATATTTTAGAAAATACTTTCCGTGAATAGTGTGCTCACCAACTCGGCGACGCCGAGGGACGTTATTTCTCATACGTTTGACGGGTTTAAGGCCATAGGTGCCGGTACTACCAGTAAATATGTAATGCATTCGTAAAACTATTAGTATTATTTTTGATTACCTTTGATGGTAACACAAGTATTCTTCAGTAAAATTTGGTTTTCCAATAACAGCAGTTTAATTCAGTCAGTTGTTGTTACTCTTCGAATAAGCATTCTGTAGAATTAACACAAGCAATAGCCTAAAAAATCATTCAAATGTAAGAAGCTTAGAATGCTCAGTTCCGAAAACTATTAACGCTTATATTTCAAGTGCTGAATTGAAACTTCCGTACTATGAAAATTTCGATGTAAAGTAAAGAAAGCTGCATTTTCGGAGAGAAAAAAAAAAAGTCGCAAAAGAAGTGCTAGGGAAATTCTTGCAATTGAACGCACAAAGCATCGGAACTAAATACTTCAAAAGTAAAACTATTTATTTTACGCTGGAAGATATTTAATATCATTTAAGATATTTTAAACATTTACTTGATAAAATATGAATTATATCTTCGTTAATTGTTTTAAATTAATTTTCTGGAAAGAACCGTCTTGCAAAAAATGCTCAGGAAATTCCCGTAATTGAACGCTCAAAGCATCGGAAGTGAGCTTCAACAATAAACCCATTTATTTTACTGGAAAATATTTATGTCGTATAACACATTTTGAAACATTTATTTTATAAGTATGAATTATATTTTTGTTTTAAATTAATGTATTTGATGTTCATATTTGGCGAACGTCACTGAGGCACTGCCGTCTTAGATGTTTTTCTGGGGGTCAAGCATTAATACGTGTATTTCGGCCTCCTAGAAAAAGTTGTTTTACTAATTCTTGGGGCCCCCTCTTACTCTTTATGGGCCCCCGAAGCCTGTGGACCCTTCCGCACGGCAAGGTCTGCGGGACCGTTAGTTACGCTCATGGGACCGTCCCATACATGACAAATTAATTAAGGACACAATATTGACAAATTTCAAAGCCATACGAATAAATATTATTTCTAGGGCCCCTAATAGTAGACATTTTTTTTTACTGAGATGGGCCCATGACTCATTTTTGTGTTATATACCTTTTGTGTGCTCTTCTGTTTATGTAATGTAGTGAACCTGTTTGATGCTTCATTTATAAATTCATGATCGTATCGGATATGGAGTAAGAAAATTTTGTCTTAAACTGGGCCCCCTCGAACGTCGGGGATCTTCCTTGGGGATACTTTCCCCCTGCCTCCTTCCCCCACAAGTTACAGCCCTGCACTGAGACTGCTGCGATGATTCGATCTACATTTGTTCGTTCGTCTGCCTGTATCATACATACTACAAGACTTTCGGTCTTTTAAATTTAAATTTTCAGGGTACAAGCACGAGACACTAATTTCCTGTATAGATTTTGGCGGCATACCAACGTAAAATTTCAAAATGGGTGTCATTTTTCCAAAATAGCAGGTATCCACGCTACAAAGCGCAATTTACGGTCTTTTAGGTTGAAATGTTCAGAGTACGATCACGAGACTCAATTAGCTGTATACCTTTTGGCGGCCAACGTAAACTTTCTAAATGGCGGCCATTTAAAAAAACAGCAGTGAATACAAAATTGTTGCAAGTTGTGACAATGATAATCTTAAAATATAAATCACATTTTAACACTTTGACCCAAAAGACATTGAAATATTTCGAAAAAAAAAAACAATTATACCCGAAAATACCCATATGGGCCCAGGTGGGTTGGGCTTTTTTTTTAAACGGGTTTTTTCAAACCCTGGATATAACCGAAGGTGTAAATCAATTTTTTTGCAAAACATGTAAATTGACTCATAACTCATACGTATGGATGTTCTGTCATTAATTTTCAGTTTGTTTAGTTGGAGTAGCTTGGAAACTATGGAGCAGAAAAAAGAATTTTTCATTTCCACCGATAGCTAATCGGATGAGGCCTCTGTAAGGGGGAACTAGGGAAATTATAGTTTTCGTAAATTAACACTAAGAATTGGCAACTTTCTGATGTTTCAATACATGAAAAGGTGTGTTAAGGATCTGTCTACATTATGCAATTCCTGAAAACAATGAAAAACAAACTTTGAAATTATCATGATAAAATGTTTACTTACATGCACCCGGAAACACTGGTACTATCAGAAATGAGTTACCAGCTCTACAGCGGATGCTGGGAGTGTCCCCTGTTTTGATTCAAACACTGGTTCACACGTTTCACCAGGTTGGCAGCAACTTTACGAAGATTAGAAGTGTTAATGTTCTCAATGGCACAGCGAATGTTCGTTTCCAGTTCTTAAATAGTTCGAGAATTGTTCTTGTATACCTCTTGCTTTAAATAGCCCCATAGAAATGAATAGCAGTGTTGCCGGGTGCATGTAAGTAAAAATTTTATCATGATAATTTCAAAGTTTGTTTTTCATTGTTTTCAGGAATCGCATAATGTAGACAGGTCCTTAACACACCTTTTGATGCACCGAAACATCAGCAAAGTTGCCAATTCTTAGTGTTAATTTATGAAAACTACGATTTCCCTAGTTCCCCCCTTACAGAGGCCTCATCCGATTAGTTATCGGTGGAAATGAAAAATTCTTTTTTCTGCTCCATAGTTTCCAAGCTACTCCAACTGAACAAACTGAAAATTAATGACAAAACATCCATACATATGAGTTATGAGTCAATTTACATGTTTTGCAGAAAAAAAAAAAAAAAAAAAAAAAAAAAACACCTTCGGTTACATCTGGGAACACTGTGCGGTTCCTAGTGTACTTTAATCGTTGCTTCCTAATTTAAAAATATATGCATGAACAAGGCTTCATTTTGGTATAACCATTATTTGTGTATCACTTCAGGTTCAAAAGTTCTACTATCCCAAACTCCGGGTTCAATTGTATATTGCATACCCTGTACAAGACAACTTTTCAGCCGCCGAATAGTAACAACAGGTATACAATAGTTGGTACTGTGGATATCTTCCACGCTGTATTTTGGTGTTATGGTTTTATGATGTCTATATATATTGTGAGCTTCATTTTTTAATTTTTTTCATTCCAGTATGCATGTAATATGAATTTGTAAACAAATTATTATCTTATTAACACTTTTGTGGAATAGTGAGAAGGGTCTGATTTTGTAAAAACACGAAAGTAATGAAACTTTTTTTTCTTCGGTGTCGGAGTAAACTAGGCGACAGCCATTGACACCTCGAATGATCCCAAGAAAGAGAAATGTTAAAAAGGAAACTAAGTTACCGTAGGTTTTTAAGGCCTAAAGACAACAGAACATAACAGTATAGATATATATTGATATTAAATATTTATTAAAATTAAAGAAAAATAAGCAGGACATAGAAAATTACCAAAAAATAAACAAAAGAAATTATGTAAAAACAAAACGACGTAACGAAAGAAATATAATTCTCATCCTATACTACTATATAGCCTCCAGGGCAAGAGATGTGTGTGCCAAGTGGCATCTATTGTAATCTTCGTATCTAGAAATATTGTATGGCATGGATGAGAAAATTTGAAACATTGCCTAAACCATAATGAGATTAATGTTTGTCTAGGGGAAACAAGTTAAATATATTTACCTCAGAACCTCGGCAATTGAAAGTCGGAGGGGGCGCGGTTGCTCAGTGGTAGAGCGTTCATCTCCGGTGCTTGGGGTCCCTGGTTCGATCCCAGCTCGCCCTGTGTGGATTTTGGGGTGGACACACAACGTGGTCGTGGGTTTTCTTGGGGTTCTCCCATTTCCTCCCACTTTATTCATTCCACCATTTTCATTCATTTCTCATCATCACCGTCTTCTTTAGCGTAACCCGCATAACCGGACGTAAAACTTAGATTTCATTTCATTTTCATTTTTTGAAAGTCGGAGAGAGTGAAGATAACTTTTTCCTTTATATATCCTACAAATAGAATGTTGGCTGCAGAACACCCGAAAAATGGAAAAGGCGGAATGAACTACATGAAACAGAACTGTTATATTAGTGGGGTAGTTCGAATATGGTTTGCTATGATGGCGGAAACGATGTCAATAGTTTGCGTGACTCGTCTGGCATACAATTTTCATTTCCTTTTTTACCTTTTTCCTGTGAATGAATGTGAACGCAAGTACAATTAAAATCACTGATGGGAAAGAATTTTGCTAGAGTAATGCAGTGTTCTATAAGGGAAGAATTCCAATCTATTCATCAAACACATATTCCATACTTATTATAGCCATCCTTTTGTCAAGTAACTGCATAAATGCAATTATATTTCCATCCCCAAAAACCAACCTTGAGAAAACAAGTTTCTATTTTTAAGAAAATAATGATGCGATCAAAATTAAAATTATCTCTTGCAGTAAATGTAGGATTTTGTGGAGGTTATAGGCGTGGAGAAATGGCTATATATCATGTATATGAAACCCAAATTATGTTAAATTAATTTGATCAAATAGTACTTACGAGTAACTTGAGTATTTTATTTTGAATAATTGTTTTGTCTCTGTTACACTTCCTATAAGGTTTGAGCTGGCTTTTAGCATTTTCATATTGGGATTCTTTAGATAATATAAGAGGGTAACAGAAAAGAAAAATGTAGAAAATGTATTTTTAAGAAACCATTTCCTTCCTGTTCGACAATAGATATAGAGGTGATATCCAAATAACGCATCAAATTCTGATTCATCTTCACGCAAAGGAATATTAATAATCATTTTACTCACTGGAGATCCTAATACACAGTAAGATTTCCTTGCAGAACTGTCGAATCTTCTCTAGAACCCTAGCCACGAATAAAAAGAAGAAGAAGAGAAATTTTTATGGTTTGACTTATTAAATGGTCATTTCAGCGCCGAGACTATATTAGACAGTGAAAATTGGATCAATGCCTGATTTGCTTCCTGGTCGAACACAACCAAAAATTTACGTACTATTTAGCTGTATGTTCTTAAGTAAAAGAACAATGAAAAAATGATGGTATAAATCTTACTTTATTTGTGATTCCTTTAGTTTAATTTGAACTAATATTAGGAGTTCCAACATCCATGTGTTCGGCTTTTGCAACTTCGATTCTCGGTGGGAGATCGTGTCGCTCGAATTCCATGATAAGCTTTAGGTCAACATCTTGTAATAGCCTCGGTACTGAAAGATACATAAATTCAAATTTAACCAACCAATTCTTTTCGTAAGGTTTCAGTTGCTCTGCTGCTTTATGCGTAGTGTACTTTGTTGTTATTGCTCTAACTTTAATTTTATTCTGTTTCTAATGTATTCAGCAGGTAAAAATCGCATGAGTACTCAACCAATTGGCATGAATCAGACATAGCTATTTGAATAACTATTGAAATTGTGTATAGGGAGAGTGACAAACAAGAAATAATAGTTGAAAATAAAGTTCTTAAACCAAATGCTGTGATAAAATTATTTTTTGTTGTAATTTGAATAATTCTTTAGTGGAGTTAGACAATTTGGCCAGAGTTTATGTGTGTTTTCACAGACGGTTACAAGTTAATTACATTTTTTTTAAATTTACTATTAAATTATATCCTTATTTGCAACATAGTACCTAAAATGGCTTTTCAACCTGAAAATTAATTATATTAAAGGGAGGAGGACTAAATTGATCTGTTTTACGTGTTTTCACAGGTTACAGATAGAAGTGCCCATGGCGATCGTACAGAAGGTGTGTTATTAAAAGATGTCCCTCCAAGCATTGGTAATTCTATCAGAAATAACCGACTTATTCTGCCTAGTCATTTATCGAGCCCTCCATTTTCGAAAACTGAAACTGGTAGTGCTTCATGTGAAGTATTAACTGGTCAACAGAAGTCAGCCTTGTGTGAATCGATCACAAGTTCGTCTTCTGTTCCTGAAAAGAACGAATTAGCATTCAAAATAAAAGTCGAAATGAACGAAATAGATTCTGTTGAACAAGATGAGGAATTGAATCTTCCGGTTACTGAGAAAGAGAATGTTGGTGTAATTGATGAAGTATTGAATTTACTGCAAGCTTCTGTCGATTATCTGGAAACAAAGGAATCCATCAAAGAGGAAATTTCAGGACAAAATGATCAGAACATTATTAGAAGCTTGGAACAAGATATAACGCCGAATAACGAAGATAATGTTTCTCTGAAAGGTGGTGATGATAAAATTGGTAAGATTTCTGCCGCGACGAGGGTGAAATTAGAAGATCCGTGTAGCTCAGTTGCAGACAGTGCTGATGGTGGTAATGTGAACCCATCGGAGATTGATCAACGGACATCCATTAATGTCAGTGTTCCTGGAGACAGAAACGTAGACAATATCCCTTACATGGCTACTCAGAATTCAAAGGATTGCATGTAAGTAATATTTATATTTCTTGTAAAAAAAAAAGTTATATCAGAACTTTTTTTCTTTCGCTGTTTAAAGTAAGAGCTGAATATTCCTATTAAAATTAATACAGACTGTATAGGATGTGTAAAATAAATGTAAGCTAAAACTAAACTCTCTGACACGAAACTTCAAACGATGAATCTAGCTGATTGGAAGATACGTGTTCAACACATCGCGAGTCTCATGGCTGTTGTTGCTGTTTTTCTTCACCAGAGTTCTCTACATCTTTCTCTAATAGCTTCACAATATCCCCTCGACTTGGGAAAACGTCCCGGTGGGATTGACGCCGGTGGATCTTTGGACGTTGCAGGGCCAACAAAAGATGGTCTCTGACGTGTCACACCACACGATACAGCTTCTACTTTGGTACTAGTGTTACCAACCACGGTCACTCTAGTATTACACCATTAATTAAATTGCCACTATAGATGCACCGAAAAAACCCTTGACACATGAGTAATGGCAACACTGCGAGCTGTCAGAAACCTTCTCTTGCTGGCTCCCCTATAAACGTTGATCACAAATTTTAGTTATAAACCATCAAATTTTAAACCATATGTATATTAGATGCTTATGAAGTTCTTTATTTTGTTTCTATATATATTTCCCGTTATTTATCTTGTCATATCGATGTCTTTATCTTATCAGCAAATTCTCGTAAGACATATATTCCCCAACAAGCTCATTATATAGATTTTAAGGTTATTAGCATCATGACGAATTACACATTACCTTTACTAATTGCTTTGACACTTTCGAATATGTTTGTGCAAGATAGAAACAATGTAAATGTTTCTGTCTTCCTCTTGTAGAATAATCTAATATTGTTCTGGTTTTCTATAAAATCAAACATATCAAAAGAATAATCTTTACATTCATCAATTGGAAGAAGGAAATCAGTATTGCATAAAGATGCTGCTATTTCATTTTTAAATTTTAATTCTGCCTCTTTATAACGTTGTTGTAGTTGCTGATGTTAAAGTCGATTCATGTTTTTGGAATATATAAGTATATATAATTATTAGCTAACCAGCCCAGTCGCATAAAAAATTACATGAGAGAAAAGTTCTACACACAGATAGCCTATAATAAGACATCGTATGTCATTAGGTAATAATTCCTCATCTCTCTTTTTAGTCGATTTTTCTTTAATAATTTCTTCTGCATCCCAATTAACGTGCTTTTAATTATTTATTATAGAGAAAATACTTAGTGTTTAATTCTAGTGAAAAAATCTTTAATATACTTTTTATCCATGTCTCCATTTCATGTTATAATCATGTTTAATTGTTCTTTAAATGAGTCAACACAATTAACAGGCCTTCTATATTTATCTTTCTTTTTATTAAGTTTAGACAATAGGCCTACCATAACTTCGCTTCCAGTAGCTAAATATGTTATAACTGAATAAACAGTGACAAGGATAAATGCATTAATATAACAAGTTGTTGCAAATAATAATATAGATAAAGTAATTAAACTCCTTTGTTGTGAATAACAAATCGTAATTTCGGCTTTAAAATGTTGTAATTTTCGTACAATGACTTCTATTAATTTTATTATTTTCTCTCCTCGAATATCTTTAGGCAAATCAAACTCATTCATTTGTTATATAATAAGTGAACAGAGTATTTAAATTGACTAGTGATACTTCTGTATTAAGGAAGAGATTTCAGTATCAATTAGATAATAGCACTAATGATTTAAATATAGGTTTGATAGATTTTTTAAGTACATACTTAACACCTAACATTGGAGAAGGTAGAAATCAATTTAAATATGCTGAAAATGAAATTGTTATTCCAGAAGGGCAACATAATTTAAAAGATCTTAACGATTATTTAGAACCTCAATCTATAAATCGAATGCTATCAGAAGACGTTTGAAAAACAGAGTAGAAATAGGAACAGATAGTGAAAATGTAATTATAGGTGATATTGGTAGTTCTTGGTTTTAAGAATGAAATGGTTCTTGGTTTTAAGAATGAAATGGTTTTAGAAAACAATAACTACATATTGGAGGTAAACTGCCAGAACTTCACCCTTTATCATTAATATTCGTCGTAATGTAGCTGATGGAATGTTTGTTAAAACTGAAGAATATAGGCACAAGGAAACAGGAGTTATAGAATCATTTACAACGGATTCTGAGTTTAAACGTAGAATTGTATATAAATCTTTTTATCATTTACTGTTTTCCTATACCGAGATAAGATAGATCGAATTGAGATAAAAATAACAGATAAGGATGACAATTTAATTGATTTCGGTGGAGCAATAACAGCAATGCTTTTACAGGTTTTCTCTATAATAAATAGATAGCATTGAAGGGTATGAATTACGAAGTTTTTCGTCAAATAGAAATACTAGTGACTTGAATGATCCTAACAAAGATATTGACTTTCATTTTTGATGTGGAGATTGCTTTATTTACACTCAGAGCAAATTGTTATATCAAATTTGAAGTTGTACATGCTCAAACTGAAGACAGTTCGTGCAAATCATGAGATAAAATTTGTATTTTTTCTCACAAATAGAAATTACCTGGAATAACTTCATTGTAAGTGGAACTTTAGAATTATCCAAACCAGAAGCATTATACTTAAGGCGAGCAGAATTTCAAACAAATAGACTTGGATTAAGAAAGAATTTAGTGTTCTTTCTATATTAAGATTAATACTTGTTTTTTAAGCGATTATAAAGAAGTAATGTGGAAAAGAGGATGTAGAATTACATTTACAAATGATAATAACATTAATAATGTTTTATATAAATGAGTAGGATCAGAATCAGGTGCGGGCGAGTTTCATAATGGAAAAATAGAAATAAAGAGTATAGAGATCCGAATACCTACAGTGGAACATGAATCTTATTACGAGTAACTTGAAGTTACTGAAAGAACATGAAATCACACACTACTTTTACATGTGTCAATGTGTTGAAAAATCTGTAACTGATTCATACTTTGAGTTTCACGCAACCACACAATTTGATATGAATAAGTTTGTAATTGTAGCAATTCAAACTGGTTGACGTCAAGGTCAAATTAAAGATAGTAGCAAATTTGATCATTTAAAGGATATATACGTTAAGAATATTATAGAAAATAGAGATGGTTAAGAGAAAATATTTTAAGATTTATGAAAATTACACTCCATTTAAGCGAATAACGTGTGGAAATACGGAAATGTCTTATGAACCAGAATAATTCATTAATAATAGATCAATGTATGTGATTAATTGTAGTAGAACAAAGAATGTATTTGTAAATGAAAGTATATAAAAATATTATGGAATTTGCAGATGCTCTAGCTGAAATACAATTTGCTATGCGATTTTAATTGGTCAGAAGAATTTTACTTATGATCTAAAGAATGTAAAGGTAATGAATTTTTAAATGCGTTTTGCTGTAATGTTTATGTGTCTTGGCTTTTACGTAAATATATCCATAAAAGCTGTAAATAAAGATTTTCTACGTAATAAATGGGGAATCACATTAAATTTCTTAATAAGATTGAGAGTATTGATCAAAACCTGTTAATAGTTTAGAACAGGTGTTAACACAGATTAAAACAAAAAACTGTTTATTTGTTATGGCGGCTTAAAATCTGTCCTGCTCCTCACCCTTTTATCCACTGCACCTGGGATTTGAGCAGGATGTTTCCCTCCCCTCTTTTCAAAATATATCCGGTGACTAGTAACTCAATTCGTTGAAACGAACAGCTTATTTGTTAAATGTGAAGACAGCTTATATATAGCGTGCTTACACTTGAAAGGAGAAAATGCAAACTTCAATGTCTGGACTTCTGACAAGCTCGTGTTACATGTGTAAGAAGTAACAACTTTGTATCGTTAAAGTTGGATCAGCAAGTTATACATGGGAAATAGTTGATATCTCAATTTGTTTAAAACAAGCAGACCTAATACTCTATAGCAAATTACCAAATATTTTATTTGAAGTGAAATACCCCAGTAAACAAGCACGTCTACAGTAAGTCTAAGTTGGCCTTTAATTTCCCTTGATAGACTTAACCTCAGAAACCCTCTCTGTGTATGGCTTTTCCAAGCGTAAAATTTCAAGTCAATCTTGGAGTCCAGATCGCTTTGACGTATAAACTTGTGCATGCTTAGACCAGATGTAAGAATGAAGGCTGCGTAAGAATGCTTGCGTGTTAGACTTAGGCTTAGAATTTCTCTCTGTGTATGACTTCGCCAAGTGTAAATTTTAAATCATGCTTCACAGACGTGTCAATTTAAAAGAGTTTTAAGGTTGGTCGTATATTATGTATTATTATTAAGTCTGAAACAAGTTTTCAATCGAGGAATTAGCAAGTTTGCTATAGCCTTCGTTAAGTCTGCAACCATGTAAATGCAAACTTGTGCAAGCTTACAGACTTAGCTTTGAAGGTTTGAGTAAGACTATTAAAAGTCTAGAATGCTATTAGGGGCATTTCTATTGTAGCAGATTTTATTATAATAGCAAAAGTTATAGAAAAAACTGTAAAAAGACAAATTTATATTGGTATAAAGTAAATGGAATTCGTTTCAGCAAAATTACGGATCTTCCAACATATGGTATAATATTAATTTTCCATAATCATAGCAACCACTTGAAAAAAATAAAATTTTTAATTCACATAGTTTTTTTTTTTTCATATTTCAAAATAAAAATATGTACAGTACAACTGAAGCATTTTACGTAGAAATTACTTGTACGGAAACTTGTTTGCTGTATATCCGACCATTTTCGAGTCGGTGCTGCCATTTGGCGTATCATGCTGGAACTATGGGTTGAAGCAGTGTTGTGTCTGACCTCGTAGGTGTGTGTGTGTGTTGGTAATGAGTGTTATCAAATGGCGCCGAAACTCAACCGGTATTGGAAGAGTTACGTAATAGCCATTATCCATGCTGAGTTTCCGTACGTACGCATTGTGAAACTGTCGGGAAAATGGGCTAACACTCGTATTTATGAAAGAACGTGTAATAGAATCTATATCAACAACATACATCACTCGTCAAAGTAACGAATAGCGTGTTCATAAAACAAATTAATAGATATATCAAAGTAAATTAGGCTTAAATTTTAGGCAATAGAAAATACATGTTCTGTAAGAAGAACTGCTACCCGAAGCCTTTGCCGCAATCATTAGTTGTCACCATAGCCGACTGTTCTAAGGCGTTCGGCTTGTAAAGCACCATTCGAGCTTAATTCGAGTCCCCGCAGAGTATAACGCTTTTTTCGCTCTCTCTTTTTACCTGTTCTCGGCGTTTCTGTCTGTATTCCTGTCCGATTCGATTAAATAGAATTTCGAGTAGAGACCAATATATATGATAAATGATAATTTATTTGCGAGTCTGCACTCGTCTAATATACATTTTTGAGATTTTGATTTTGGAAATGAAGTGTATATGATTTTGAATAGTGAAAATAGTAAACTAAAAAGACATTCGTATAAATATTGATTAGTTAATTGGAGCTAAGCATGTCTTTCCATTCAGGATTATATAAAGAGGAGTTACTTTCTAGTGCAATGCGAAAAAAATATTTGAGTTTTAATCCCACGCAACATTAATAATTTTCAGCATAATTTTTACTTGATTAGTATTATAATTTTTACGTTTTTTAAAAAAATTATAATTCTATATAAGTTATGATACTACCGTTTCAAAATGTAGAAGAGAAATACGTGTAAGTTATACTTGTTATGAAAAGCTTTCAAGCAGTGATAATTTCAGGGAGTGATGCGAGGGAGAATTTTGAGACCCCTCTAAAGCTAAGAAATTTCTGCCTTCGGAACCATATCTTTGATCGTGCTCAATCTGGATTACCAATGTCTTAGGAGTATGCCATCCACTCGTATTAAAAATCCCCCGAGGATAATTTTTTGAAATCACCACTGTTTATAAATAGTTTTTTGTTACAAATCAGAGGATAATAATGGAGTAGTGAACGTACTCAATATTTTGTTTTCAGCTATGGATTTTAGATTTGCAATTGATAGAATGTTTCGTTTTAATCAAATTTGAAACAAAAGTTTCCAGCGAGTTACTCAGAGAAACGTTTTCAGCCTCCGGATGAAAATAAGAAGATACGTAAAAAAGAAACAACTTACTACCAGGTTTGAATACACAAACAAGTGATTGATAGAGTATCGATCCAAACCACTCGACCATTTTGTATGTCTTTACAGACCTTTTTTTGACTTTTATGAAAGCAGTTTACTGTTCCATACTCGCTTTTGTTTATTGCGATACGACTATGAGATCTCAGTGAATATTTGGACGTCACAGCTCTTGCAATGTATAAAAGTGTTTTTAGAATAAATCACGTTCGATTTTACGTCCTAATTACACACGTAAAATAGGTTGAATTCATGAAATGATTGAGGTTGGAGTGAGCATAAATGTTTTCATAGTTAGGACTCTGGATATGCAAGCCCGCTTAACGTGGGCATTTACTTATGTGAAATTTGGTATCTCATTCTATATTACATACAATTCTGTGGTATTCATATATGTTTACATACACACACACACAATACTATCACACATACTTTACAAAACATTCTGGTCATAAGTTTCTTTAAGATTGTGTGCAACTCCACGCGGAAACCGATCGATTTCCTTTTGCTCTGTAATATAGTCCACACAAAGACAACGAAGCTTATTCCGCATGTTGACAAACAGACGTCGCGCCGGTTTTCTGATATACTGTCCTCTCATGTTTCTGTGGACTGACAGTAGGAAATAATGACAACGGAAAAAATGGCAAAATGGAAAATTCCAGTAACTCCTATAAACTATCCATCCATTTACATTAACTTCTAAAAATATTGGAGAGTAATTCCAATATCAATTAAGAATGCAGTACACAGAATAGGGAAACTTTTCTACGTTTTCACAGAAGTTTGTGCCCTTTTTTTCTAATCCAGCATTTAAAATAGCACAATTTACACAACTACTTTACAAAAGTAAGTGAAATTTGATACAAAAATTCAGAACAATAATCACAATTATTTTTCAATGAAAGCCGACTAATTAAAGGTTATCCTAGGTCACATATATCTCTTAACAGCCAGAGTATACGAAGTGAATCAGGAAATGGAGAGAGGCAAGATTTATTGAAATAGAAGGCAATTGGGTTATGATCTGAAACTCAGAACTGAAAATTGATGAACAGTGGAATAAGTTATTAAGGAACCTTAAAATTTAATAAGTTAATCGTACAAGTTAATTTTGTATGTGTTTATATTATTTATTCAATATCGGGTTCATATTTCAAAATAAAAATATGTACAGTACAGTTGAATCATTTTAGGTAGAGATTACTTTATAAAGAAGGTTGTTTGCTGTATATACAACCATTTTCGAGTCGGTGCTGCCACCTGACGTAGCATGCTGAAACTTATGGGTTTGCTGGTGAAATCAGTGTTGTGTCTGACCTCGTAGGTGCGAGAATGTTGGTAATGAGTGTTATCAAATGGCATCGAGAATCAACCATTATGAGGAGGATTACGTAATGGCCCGTATCCGTGCTAAGTTTTCGTAGGTACGCTTGTGAAACTGTCGGGAGAATAGGTTAACACTCGCAGTGACTGCTGCGAAAGTTATTGTGGCCCGTGACACACAACAGACTCCCCTTACGAAACATTCACCACGAAAATCACCAGAAGAGCAGCTTCAAGCAAAGTAACACCCGTAGTGCAAAGGGGGATCCGCTGATTGGCGTGCTAAGAAAATCCCCCAGCACGACGTGATATAAGCCACAGATTCTACCTCGCACCGTCAACTGTGAACAAAACAATTCGCAAGCGACTCAGGTTGAAGTGTGTGCGGAAGGCCCGTGTACACCACCTGCTGCACCATCGCATTTCCAAACCGTAAGACGAACTGCAGGAAATTGCATGAAAAGTACCTGGCCGATTGAAATGGAAGAAGATTGTCACAGTGGATGATGAATCATATGTCCATCTCACTGCTGGTGGTCACATTCGGGCGATCACATACCGTGACATTGACAGCAATGGATACAGCAAATCTAGATAGTGTACTTAAGATTTTCAGAGTATTCCAGGGCTACTAACTTCAGATCACTTCCACGTACAGTAACCTTCTTCTTTTTTGCCAGCTTTAGGCCGGATCCTTAATGTGTACTTGTTGATCTTAAATGTGTTTCAATCACTGATATAAAAGAAAAATTATGCTGATGTACCCATGTTTCTTCTTTGCACTGGATTATTTATTTATTTATTTATTTTACAGAGTTGAAGGTGAGAGGAAAATTGTACTCACCAATATTTGTACAATTAACGAAGATAAATCTGTTGGGGTGAAGACAGATCGAGGACATAAGACAAGTAATAGTAATAAAAAGCGACGCACATGTGAAATATGTTTCCAAGATTTCGCGAGACTTGAGAATTTGAAGGAACATTTGAAGAGACATTCAAATCCGGATGCTCGCGACTGGGGTTGTGCAATTTGTGGCAAACTATTTGAATACAAGTCGAAAATTTATTTACATCTAAAGAATGTTCATAAGAAAGAGAAATCTTTCGTGGAATATATAGAAATGAGTTGTGACATATGTAGCATAAGAGTACCAAAATTAGAGCTTAGAACACACATTCGCACGCATGGAAAAGCTTGTCCTTTATGTAATAAAATATTCAGAACAAGTGATCACAGATGGCACCACATAAAGAAGATGCACGAAGGTCAAACACGTTATCCGTGCAATATATGTGGGAAGCTTATCAAGGAATACATGTTACCAGGTCATATAAAAATCCATAAGCAATCAGCACAATGTGAAGTTTGTGGTGCAGTTCTGAGCTATCGTGCTCTCAAATCTCATTTGACAACTCACACAGGTGAACAGCTATTTGTGTGTGACATCTGTGGTCGAAAATTTGCACGGAAATACAATTTACAAACGCATTTGAAACTTCATGCGGGACAGTATAACATTGTGTGTGATATATGTGGTAAAAGATTTGCACAAAAGTGGAATTTGCGAACACACATGCGGTCATGTTTGGAGAATTCTTGCGCAACAGTGAAATCTTAGCATTTTTTGTAACTTCTTGTTTGAACAATTTTTTTAAAGGCTTATTAGGTTTAAGCAATACACCTGAACACTATGTGGTATTCATATTGTTACAAAGATCGATTATTAAGGGCTTAATTTTAATAAATAAATCAAGTCGATAAAAATTAATATTATTTATTTCCTTTTAAAATAAGTTATTAACTTTCATTTCAAGGAGCAGAATGTACGGAAACCTTTTATCATGATCTGAAGGTATTTATGTTCTTGTGTTAAGTGCTTAAGAATTTTAATAATAATGTGAATGTCATTTTGAGACAGTTTTGTGTAACCTAATCGGTCAGGAAGTATTGACCGGATATTTTTGTACATAATAATTTTTTACAGAGGGTAAATAGTTTTTGAAAATTATTATCATATATAAAGAATCATTAGCGGTATATATTTAACAAAAAGTTATATAATACACCTTTATTAAATAAATCCTTTTGTGTATTTTTTAATTTTCACTGAAATTATATTCAGTTTTTACATGCTTTTAGCTTGACATGTTTTCTGTGTTTCCTTAACTGATTCATACTAGCTTTTCTATCTTAAATAAATTAGAAATACAATTGACTGAACAAAGCAACGTTTGTTTAAAATCATAAATGTGTGACAGTTTCACCAGCTAACTGAACATATTGGCTTCTTCGAACACTGTAACAAACAAGAGGAAGTTGCATCTATATATAACACGATCATCCCAACTGATTCTGAAAGCTGATTGACTGGTCGGAACGGACTCTGCCAACCATAACAAAGGTCGACAAAAGTGAAACTAAACACCATAAATCCTTTCCCTCTCTGGTTCAGCAGGAAAACAAGCTACAAATTAAGATTTTTCCAATAACTTGCCCCACTGTTCGTCAATTTTAACACTGCATTCCAATTCATAACACAGCTTTGTTCTGTTTCAATAAATCTGACCTCCTTCCACTTTCTTATTAAGTCCTTTGTTCCAGTTCTAACACTTTAATCGCACACCAATTAATATTGTGTCCCTCACATGCTTAAAAATGGCGTTTATTATTTTTGTAATCATCATCTTTTTGTTGTTTAACCATCCTTTTAGTTTTTTCCCCGTTTCACCAATATAACAACTGTTACATTCACTACTCCTTATCTTGTAAACCACTCCTCTTCTTTTCATCAGCTCCTCTGCTTTCTTCTTCCTCACACATAACACTTCCAGTAGTCTCTTACTTCCTTTCCTGTACGTTGAAACATTCCCTCTTTTCTTTAGTATTATCTTAATTATTTCGGTGTCTTCCCTCTTACTTTCTATTCCTCATCATGGCTTCTTTTCTTCCCCTCCATCATCTCCTTACTATTGTATCCTTTCTTCGTATCCTTTCCATCTTTAGCTTTCCTTTATCATATCCGTTGGTCTCCAATTGCTTGTGAAACTCTTCTAAGTCTTCCTTCTGTCACTACTAATCCACATGATCCTCTCCGTCATATTTTCAATGAATTTTCTCTTTGTTGATCGATCAACATCGCTCCTTTTATGACAGAAGTTCCCTGATACACACTTCTTCTGGAAGGGGCGCGGTGGCTCAGTGGTAGAGCGTTCACCTCCGGTGCTTGGGGTCCCTGGTTCGAACCCAGTTCGCGCCGTGTGGACTTTGTGGTGAACAATCACGGTGCTCGTGGGTTTTCTCGGGGTTCTCCCGTTTCCTCCTACTTTCTTAAAGATTTCATTTCATTTTACACTTCTTCTGGAACTATTCTTATACGAACCTGTCTCCCCGCCTGCTTATTTTCATATCTAGAAACAATGGTTTCTTCCTCTTCTAATTCAAGTTCTGTGCCCTTCTTATCTTCTGTTTCCTTCACAAATTTGATAAGTTGCCTCTAAGTACTCTTCCATATCCCGAAGCAATCAACATACCTGCTGAAAAATATAAGCTTGTCCCCTCATTTCCTTTCGGCTTCCTTTTTCCATTGATTCATCACTATTTCTGCCAATACCGATGTCATTCTTCTTGATTCTATGCTCAGGCCCTCCTTGATCCTTGTTAACTTTTCTTCTATAATACAGAAACTCTCTCTCCATATAGTCCTCAAGGCTTCTTTGAGTAAGAGACTATTGGATGTGTTAGGCGTGAGGAAGAAGATTATAGTAGAAAGCCGAGAGTAGCTGACAGAAAGGAGAGTTTTACATATAAGATGTGGTAAATGTAACAGTTTTTATATTAGTGAAACGGGGAAGAACTAAGAGAACGGTTGAAACAACAGAAGGATGATGTAAGATTAGAAACAGAAAGAAATGCCATTTTTAAGCACATTAGGGACACGGGACATAATATTAATTGGTGTGAGATTGAAGTGTTAGGACTGGACCAAAGGACGTTAATAAGAAAGTGGAAGGAGGCCAGATTTATTAAGACAAACCAAAACTGCGCTTTGAATTAGAATGCAAGAGTTAAAATGGACGAACAGTGGGGCAAATTATTGAGAAAAATATTTAAATTGTAGGTTGGTTTCTGCTAGACTAGGAAGGGAAAGGAATTTATGGTGCATAGTTTAACTTTTGTCAACCTTTATTATGATAGGCTGAGTCCGTTCTGACCAGCCAATCAACGTTCAGAACTAGTTTCAATAATCATGGTATATTTAGATGCAACTTCCTCTTGTTTGTTACAGTGTCTGATGAAGCCAATATGTTCAGTTAGTTGGCGAAACTGACAAACATTAATTATTTTAAATAAACTTTGCTTTGTTCAGTGAATTGTATTTGCTTTTTAAATTTGTTTCTATGTTTAGCTGGAGTAGTGTATTCTCTATATAAGGCAACAAAGTACATTCACTTATAAATTGGTAGATTATTAATAACGATATCATTGGCTAAGAGAGACAGAATGTAAATAAAAGTGCATTGCATAGGATTTAATTCAGACGGAAATCTTCGAGAAAACTCACAAACTTAACTTTAACTACGTTTTTTTTTACTTTTTTATTTATTCTTTTTTAATTTAATAACTGTACCATACAAAGGTTCCTTCCCATGTTTTTTTGTAGTATTGTTGTCCGTCATTGAAATTTCTCCCTTTCACATTTTGTAGTCTAATCACTTCTTTTAACAATTCCCATCGTTAGTATATTTTTACATTTAGATCTACTTATGGATTGAGTACGTCGAAAAAGGCATAAGCTTTTCCGTGCACCATGTTTTGTTTTTAAATTTTAGAGTAATCTCAAATGGTTTTACGGTAAAAATTGTCTGAATAGATGGCACACCATATTCCAATGCTACATCACTTATATTAGAGAGGTAGGTAATTTAGTACGAACACATTTTAAACACGATTTACTTCGGTGGGAATTGAATTTTTTTTATTTTTTTTATTCATCACAACACGCTCTGAAGATATTAGTTAACTATATTTTATAATCAAATGTAATTTTTTGAACTAACGGAACGTCATAAATCTGTCTACAACTAGATATATTTATGATGTAGATTAAGAATAGGTGTACCAATATAAACATGTATTATATAAGCTACCTTTTCGACAAAATAGCTTCCTTCAAAATTGGTATCGTATAAGCGATCTTGCATTCCTTGATGCAGGTTCCCTTTATGGGTCATAATCATTATGGCTATAATTACATCGATTTCTCTACAAAGTTGGTCTGGAACTTCATTAAGGGGGTAAAATTTTCTCAGAATATTGCGACATACTATTATAAAACTTTCCGTAATTAGATACCTTATTTCACAATATTTGACAGTACTATACTGAAATATGTATTTTGTAATAGTTTGTCAGTAGTGTAACATATTCTAATAATTTCATGCTGCCTTCCAGCGCTAATTCATAACTTGTTCGCTTGAGGCTGAAAACACTTCCAAATAAGGAAGTAGAATACTTAAATGTTGCCCATTCATGTTTTGATACAGAGTTAGACTTGCTTCATGAAAAGGGCGTTTGCATAGAAATTAGAAGGGCACTATACAAACTAGTTGGAGAGGTCCATGATGTCATGTATAAGCAGGGTCGGATTTTCCACTAAGTCCGTGCCTAGAGACGGCAGCAGTTGAATAAATAATGATTAATCAGAGTAAATGACTCCAATTAGTAATTCCTTTAATAAGCCTATTGCCTTCAATCATTCATTGGTAGTTGATGTTGAGTACAGTTTTGACGTATTTACTTTAAACAGATGTGTAGAGGTGAGCATGCAACACTGTTGTGCTGGTGCATGTTTCGTTCCCTCGCATGTGTGCGTTACAATACAAAAACTCATTTAAATTTGTACAAAAATATCGAAACAAAGATATGCATAAATAAGTTCCTTCTTTTTTTTCGTTGTATTAAAATGTTCGTTCGGGTCAGGGGCAGCAAAGTATTAAATCCGACCCTGTGTATAAATGTGTGTGTTGTTAGACATCTCATATTATGACTAGTTAGGTATGCTTTAAGCTATAAGACAGAAATAAGGTACTTTTAAAAAATTGGGGTAACAGGTAGCAAATTATTTTGATATATCAGCACAAATATTTTGATACCTCGGTGTAGGAAATTTGCGAGAGGAAAACATTGTTTTAGTACTTGAATTATCACCACTGTTAAATTCTTATCTAAATGTGTGGCAAAAAAAAGTCTAATACCAACGTAACGACTCATTGAAAGTAAAATAAACCAATGAAAATAACAGAAAAGATGTATGGAGAGTGATAACACACTATGAAAATCAATTCAATTTGAATGCATCGCGAGTGCTTATATTCCATCGGAACAAAACAATTTCTTGAATAGAGGTTGACACAACTTTCAAACAAGTTAACATCCAAGAATCAATGTTATTTGCCTTGGTTAAGAAAATAGCAAATTTGATTAGTCATAGAAGAACTATTGGTAATGAAAGTTATAGTTAAAATGAATACAAATTAAGAGACTGTAATTTCAGAAACGCGTTAGAAAACTGATTTGAGGAGAAGGAATTGCGACTAACACCAGAGTCAAAGAAATATAAATAATTCGGCGAAAGAGGGAATTAAAATACATTTTGTGATAGCTAATGGATTTCTACTCTTTTCCATTCCTCCTGGTTTATCTATAAAAGAAAATTTAACAAGATAAGCTATTTTCTCTGAAACTTATGCCGTCTGCACTTCATGATGAAGTGCTTTCAGTCAGTGGTACTTTAACTTAGTTAAATGCAGACAGCCTTACCCGCAAGTGAAATTAGATCTAGCACTACAGCTTCAATAAGAGAAATTTCGCGACAGTCTTCGTCTCTATTATCCTGATAAATATCGAATTGTAGGCAATATCCTAGTTTAGTTGCAGCCACCTCCGTCTTATAGCTAAAGCGAATAGGCTTTCCTTTGATGAATTGTTTATGTATGTCTTCCGAAATATGGGATCATAGCTTCATCCAATCTTATTTCCTTTTGAATCGTTGCGAATGAAAGAACTGCTTCATTTAAGTGTTCAATTAGAGGTCTTACCTTAGTCATTTTATCAACAGTATTGATATTGTCATTGTCTACAATGTGAACAAATCGGAAAATTTCAGCGGGGACTTTCCCTTACCGGTCACCCAGGAAAAATTTTACTTATTTTATTTTCGACTCGGGGGGGGGGGGGGGGGGGCTTAAATAGGTTAAGAGATTCTCGCTCAATACTCGCAGTTTTATTCAGAAAGTAAACATGATTTGCCATTTATTATACAGAAAATCTTTACTTACATCTTTTATGGATATATTTTCATAAAAGCCAAGGCATATAAACATTACAGCAAAACGCATTTGAAACTTCAATTACTTTTTCATTCTTTAAATTACAAGTAAAATTCATTTAAGCGATTAAAATGGCGAAGCAAAATGTATTTTCAGCTACATTTGCAAATTCTACGATTTTTATATTAGTGTTTTCATTTACAAACATAATCTTTATTCTACTACAATTAATCACATACATTGATTTATTTGTAATGTGACACCAGATGAAAACTACTCCACAATCACTGCAATCTGCAATCATGAAATCTGGGTAAACTTCAGGAAACGAAAATACTTTTGCAGTCTTTGTTGAACAGAAGAAATTGCGAACAAGAGAACTTCGTTTACATCTTTATCTCCACAGGATCTTGAGGATTTTCCTCGAATGACTGAACAATATTTGAAAGAATTGTTTTGTGGATCCTTCCAATATAAACAGGCAATATGTTATTTGATTGAAATGTTGGTTGAAAGAGGTAATATTAATATGCAGTATGTTAAAGACAACTACAAGATATTGAAAACGACAGTGCATTCAAGACACACGGAAAGGAAGACATACAAATGCTTCATCTAAAACCAAATAGAGAAAGCTTGTTGCGACTGTGCAAATGGATTGCGAACAGTTGGCTCTTGCTCCCATATTGCAACCATTACTTATTACCTAAGTTATGGAAGATATTTGTCGAGGATTCCAAAACCAGCACAAATATTGAACAAAATATTTGATCACAACATTTTTTATGGTCATAAATGAAAACAGTGACAAGGATTGGAGTACATACTACAATGTTCCTTTCATTATTATTTGTTTCACACATTGAAATACTTGTACTTCGTACATGTAACTTACTTTCCGTTTGCATTATATTTTCTTCTGTTTCTTCTGTTCTATTATTATTTGTTTCACACATTGAAATACTTGTACTTCTTACATGTAACTTTCTTCCCTTTTGCATTATATTTTCTTCTGTTTCTTCTTTTGTATTATTATTTGTTTCACACATTGAAATACTTGTACTTCTTACATGTAACTTACTTTCCGTTTGCATTATATTTTCTTCTGTTCTATTATTATTTGTTTCACACATGGAAATACTTGTACTTCTTACATGTAACTTACTTTCCGTTTGCATTATATTTTCTTCTGTTTCTTCTGTTCTATTATTATTTGTTTCACACATTGAAATACTTGTACTTCTTACATGTAACTTTCTTCCCTTTTGCATTATATTTTCTTCTGTTTCTTCTTTTGTATTATTATTTGTTTCACACATTGAAATACTTGTACTTCTTACATGTAACTTACTTTCCGTTTGCATTATATTTTCTTCTGTTCTATTATTATTTGTTTCACACATTGAAATACTTGTACTTCTTACATGTAACTTACTTCCCTTTTGCATTATATTTTCTTCTGTTGTATTATTATTTGTTTCACACATTGAAATACTTGTACTTCTTACATGTAACTTACTTCCCTTTTGCATTATATTTTCTTCTGTTTCTTCTTTTGTATTATTATTTGTTTCACACATTGAAATACTTGTACTTCTTACATGTAACTTACTTCCCTTTTGCATTATATTTTCTTCTGTTTCTTCTGTTCTATTATTATTTGTTTCACACATTGAAATACTTGTACTTCTTACATGTAACTTACTTCCCTTTTGCATTATATTTTCTTCTGTTTCTTCTGTTCTATTATTATTTGTTTCACACATTGAAATACTTGTACTTCTTACATGTAACTTACTTCCCTTTTGCATTATATTTTCTTCTGTTGTATTATTATTTGTTTCACACATTGAAATACTTGTACTTCTTACATGTAACTTACTTTCCGTTTGCATTATATTTTCTTCTGTTCTATTATTATTTGTTTCACACATTGAAATACTTGTACTTCTTACATGTAACTTACTTCCCTTTTGCATTATATTTTCTTCTGTTCTATTATTATTTGTTTCACACATTGAAATACTTGTACTTCTTACATGTAACTTACTTCCCGTTTGCATTATATTTTCTTCTGTTTCTTGGATGAAATTTGCCTTTATTCAAATGCTGCAGATTTCCACGAATTGAGTTGCGGGATGAGACATAGTGCATCTGATAGAGGATATGAAAATATGTGTATGTGCAAAGTTATAGCGGCTGAGCACCATAAGAAACGGAAGGGGAGGGGGTCAAAGTTGGTAGGAGAAGAGCTGTGCTGTTATTGAAATACACCAAAAATACTTGAATCGTAAAACTAGTGAAAAATAGACAATGCAAACGGTGGCAGTTTTACATATTGGTAAAAGAAGAATGGACAGAGTAGATCACGAACCTCTGCCGCCATTTTGAAATATGTGATATTTTTTGAAATGGAAAGGTAGTCATGTGATATACCAATTAGGGCCAGCATGTTCTCAAAAAGTCAATTATGAATTTTATTGATCATTATCTGCACTTACTTGGAAGATTTAAGATAATCTTTAAAGTTATTTACGAAAATCTAGGAGACTAATACTCGTATATTGAAATTTGGATTTTCACGAAAACACATGTACACTCATGTCCAAAATGATTGTCGCATATCTATAACTGTCTTAGTGTAAGAATATAATTTGATAATGGTTTTCCAGAGTACTTTTAATACTGATACTATGTGTATAATCGGGAAATGTATATTTGTGGTAAATTTCATAGGAAAAGAATTATAAATACGAAAATTAGAATGAGTAAAACAAAATGTTGCTAAATGGACAAGAAAGTTTTATTTTCGTTGTATTGTTCTTATTTACTGCTCTTTTGACATGAAATTTTCCACATACATGTCTTTGCCGATTATACATATGCTAACATTAAAAGAAATACTGGGCGAATTCGTTATCAAATTATATTCCTACATCAACATATTTATAGACATGCGACAATAATTTTGGACATGAGTGTACATTAGACATATCTTCAAGCCAAGAAGACTAACAATGAAATTTGATATCCAAGTTGTATATCATTACATTATTATTTCTGACATTACTTTCAGTTTGGTTCATATAGTGCCGAAGAGAACAGTTCCGGTCTGGAAGAACTGCTTCCGCTTTTTTTATTGTTCTTATATTTTTTCTTGCTGTTTTAGTCGAAAACAATGTGGAGATTATATAGCTACCTTTTGTTAAATGACATACTAATATAGACCATAGCACAATAAAAATCTGAAAGATTGGAATGCAATTATTACGTACTGTACATAAACTACCTAGGTACTATATTTTTCACCACTTGCAATATTTTTCACTCAATTTTCTTTGTTCACCTTCGTAAGCATTAGCAACTTGGGATGAGTGTACCATGTGATATCTAAACGAAAAGTGGACTACTGCAGTCGAATAGAGCAATGAAGTTGTAGCGGAAAATAAGTTATCGAGTGAAGTGGCTTTCTCGAGTGTCTATATTGTGTCGCATTATGTTTGATCGGTTTGTTCCCAATATGAAGATTTCGATTATTGTGATAATATTGACATAGGACACGATATATTGTGTCCTTCAGCGATGGATCATCATTGCAACTTCCAAACTCGCGAACCACGTTTCTTTTAGATATCATATGCTACACTCATCCCAAGTTGCTAATGCTTACGAAGATGGACAAAGAAAGTTGAGTAAAAAATATTGCCAGTGGTGAAAAATATAGTACCTAGGTAGTTTATGTACAGTACGTAATAATTGCATTCCAATCTTTCAGATTTTTATTGTGCTATGGTCTATATTAGTATGTCATTTAACAAAAGGTAGCTATATAATCTCCACATTGTTTTCGACTAAAAAAGCGGAAGCAGTTCTTCCAGACCGGAACTGTTCTCTTCGGCACTATATGAACCAAACTGAAAGTAATGTAAGAAATAATAATGTAATGGTTTACGTACAGTACGTAATAATTACATTCCAATCTTTCAGATTTTTATTGTATATCACATGCCCTAATTGGTATATCACATGACTACCTTTCCATTTCAAAAAATATCACATATTTCAAAATGGCGGATTTCAAGATGGCGGCGGAGGTTCGTGATCTACTCTGCCCATTCTTCTTTTACCAATATGTAAAACTGCCACCGTTTTATGGTCTATGTTAGTAAGTATGTCATTTAACAAAAGGTAGCTATATAAACTCTAAGTTGTTTTCGACTAAAAGAGCAAGAAAAAAACAACAATAAAAAAAAAAGCGAAAGTGGTTCTTCCAGACCGGAACAGGCACTATATGAACCAAATTGAAAGTAATGTTAGAAATAATAATGTAATAATATACAACTTGGATATCAAATTTCACTGTTAGTTTTCTTGGCTTGTAGATTGTTTAACTAACATGTATTTTCGTGATAATCCAAACTTTCAATATACAAGTATCAGTCTCCTAGATTTTTGTAAATAACTTTAAATATGATCTTAAATCTTCCAAATAAGTACAGGTAATGATCAATAAAGTTCATAATTGACTTTTTGAGAACATGCTGGCCCTAATTGGTATATCACATGACTACCTTTCCATTTCAAAAAATATCACATATTTCAAAATGGCGGATTTCAAGATGGCGGCGGAGGTTCGTGATCTACTCTGCCCATTCTTCTTTTACCAATATGTAAAACTGCCACCGTTTGCATTGTCTATTTTTCACTAGTTTTACGATTCAACAGTTTACTTGATGTATTTCAATAACATAACATAGCCCTTCTCCCACCAACTTTGACCCTCTCCCCTTCCGTTTCTTATGGCACTCAGCCGCTATAACTTTGCACATACACATATTTTCACACCCTCTATCAGGTGCACTATGTCTCATCCCGTAACTCGATTCATCCATTTGGACCCTTTACTTGACAGGGCACATGGGAGCCACTACAAAAAAGGCTGCATTACATTATGGTGTCGATGGTTATTCTCTTTCCAGCTGAGGTTTTTTCACTTTGATTGGACAGTGTAGGTATAGGTAACATTGATTTTTTATATGAACGCTATTCGGATCGAGGTCTCTTTCATTTTTTAAAACTGTTTGTAACGAACAGTATTGTTTTCGTCTTTTCAATCTAAAATAAGAGAGCATACCATAACATAGTTGTGGACCAATTCGACGAAGCAAATAAGAAAACAAAGAGGGAGGGAGAACATTACTGTTAAGATCCTTTGTTTTAACTAGTAATCTAGTTTCTAACAAGTAAACTCGAATCTTGAATTTCGAGAGCCCATTGAGTCACTTTCTTTACAGATAAAGTGTCGGAGAGGATATATCTTTGTCATTAATTCTACGGAAACTTTCCAATAATTTGGTGTGTGGTCAGGTGTTCTTCATAGCCTAACACAAGGAAACATGAGGTTTCTAAAAAAATTAGTCACTGAGCTGAGACCTTATAAAAGATCGAAAGAGAATCGTTCTGTTGTAAAGCAAAGAAAATGATATAGTATCTTCTGTTGCGAAAGTAGTTCACCTTCGTTAAAATATATAATTATAAATTATACATCGCATTTTGCAATACAATTTTTCATATGCATCTAATTTCGAGGATTTTGTGTCAAACTGCGATTCGGTACCGCTTAAATAAAGCGCTGATATATACCGTCTTATGCAGAGTCGTTTTCACTTATGATTTGCGTCATACTAAAGGCATGACTAGTGCAGGAAACATGTTAGTCGAACTCCTTAGTATGGCACTAGTCAAACGTCAGAACGACTCTGCATAAGGCTCAATATATCTAAATTCGAATGTTACCGAAGCTCCAAAATACTGATATCTATGTACAATCTTGTTCAGACAATCTTGGTCACTGTACGGAGACTGTATACGTACAGTGAAACCTCTCTAAAGCGGACAGCCGTGGGGAATCAAAAATTGTTCGCTTTATAGAGGTGTCCGTTAGTAGAGGTTTCACTGTAATAATATCACTAGAGTCAGTGGGCCTTATGCAGAGTCGTTCTGACGCGTAATTAGTACCATACTAAAGAGTTCGACTAACATATGTTTCCTGCAGTGGTCAGGCTCTTAGTATGACGGTAATCATACGTCAAAATGACTCTGGATAAGGACGAGTAGTTCTAAGACTACCCCATTTGGCTGTACAATACTGAGATTCGTTGATGATATACGTGGTATTGATGAGAATCACCTTCTTGTGATCGTTGATAGATTGTTCAGCGCAACAATTTCCTGTTTGTTTGTAGTGGTGTTATTCAATCCCCTAATTGCCTATCTCAGATGAAGAAAAGCATGTGAAAGCATGTGTAGTTTATAACCCCCGACGAGCTACTTCAAATCCGAAAGTTGGAGTAAGCTAACTACGAAATATCTAGTAAAAGATCATACAGAGTATGGCTAAAAAGTCTGGAGCAGTTGAATTGTAATGATTAGATAACTTATTATTCTTATAGTTTATATTTTTACACGTTACATTTTTACAATTTATCGCATAGATATACAATATCGTATATATGGCTCCCGACGATGACTTCTTGAATTGGTTACAATTTAAGAAAGAATCCTGGACCGTTACATAATTTTACATATATGGTTACATTACTTTTCGAATAGCCCTCGTATATATATATATATATATATATATATATATATATATATAATAAAATTACGATACATATATATTAATTTCATTTTGTACCAACAATGATTTTACATTTATTTAATAATTAATTATATTTTAATTCTATAAATTATCGTCGAAGAAAACATTCAAAAATACGATCAGTTTATTAATTATTTAGGTCTTAAAATAGATTCTTCAAATCAATATTATGGGAGCTCTTTGACGAATCAACTCAGTGTATGTTGACATACTATATAACTTATTTCTTCCATTTTGGCATAATTAACATAGTTTTGATAAACAATATTTGTATCAATGCATAGATGTAAACAGCATAGAATTCAGAAGAAGTACGAATTACAAAGAAATTATAACAATATTCAAAGTGAAACAAAATAATCAATATCGTAACAAGAATTAATATAAGTAAATAAATTATATTAAGAGTCAATCTGAAAATTCAACATTATCTATGTTAATCTTGGATAAAACTTCTGAACATTTAAAATGTAACGATTAATTTGTATTATCCGTATAGAATTCAAACAAAGTACGAATTACAAATGAAATCATTACGGCACCTAAAGTGAAATAACAATCAATTGAATATGTTTTCTCGGACGCCATAACATTAGCTTAAGTTACATTGCCAAAGAGTTCGGTTAAGTTACATTGCACGCCACAATCTTGTATATATTTCTGTCTATTATTTGCTTCCACGGTATCTTGATTTCTATTTTGAGAATTTCTGCCACCTATGAATCTATTATGAAATCCATTTCGTGAAAAGTTAAACTTATTCGCTTGGTTCCTAAATGTATTGCGATTATTGTTCCTGTTTCTTCTAAAATTAGATTCGGTTCTATTGCCGGTAAAATTGGGTTCAGTTCTATTCTCATTAGAATAGAATCTATTATTATTTCTCGCATTAAGACCACCTTCTCTGACTGATGTTGCGAACAGGTACACTCATGTCCAAAATGACTGTCGCATATCTATAACTATCTTCTTGTAAGAATATAATTTGATAATGATTTTGCAGGGTACTTTTAATACTGATACTATTTGTATAATCGGGAAATGTATATTTGTGGTAAATTTCATAGGAAAAGAATTATAAATACGAAAATTAGAATGAGTAAAACAAAATGTTGCTAAATGGACAAGAAAGTTCTATCTTCGTTTTATTGTTCTTATTTACTGCTCTTTTGACATGAAATTTGCCACATAGATGTCTTTGCCGATTATACACCTACTAATATTATAAGAAATACCGGGAGAATTCGTTATCAAATTATATTCCTATGACAACATATTTATAGACATGCGACAATAATTTTGGACATGAGTGTACATGACTAACTTGATTACGATTAGTATTGGCTTGATTTCGAATACTATTAGCCTGCAACAGATTGACTTTCAAAATTTTGCACTGTCATAATAAGGTGATTGAAATTAACGCATTGTGCAGAAATCAACATTTGTTGCAACTTAAAAGGTAACAAGATTCGGATTGATGCTATTACTCTTGATTCCTGTTGATATGGATTAATTAACTTTAATTCATTATATACGGATATTACAAAATCAGTGAGGCTCTTATCCAATTTTGGGTTATAATGTCTATTTCGAACTAAGGCATCTCTATTGGCCAACATGAAATCATTTTCAAAATTGGAAAGGCATTTTTAAAATCTAAATAATTACGTAGATTACTTCTAATTGCTTTAAACCATACGGGACACGGTGGTAATAAAACAAGAGGCAGAATTTTCAGAAATTTAGATCGGTCTACTGCAATTAAACCACATTCTTCCTCGAACTTTTCTAAGAAAGTACTGGCCGGGATGTCATCTGTCTTTCCACTAAATTTTGTTAATGATCTAATTTTACTAAACCGAAAATGATTACCTTTATTAGTATACTTACAATGCCTGGAATTTACGGGAATGTGTTTCCGGCGGTGAGATGGATTTCTCATCCCATTTCTCTCTATAGTAGCTTCACTATCGTCTTGTTCTAAATATTCTTCCGATTAATTACTATCTTCCACTACTGCTCTGGATTCATATGGAATAGATTCATTATTGATAGCTGGAATTCAATCACTATTTGGAGTATTATACTTCTCTTTGATCGCATTTACTTCTTTGCAATTCCTTGGTCTGACTAGTATGCTCATTAACTAGTTTCCACAACTTCCACCGAACTTTGTATATCAGTAAATCGATGTAAAATATGTTCCATCTTATAATCTGTTCGTTCTAATTTTGAATGTATTTGTTGATTTATTTGCTCTAATTTACTATCCATTTTAGTGTCCATGTGAATAGTGATTTGCTCAAATGTAGCATCCATTTGTTGTGTTATAGATTGAATTATTTGGTGGGACATTTGCTCCATCTGGGTATCCATTTTTTTGTTGTATCTGCTCCAGCTTGGTATCCATTTTTTGCTGTTGCTGCGTTATTTGCTGACCAAGCTGTCGTAAGATCAGCCACGTTCGTTGGTGAGTTCATACTTGTTAGTTCTACATCACCACCTTCATTTATATTTTCATTTCCAGAAACGCTCATTTTTATGTTTCCATAAATTCTTTTCCCAGTTCTGAGCAAAATATACTCCGTGTTGAACGCTATGCTGAGACTGATTTACTTCAATTTAATCTCAAGGTCCTGGTCGGTAAACCACCATCTAAAATGTAACGATTATAAAACTTATTATTCTTATATTTTATATATTTACACGTTACATTTAGTCCACAGTTCATGTAGATTTTAAAATAAGTCAACAGGATCAAATTGCTTTCAATCAGACACGTCACTTATCATTATTACCTTTTATTATTCTTTTCACAACTCCATTAATAATAAGTTTCTTTTTCGGTTGTCATAGCAACCTTTTAATAAACAACTATTTGCTGTTACGGTAACCAGGAGTACAGTTTATACATGTAAAACCAACATAGATTTTCAGCTACTACGATTAAATCTTATTTCTTTATATTTAGAATCAACAACATATTATCTCTTTTCCTTCTTTTTCTTCTACTCAACAGATTGTGTACTTTACGCACCGTTGCCCAAAATCAAGATACGAAAATGGAAGTAATTTATCGTATAGATATACAATATCGTTGTAGAATAATCTCTAGATCTGGAGTCAACTGATATAAATGTGGGAGTGAGAAAAGTTATGATGTGGTTACAGCTATTTTTTACCGTGTTGAATTCAATTTTATTACTTCAAATGGCAACATGCCCATACCATATATCAAATTACACCTTTTTCAGATTTGATATCTCATTATACAGATCATTTTGGGTAATGATGTATGTACGAAAGATTTTAAGCTAGACTCTGCAGGGTGTTCCGAAAGAAAGGATTAAAACAGTACAATAACCACATTTATCACTAGAGAGCAGATCTGTGAATCACAAAGAAACAAAAACCATCACATATCATATCCCACAGGTCCACTCTCTTCTCTGAAGTAGTTCTCCGCACCATTTTCATACGCTTCACGTTCCTATATGTGTGTGCTAAGCAATAATTTGTGGAGTGTTTATTTCTTGTTTCGAGGTTTATAGTTTTTCTTAATGATGCATGTATTGTTGCAACATTATAAAGTGTATATAGTATGTAATCCTTTCTTTTGGAACACCATTATAGTTATCATAAAATGAACTGCACTATTTGAATTGTTGTTGAAAGAGAATGTCATTTGATATATCGTGTGTCCATGTAACCATTCAAAACAGCAAAGTTAAATTCAATATGACCGCCACTAGGATGCCGGATGACGACCGTAACATTTTCCCCTCTCCCCAACATTAATGCCATTTGACTTCAGATCTAACTCGTAAGCAGTTAGTAGAATAATCAACCCGGTCCAAAGTTTTGGCGACAAGCTAAAGACAAATATCCTGTGTCACGTTAGTGACATATTTGTTTCACTGACGACGGAAGAAAGCGACAGAAACACTACTTGACCTCATTCCTACACCTCGAAAAAGACTTTTTCTTTGGTTATATTTAAAGTCATCTTTTGCTATTTTGAAAGCGTGAATGTATGCATATTTTCAAAAACTTTATTTCATAGAAACCAATCTCTGGAAATGATTCTTATATTATCTTAGCAAAACTGTTAAAGGCAGTACCGAAATGATATCCATTATATTTTTTACTAAGCGTTAGGGATTTGACGTATATCTTTCATGAGAAAGAATATATGAGATTTGGATCTACAGTTAGAAGTGGCATATTAGAACCACGCTATCTTCCACACGAAACCGAACCCAAGACTCACATATCAAAGGTTCAAACGCTAACCATTTAGCCCGGAAGGTTCCATCAGAGACCAAATCATATCTCCCGCATCAAAAGCAAGAACACTAGAATTTAGTCACGAGCGAGTTGTTGTCTTTTTAAGGTATACGTGTTTGAGTGTCACGCTATTGTAATAACAGCTTGTGAATTTATTTCTGCACCACAATTCTAGAATATTTAGTTGAAATAAAGAAAAATTGGTCTGTACTCGTCCAGCTACCCTATCCTATTTAAGCCCCGTCCCATTTAAGCCACCCTATCCTAACTTATCAAGGAGATTGGATTTTGGCTAGAAAGAATTTTTTTAAGTTTTAGCTTCGTGTTCTAAAATATTTGGAGTGCACTTATGGAACAACAGGAATTGAAGCGAACTTTTGTTCCCAACACGATAATCAGTTCGTTGGTAGCAACTAGGAGATATAGTATAATGTATATAATATGCCTTACAATAATATCCTGGATGTTTCAAAAACCTCTACTGACTAAAATTTCCAAATTAATTGGTAAATAGGAAGGGCTATGGATTATTTTCAGATGGAAATAGCTAATGTGTAGGGTAGTGTAATGAGTGTCAACACAGCGCCGTTCGCCATTCTGATCTCTCTCAGATCGGAATCGTCCTGGTATTTTTTCATACAGAAACAGTCATATGATAAATCTTTCATACTGGTGAAATCAGGAGATAAGTTACCTGATGTTATGCATGTCTTGGGGTTGCTGCTTCTCTACTTAAAATAGATATGCATACACTTTTGGAACACTATCGTGTGTAGCTGAGAACTTGCTGTGTTCAAGAGATTTTGCAAAAGTTATTCCATCAGTTTTTTTTTTCCCGCAAGATCTACCTTTAAAACTTATACCATATGAGTGTTCCCGTATTAAAATATAATAGAAATCGTTTGAGTAATTGATTGATTAAGATTGAATGAAGATGTCTCCATCACAATCCAAAAATGTTAGTTCTTGATGGCGAACGATGTTGAGTGTGCACTCATAACACTTTATCTCGAGTGGCTTCCTGGTAATCATGTATAACACTTACCAAATACATTGAAACTATTGGTCACTCCGGACTTTTGGAACACGTTGCATATCTCCGTGCAAAGCCTTCGCCGATTGTCATTTAATATATCAACTGCTCAATAAAGATCTCCCTACTTCCAGTTACATTTTGGCACGACATTTCTCAATCATCCTGATATAATGACTCATTTCAATTATCTGCCTCAAACAAAACGCGAAAGAAACTGTAATAAATGAAAGATATCCAACGTAAAATGTTGAAATTAACATTTCCTGCTCTTGATATAAACTGAAACTTGTAACAGGCTTCGTATGACACACTTAAGAAAACACAATAAATTTGAAGTATTATAATCAGGCCTCAGATACTAGAAAAAACTAGAATCAAAATAGTTCATACGTACCAAATGAAGAAATAATTCCGTAAGATAGCACTTTCTTATTCCTTCCTCAAAGCTCAGCATTTCTAGTCGTTTTCCTTTCCTTATTGCAGATTTGAAAGGTCAGAAAGAGTTCTTTTCATTCTGCAACCACGCTTTCTGAACCACCTTTACTTCTTTGTCACCTGATATATTGAATTCTGCAATAGATTGTGTTATATATTTTCATCATATTCACTGCTGTTGTTTATGCTAATTCATCATAATTGGATTCGCTGCGTCTGTGGACTTTTCTGAATTCGCGTTAATTAGAACGGTAAAGCACACTTGAAAATTTCGAGTATTATTGGTATTTGAAACTTTACTACCATCTTGTATTATAGACAAATCATGCTTACTGTGGTGTTAACACTTATCTGTACAGTTACTTGCATACTTGAAGTAGCGCTTCTCCTGTCATATAAGTCTATACTCGGCTGTGTCAAAAATTGATTTCGCATACAAAATTGTTCTTTAGTGTTTAATGTGTTTTCATGACATTTTATGGTTCGTTTTCCTATTTTTGATATCTATATATATATTTTTCAAGTTATACGTACACTGTATATTACGAGTATACATTCAATACATTTATGAGCAAGTGAAACTAACTATAAAAATGTACCACAAACATACGCAGGTATCTTCATATTTGTTTGAATAATATGTACGCTTTGTGTGGTTTTACGTATACATAGGTGTAACATGTACTCATAGTAATACCGTAATACAGCACTACCATCTTTATCGACTTATTCAGGTTTTTTTTTTTTTTTTTTTTTCTAAAACACACAAGTTATCATTCCGTATTTACAACTACGCGTAATTTGCCAGACTGTTTCCCTAGGAGATATAGAAATCACTGGATCAGATTTGGATATGTCAGATATAGTGTATGTTTTTGATTGAAAGCATACCTCAGACTTCTAATATAAATTTTATATATATATAGCTTAAATTGGTGTAAGCTAATTTAGATGTAAACATGATCTGGATCTCCAATAGACTTTGCGTGCTATGTGAGATGTTCGTCACATACTCAATTTATTCCTCCCACCTTACCAAGACACTTTACAGGAACTATTTTCTACTCGATACTGGGAAGTTGCATTCTGGACTACTTCGTTGCACTCTGGACTATAACAATGACCATCCCGCAGCTACAATAGTTTAGTTTAGTTTAGTTTATTTTCATCCTTTCTTTACATAGAGGCTGCAGAAGACAAAGCACATAGGACACGTCAGAAAATAATATATCAAATTACAAAGATAATAGTAAAAAGTAAAATAAACTAAAAGAAAATTAGATTACAATCGATAACAAAATAATAGTAGCAAAGAATACACCTAAATATATATTTAGTTCAAGAATTATATTCAGAAACGCTATAATAAGCTTTATCTACAAGAAATTTGAACATCTCATTCTTAAACACTTTTATGTTCTTAATGTTTTTAAAATGCTGCGGTAAGTGATTATACAATCTTGTACACACAGAGTATTATACACACTATTTCTAGTTAAGCTATAATTTTGTTGCGAGACATAAGCATCCGTAGCTCGCCTTGTATTATATGAATGTACAGAAGATGTACCTGTAAAGAAATGCCAATTAGTCTCGGTAGAGATAATGCTTTTGTATATGTACAGAGATGGGAGCGTTAGAATTCTGTGGAATTTAAATATTTCTCTACGAGATCTTGTTTCAAGTTAAAAATAATATTTTTTTTTTTATGCGGAAGATGGATAAGGCAAGGTGCGATGCTCCTCAAAATATAACTCCAAAACTGAGAAGTGAATATATCTTACCATAGTATAATAAAAACAAAGTATGTCGAGAAACGGTGCCTTGTACTATATATAAAACAAGATTTAGACTGCATAGTTTATTGTTTAAGCTTAAAATATGTTCTTCCCAGATAAGTCTATCTTGAATAATTAACCCTAAGAATTTTGCTGAAGAGGAATAACTTAAAAGTAGTAATCTCTAAGTTGTTACTGGATGCCCACGTTGTCAATCTTTCTGCAGTTAGTTTCAGGTTATTTTCTAGCTGCGACATTGTGCTTCCTTTCACTAAAATATTTACTAATATTTACTTCATCTGCATATAAGACTATATCACGGGAGTCCAGAAATTCATGTAAGTCGTTTATATAAATTATGAAAAGAATAGCGCTTAAAATGGACCCTTGAGGAACGCCCTTCTTGATAATACCAGGAGATGACTCGTACCTTGTAAGTCGACCGTTTTGAGATCTCGAAATTTGAACAACCTGTTTCCTGTTTAACAGATATGAAGGAAACCAGTTGTAGACTGTATCCCTTATGCCATAGTTGTAAAGTTTTGTAGTAAGGCCTCGTGATTCACGTTATCGAAAGCTTTAGAAAAATTGGTGAATAAGCCTATTGCATATTCCTTATCATTTAACGTGTTGGAGACTTTCACCAAAAAAATCGAAAACTGCAGTATATGTTGATTTAGATTTTTGAAAACCGTGTTGAATAGGCGAACTAATACTGTGGGACAGCAGAAAGCTATTTAATCGTGATAGTACAGCATATTCAGAAACCTTCGAGAATACAGGGAGAACAGATATCGGTCGGTAATTTTTTTACATCATCAGCATTGCCCTTTTTGTGAAGCGGTATAACTTTTGCCATCTTTAGTTTATCAGGAAATATGCCACTTTCAAATGAGGAGTTTATTACATAACGCAATGGCTGCGAAAAAAAAAAAAACTGAATACAGTTTTTAGTAATAGACGATGGGATTTCATCTACAGCTGCGG
This sequence comes from Thermobia domestica, assembly GCF_964235325.1. NCBI lineage: Eukaryota > Metazoa > Arthropoda > Insecta > Zygentoma > Lepismatidae > Thermobia > Thermobia domestica. Next base: position 220,052,086 of record NC_137464.1, read on the forward strand.
ACCGCCAATCGAAAAGATTTTTTTTTAGAAGAGATAGCAGTTCCCTAGCTGTAACAGGTCTTCAGAACATACTTCGGTTGTTTGAGTTTGTTGCTGACATTCAAGAAAGAGGCGTATGAGATTCAGTGATGGGGGGGAGCAACTTAAAGAAAATGATCATTAAATATCTCTGCCATTCACTTAGGCTCGTTTGTTATTATGTTATTATGGGATACTTGTCTTATCTCATTAGCTTGTATCCCTTTCATATTTGCGTTGATTAATCGCCACGCAGCTTTCATTTTGTTTGTTGAGTTTCTAATTTCATCATCGTTATGAAGCATTTTTGCTGCTTGTATAACTTTTTTATATGTTCTCTTATATGTGTCAGTATAAGAAGTTATATCAATAGGTAAACACTTATTGATCTTTATAAGTTTATTGAAATTAATTATCTTCTTTTTTTATATTTTGATTTCTGTTGTTATCCATTTTTTGTTTAACCTATTACTTTTTTCGAAAGTTTTTCGCGGAAATGCCATATCAAAATAATACTGAAATGTATCAAAAAAATGTTAAATTTTTGTTGAGAAGAATTTGAATCGTACAGAGATTCCCATGTTTCAGATGAAAGCAAGTAACGAAAATAATTTACGTTTTCAATGGAAAAGGATCTAGTTGTTAGAGTCGTATACTCAGGACGTTCAATACATTTTTTTCAACCTTTAGGGAAAAATAGATGGCGTCATGATCAGAAAAACCTACATTACACACATTAAAAATATATTGATTTTCAGATTACTAATAATAAGTTGATCGAGTGCGCTCTTATCGCATCTGATTGGAACATTTTTAATAGGTTTCAAATTAAAAAGATTAAATAAAGTTTGAAGGTTTGACTTCTTTGTCGAAGCTACTAACCAATCTACATTGATATCACCGCAAATAATAATGCTTTTGAATTTCGTACCAAGATAGTTCAAGCGAGACTCGAGCTTATTCATAAATATGTTAATATCTTCTGAAGGACTTCCGTAAATGGAGATAATACACATGTTAATTAGAGAAAGTTCTACATCGAGCTTGAAATACTTTGCCAATGAAATCAGAGACTTCGTGACTGCACTTATGTAAGAATCGAACACTAAATCTATGATTTGAGCCAGGTTGACGTACACACGTTTTTCTCGCACAGTTACCCTTAATACCTCCTCATTGCCGATTACCTGTGTGTAAAGAGAGCCTACAGTGATGAGGCGAATAGAGTGCTGTGATGGTCTAGCGATGAAAATCATTTTTGCCTCGGACAAAGTGGCAATTGTGTGTATTTCCGTAGACGTAAATGTAACAGGATAAAAATTATGCGTGTATTCGCAGTCAGCAGTACAGAGCTCACCTATTATTGTGATAAAAGGCTATTAAGTTACACGTTCTATCTTTTTCCTTAATTGAGGGTATATTGTGCCATACAGTACGATGTCTTCAACTCAATCCTCTAATCCCACTTCGAAGCAGTACATGGTTTACCAGGATAACGCGCATCCCTATACCGTAGTGCATTCTAGCGTGCTCTGGTCTGTATATGCCTTTTACTCTAGCTTCCTAGCTCACGAATGTAAAACCTCTTGAGCACATGTAAAATATTGGTGGGTGATGCCTGAAGTCAATAGAGCTTCCCTAATCACCATCGTCGCGCTATGCGAAGTCCTAAAGCGCGTGATATTATATACCCCACACGGAAATTTAGAATCTGTACGACCGGCTACTTATCTAAATAGCTGCTATTGTGGCCCCTTGTAATGTTAAAAGTTCTATTAAGATTAGTGCTCTATTTCTTTGGATATTATGTTTAAGATGTTCGGAATATTCCAGGACTACTAACTTCAGATCACTTCCACATACTATAACCTTGTTCTTGTTTACTAACTTTGGGCTGGATCCCTAAATGTGTACTGGTTGATCTTAAATGCGTTTGAATCATTGTACAGGATATAGAAATTTCATTTTTTTTATATACTGATGTATCTACCTTTCTTTTTTGCATTTTATTATTAATTTATGTATGTATTTATTTATTTGTTTTCTAGAGTTAAAGGTGAGAGGAAGATTGTACTCACCAATATTTGTACTATTAACGAAGGTAACTCTGTTGGGGCGAAGACAAATCGAGAGCATAAGACTAGTAATGGTAAGAAAAGGCGACATACGTGTGAAATATGTTTCAAAGATTTCTCAAAACCTTGTTATTTGAAGGAACATTTGAAGAGACATTCAAATCCGAGTGCCCGCGATTTGGGTTGTGCAATTTGTGGTGAATTATATAACCACAATTGGCCACTTTATGTACATCTAAAGCTTGTTCATAAGAAAAAGAAACCATTCGTGGAATATATAGAAACGAGTTGTGACATATGCAGCAAGAGAGTACCAAAAGTGGAGCTGAAAGCACATATTCACACTCATGGTTATGCTTGTCCTTTATGTAACAAAATATTCGATAAATCAATGTCTAGAAGTAACCACATGAGGAGTATTCATAGAGGTCAAACACTTCATCCTTGCAATATATGTGGAAAGCTTATCAAGAGGTGTAATTTATCAGCCCATATTCAGACCCACAAGCAATCAACACAGTGCGAAGTTTGTGGTGTAAAACTCACGAACTCACAGGTTCTTAAACTTCATTTGACAACACACACAGGTGAACAGCCATTTGTATGTGATATTTGTGGCCGAAAATTTGCACGGAAATATAATTTATATACGCATATGAAACTTCACGCGGGAGAGTATAACATTGTTTGTGACTTATGTGGTAAAAGATTTGCTCAAAAGTGGAATTTGCGAACACACATGCGGTCATGTTTGGAGAATTCTTGCGCAACAGTGACATCTTAGTATGTGTTATTGTAATTTCTTATTTGAACAGTTCAGTATTTTTTTTTTTTTTTAATTTCAGCATTATCAGGTTTAAACAATGCATCCGAACACACTTATACTGTATAGTATTCATATTGTTATGAAGATATATTATTAAGGAATTTGGTGTAAATAAGTAAATCGAGTCGAAGAGACATTGAAGATATTTCCTTTCACTTCAAAAAGCAGAATTTGCTGAAGCCTTTTATTATGATCTGAAGTTATGTATGTTGTTGTTATGTTACGTGTTTACGAAATGTACGAAGTTATTTTTGTATATAGTAATTATTTTCTACAGGGGGAAGATATTTATGGAACTTGTTATTACATATCTAAAGAACCATTTGCAATGTATATTTAACAAGAAGTTATACAATACACCTTTATTAAATAAATCCTATCTACTTTTGTGTATTACATAATCTTCACAGAATTTATTTCCGTTCTTACATGTTTTTACCTTTACGCTGATATTCTTTCTCTGTTTTTCTGAAGTAGTGAATTGTCTATATAATGCAAGAAACGGCGTTCACTTATATATTGGTAGATTATAATAACTATATTATTGGCTAGAGATACAGAATGTAAATAAAAGTGGATTTCGATAGGAATTAATGGAGATGGAAATCTTTGAGAAAACTTGATTTTAGCCGCAAGGTCTTATATTTTAACTTTGTACCAAACAAAGCATCTTTCTCGTATTTCTTTATAGTATTGTTGTCCCTCATTCAAAATTCTTCCTTTCACATTGTTCCTGTGTCAGCGCTTCATTTAACAATTTCCATTGTTAGTACATTTTTACATTTAAATCTACTGGTGGATTGATTTCGTGGAAGGAGATAAATTTTTCCATATACAATTAATTCAAGAGTAATCTCAAGCCATTTTACGGTGTATCGAATAAGTGATGTTGCATTCCTTGGTGCAGGTTCGTTTTATGAGGCATAATTATTATGGCTAAAACTACATCGATTTCTGACTCGAACTGGATTAAGAGGGAGTAAAATTTTCTCAGAAAATGCCAGCATAAGATAAAATTTTCCATAATTAGATGCCTTATTTCACATGACCTTTTCACAGTTTCACACTAACATACGAATCTTGTAATACTTTGTCGGCTCTGTTATAGATCAAGGGCCAAGGGTGATAAGGGGGGACTTTTGCCACTATATTAGAAATGTTTCTAAGGGTCCTTAGAATCAGAAAATAGTTGTTGGTCGACATATAAGTGGGTCCCTTAACACTTTAGCACTTGTGTATATTTACAGACATCGATGAGATCTCTTTAAATGACCGTAGATCAGACCATTAGTATAACACGAACAAGTTATACCTCGACCGATTTGGAAGATTGCAGGCTTTCAATTTACGTAATGAACGGGAAATTTCTGTGTACAAAGGAAAACTAATTGAGGAATATTTAAGAAAAAATCCCTTAAAAACTGCCCATCTCAAGATTCTTTTAGTTATTACATGCCAACACTGCAATCTAGGTGAATAGTACAGTCAATTTAGCGCTGAAAAGCAGTGATGAGGGATAATATTGCATCAGAACCCTTTCAACGATTTTTAATCAATTGAAGTGTGCTGAAAACGAATACACAAAGTCTACCATTGAATTCCATCTGATAGAGTCTGAAATTCATCATTTGACATGATACCTAACAAAATACTATATGCGGTGTGTTAGATGTTGAGAAAAATAGAATTTGGGGACCCTGGCAACCCTTGTAGTCACCATACGCCGACAAAATTATGCTAATGTTTAGCATAATATAAAAAAGCAATCATTGCTGCAATACAAAGCGAGATAAAAATTCAGAACGAAATTCCAGAAAAAGCTCTGTATATCATTTTCGAAGAGTTGTGACAGACCTTCGCGTTGGCGCCCCAGATGACTCTCCTAATTATCACACAATCATGGTTGATACTTCGTTAGAAAGCTTATGGAGCGCAGATTCCAACGGGATAACATGTTTCCAATTCCCGCCATATTTTTAGAAAAAGAAGAAGAAATTTACCTGAAAATAAATGTAATTTGCGTAAAAAACTGAGACTGAAAAAATTGGCCAATTTGCCTCTCCCATATAAGCAACAAGTACACATACAGGGTATTACCATGTAGTGGACTACTACATTGCTTCACATACCAATGCTTATGAGTGTATCCCCAAGGGGGAAAGCCCCCCCCCCAAAAAAAAATTTTGCAAAACAACTTTACCCTTCTCCCTCAGCCGTTGTACCACCATATACATAACATCGAAAAGCTTCATTCTTCAGATATACATTGATGCCAAAATTATCATCTCAGCTCAATTAGAAGCCGAGCTATTGAGGTTTAACTCATGAGCGCAGCAGTTGCGTCAATGGGCGTCTAAAGGTTAAGACCTAGCCACTGGTGCACTTAATGGTAGATACGCAGACTGTGATGCGAACAGGCATCTTCAGCGCACGGCAGTACTTCAGGTTTCACGTGAAAAGCATTGGTGGCCACTTTTCTGGTGAACATCCGCATAAGAATTTGCTGCAATGTTTTGTTTGGCTGTCCATCATACAACAGAGGTACTACTGCTTTATTCCCTCTCAGCCGTCTGCGCTTTGACTATCGATGCATGGTTTCGAAATTCTTCACATTTACCTAATAATTTAAAAGCTTCTGTTTTTCCTACTGTTTATAGTCGTGATGTTGTGTCATGTTCCAGAATTGCGTGGAAAAATAGTATGTTGGCGCAAATAGTATCACGTAAGACTTCTGCAAGTTTTAATAGCATACATTAATACATCTTTCGTATTCTGCTTTGGTCCAGGGCATAGGTTCACATTGTGAGGAATGTTTGTTATATAGACCTAATTAATAAGTAAGACAAGAAGATATGTGTCGTCATCAACAACAACTGTTGTATCTTTTTGAGCAGCATTGAACGTCTCACGAATAATCTGCAAATCAGTATTAGCTGTTTCATAAATAACAGAGCATCCAGAAAGAAGCAATTTAGAAGTGTAACAAACCGTCTTGGCTTTGTATTGGAATCAAAAATAACGGTTGGAAACTCTGATTGTGTTTGAATCTGACGATGATTATGAGCTCGGACTTTTGTAGAATGCTCTTCATTATATCCATCAAATACAACAGTCGCTTCACTTATGAGAAATACGAAATACGTATTTCTTCAAAAAGTTTCATTACGATTCCATAGAATTCGATATACTAGACTTCCTCCTTCAGTTACATACTGAACATTTTCACTTGGTACTTGGCTATGTGCATTTATTTCTTGTAAATTATATATGCGCTTATATAAGTTCTGCTACAGCAAGAATAATGTTGGCCTTGTCTTCATCAATGTCTGTTCGATTCATGTTATGACATTCGTTTAACATTGCCACTGCTGTTTTTTTGGAAAGTCAAAATATCTTATTTTTAACCGATACTACATATCATGAGATCATCACCAAAATCAACAAGTAGCTTGCGTTGCATGTATTTAGTGCTGTATGAGTAAACCTGGCTTTCAGATGGTAAGTGGTCTTCCATTTTCTTGATCAAGTTTACTACTGTTAATTTCTCCTCGTCGTTTTCTTCTAGGTATTTGACGTGGCAGTGAATACATCACACAGAATTTTCTCTTCAGGTCGTGCGCACTTGTTAGTGGCATCTTCTTGAAATTATGCAGCAGTTCCTTTTCCAGTCCAAAAATTCACACTTTCCTTTTCATGATACCACGGATCTGCAGCATGAAGATCTGAAACAGACTGTATACTCCTCAGCACAGATTCAACCCAGTCATCATTTCTTTCACTACATATCTGCTATCCTTTCTTCAAATGAAGTCGTTCTTACAGAAAACGCTTTGCAAATTTCTCTATAATATCGATTTATTTCAGTATCACAGAACACACAGTCATGCTGGAAGTTAAGGGTCGTTTCAGAAATAAGTTCTTTTCGAGACCGAGAAAACTAAATATATATATTGTTGCGGAAGGAACCCAAAATGTTAGTTTTATATTCCGTTTGGCCCAACATTTACCACACACTATGTGGTCACTCAAGTACTTTGTGTTATTTCTTAATTTTAGAAGTTTTAAATTTGCAACAGGAACGGAGGATACGAAATGGTAACGGAGGTATACAAATTTATTACATAATGATTAACAGATGTATATTGTGGTTTGTTTATGCAATACCGGTATATAAACTTATATTTATCAACTCTAGTTTTAGGAATAGTCTGAAAGTAGAGGTACTTTATTTTTAACGATATAGGTGTAAATTTTTCGCAAAATAAAAAGTGTTTGATATAATTATCCAAGGACTTTTTTTCTAAATGAAATCCAGTTCACAATAAGGTAAATTCAAAGACTACCTTCTTCTAAACGTGAAAAGTGAATATTAATTCTGTTGTTAGGAACGACAAACAAGAATTATTACATAAACATCACATTCCTATCAAAAAGTTTCAAGATTAGCTTTAAGATTTATAAATGCTTCGGATCTTAAATAACTACGTATTTAGCATAAAGCAACGGCAGACTTTAATATCGATCATGTTGTACACACAGACAAGTGTCTCTATCGTTCACCACTGGAGCTACCATCCAAAATGGTCTTGGGGCCGCCGTAGCTCAGTGACAGAGCGTTCACCTCTGGTGCGTGGGGTCCCTGGTTCGATCCCCGCTCAAGCCAAGTGAACTTTGTGGTGGACAAACACCCTGTGCGTGGGTTTTCTCGGGGTTCTCCCGTTCCTTCCCACTTTCTTCATTCCACCACTTCATTAATCTCTCATCATCACCGTCTCCTTTAGCTTAGCCGGCATAACCGCGAGGCGTAGAACATAAAGTTTTCATTTTCCAAAATGGTCTTGACATGCAAAATAATGTATATGAAATTTTTAAGTTGGGGTGTTGCTTCGTATTGTTCAACAGTCTCTTTGTCTTTTAACTTTATGTCGCGTAAATGTTTCCCAGGAGCCACATCTGTTGTTCTAATCATTCTCCAAGAATTCCTGGATAACTTTTTTTTCTTCCTCAGAGGTAAACCTTCTTCTACCATATGTTTAACTTCTTGAGTAGATATTCGTGTAGCTCTGTTCGACATAAGTGATTTCAGGTAATAGAGACATTTATATTTTTCACTATTTCCCCTGCTAATTTTGATACAAAATCTTTTCTTTCGGGACAGATCTTCTGCTTATCTGCTTCTCCATGACAATTCCTTCAAACAATTTCTTCCTAATTGTCGGAGACACTTTTTGTGACGTCAGCAAACATTTTACATTTGTCTTTGGGCTGTCTGTGCCTTTCCTTTCAAGCCTATAACAGTGCTTTCAATATTTTTCAACATCTTTAGGCATCCGTTTCAATTTTCGTTCTAAATGTTTGATTTTTTTTTTTTTTTTTGGAGGGGGCTATGTCTTATTCTTTTTTTTACGACCTAATTCTTTTCTTGCATTGCTTTTATTACGTAGTGCAATATTGTCATGGCTGTCTTAAGAACACCCTGGTTCATCCTGCAAATTTTGACTTGGAGGAGGATTAGGTCTACTTAAAGCCAAATTGTCCAGCAATATTTTCTTTTCTTTTAAGTTTTGCCTCTATCTTCTTGTTCTTTCTCTCAACTGTTTTCTTAAAGCTCTTCTTTCACGATCACTCTTTTTCTTGTTTGCTCTTTTGATTTTCTTTTGTTCCACTCTCGTTTTATATCTTTCTTTCCCCTTTCTTTTCACTTCTTCATACCTCTCTTCGTCTTTATTTTTCTTCGATATTTTCAGATTTTTTCTATGCCACTTTACTTTTTAACTTTACCCATCTCTCTGAAAAGAAACACACATGCAAAGAGTTGTCCCAATAAGTACGTAATGAAAATAGTCGTATACTAATATACAGAAAGGTGAAGTTTGCTTTCGAAGGATGAGGGAGTATGTTGTCGTTTTTCCAGAAATATATTTTTTAAATTTTCTTGCCGGCCTTGATAACTTACACCTGGTGGCATATCCTGATAGCTGTATTGAATTCATCTAGCTTTGAGAACCACAAATCATGGGCGTTTTCAAGGGATTAAATGGTCTCTTTGGAAACAACTTTTGTTGTTCTGTAGAATTTATACATTGTACATTATGACCTTCTGCCTTGAACGGGACAAAATGTGTCAACAAATGAATTTTTACAGCAAATGCAAACAACTGAATATCTCTTATCAATTCAAGTTTGAGAATCAGTAATTAAACCCTTCTCGCCCAAAAGAAATTCCATCAGATGCATCCTCTCTGAACAGGTTATACCTCAAATAGTTCAATCCTCTTATATATATATTAGGGATGGCCAAAAATTTTCGGATCCGGATATCCCGGACCCAATGAGATCCGGATCCGAAAATTCGGATTTCGGACTTGGGTCCGGATCTCGGATCTGGATCAAATTCGGATCTGGGTCCGGATCTCGGATCTGGATCCGGAATTCGGATTTCGAATCTGGGTCCGGATCTCGGATCCGAAATTCGAATCTCAGATCTTGATTCGTATCCGAACCTACATCTAAAATTGTGATGATAAAATTGAATATCTAAAATTCGTCAATACTTTTTCCGGATTCACTAATATAGTAGGTTGCTGTGTTTTTAAATGTTTCCATAATACATTTGTGCTACCTTTGTTCTTTGTTTTATTTTAACCTTGCGTTATTTACATGTTGCACTTTCTGCCGAAGTCTCTTTAGTAAAATGTTTCCAAGTTTGACTTCTTCCCATTTCAGAGTATAGTGAACTGTCTGAAAACTGATGTAAAGGGTAACAAATTCTTCTGTTTAGCTCCTATTCAAAACTTAGTGTTAGTTTCACATTGGCTAGTGTTAGCTATAATAGACTGGTTGGCGTGGCACAACAGTAGATTTTTAAATATACACACGAGAATTTCAGGAGAGCGATGTGGTTGTGTAGTATTATTATTTAAAAGTGTTCGTTGTATGACTTTATCACCTAACTTATGGCTTGCTCTACTGAGGTCGGGGTTTCTTGAAGGAGTAAATAAAAAAGAGATTTCTGTTATTTTTTCTTCACCCTCCAGGTTTCTTTAATCATGTTACTCTTAGCTTTGAAAATGTTACATAAAGAGTTTTATTGCTATCTTTAGGTTGCATATAAATATCTTCATTCTGGAATTATCGGATTTATTTTAACGCTTAACTTTAACATCTCTTCTGATTTACGAATATTTAAAACGCGATTATCTCCTTAAGGTCCATTAGTGATATTTTAAATCATTTCGTACCAACTTTATATATGGTTAGTCTTGTTATATGGGAATAATTGAGACCAGGAGCAGTCTACAGGCTAAGTCCAAAACAATCTTGGCCGACCTCCTGATAAACCACGTCTTTCAGTTTCTCGTGTTCCCCAAAGTACAGGCGGAATTAGTGCAAGTGCCTTCCGCTCGCATTACAACAGCTACGATCTTGGTACTAGCACATGTTTCGGTTTTCAGATCTCAAATATTTACCTTTCAGCCTGATTCTATGTATGAATCCGAAATTTCAAATCTAGATAAGGGGCACCAAAATTGATCCTTCATTCTCGGTACTCATATTGTGATTTACTAAATAATTATTAAATCTAATTTAAGGTATACATTTGATATTTTGAGAAGACTGAGCAAGATAAATATACGTGAAAACTATTAAATACTTGTCTTAACTGTTTTCTTAATTGTCAATGAAATAATTCCCTTGAGGAATTTTAAATATTCGAGTTTTCTATTCCGGTTTCAAATGTATTCTGGTTTCAGATGTTGCAAAACCCAGGTGTGTATCTCAGTCCTGAAACCTAGCGGACCTAGATTCGATATTCGAACTCTCATATGGATCAAATCAGATTTTTTTTTTAGTAAGGCAAGCATTTGATCTTTAGGGTCTAGAGTAGAATGAAGGAGACAAATATACTTGTCAATATTCGTCTTAATTTTCTCTTTTCTTCTTCACTGTCAGGACTTCGTGAAATTACTTTCGGCGAATTTTAGATGCTCAAGTTTATCACAATGTGGGTGGGATGTGGGTTTGGATAAGAATCAAGATCTGAGATCCGTATTTTGGATCCAGATGCGAATTTCGGAACCAGATTTAAGATCCGCATCCAGATCCGAGATCTGGATCTGACCATCCCTAATAAATAAATATATATATGGGTCTAATTCACAATTAGAATCAATTAATTCAATAATGTTTCTTTGCCCTTATTGCCCAAATGAAATTTGAAAACATGCGACTCGGTGATCTTTTGGTTTTCATGACACGGAAACCAGAAAATTCGGGTTTGAACCCCGGTCGAGTCGCAATTTTTCCAATTTGCACTTGCATATTTTCCATGTCTCTGAAGTGACTTGTTTCGCTTGCAATTTTGACCCCTGACGTGAAGGAAATTCCCCATCATTTATATATACTTCTGTTTTATTCGACTGACTATTTTGTGTTGTATCTAAAATAATCATTTGAACTTTCTCAAAAACGAAACAAACTTATCGGACTTTAGTAGCAAAAATACATTAAACTAAAAATAAGCGTGAACACACATTCACACCAGGGGCGTCATTAATGGGGGCAGGGGGGGCATTTGCCCCCCCTGAGTTTGAGATGTATATAGATTTTATCGATAGAATAGTAGTAAATCAGTGAAAAACGCAAAATTTTACTTATATCAAGGGGTCTTGCCCCCCCCCCAAGAGAAAATCTGAAATGACGCTCCTGACACACATCAATCCTGTATGCTCCGTTACGCCAGTGTATCTTCCGTTACCCAGTAGTGGTAATGAAAGATACGTATACGGAGGATACAAATTGTTAACTTTTTCAAAATAAACCGCGCTTATTATTATTAAAACGTAATGAAAAAGTGATGGAATTCAACTATATTAAAAGTACTCAACTGATATTATATTTACATTTTGATCGTTCATATAAGTGACCTTTTTTTACGTGGAACAGGACGCCCTCGAAAACTTGGCACGCTATATCAGAATATCTCCTGTGCACAGCACAAGCTCACTCGAACTCTTACTTCATTCTGACCAGGTGTTTACTGCGCGCAATTTATCTTTATTTGGTGGCACAGGGCTACCAACTGTTGACGTATTTGCTCACGATGTCCCCAGTAACAGAGGATACAGATAAATCGTGGGACATCTCTAAATATACTATTACTTCATACAGTGTTCATATTTCTGTGATGAAAAGTATTCCAAAGACAGCAAGAATATACTGCCTCCACTTCTAACACGAAATTAGATTAATGCATTATTTTATATTTAAGAGTAGACAGCTTGAAGTTGTCAAAAATGACCTTGGGACAGGTAACGGAGGTATACAGATGCCACTTCTAAAAGCACAAAATGGTTAAAGTGATAATTTCAAATATAGTGTTAATTGGACTATGAATTAAAATTACAATTACTGTATAGGATGTCAAGATAGCATTGTTTTTTCAATAATGATGGGACACTATAAGCGGACACGGAAAGTTGCGTTCTTTTTCTGAAATGACCCTTAAATGTCGGTTCACGAGGTCGTAAACTATGTGATCTCATCTCTGGTTGAAATGGTCTGAGCTCTGAAGATGATTTCAAATTTACGAACTTTGCCCGACATCGTTCATGAACACGCTGGAATACATGAACTTGCAACGCAGAAATCTTCCTTTCCTTACATGGCTTCTTGATTTCTAGTACACCTTTATCCGTTAGTGTCTTCTACTTCAGAGTAACAGAAAACATTTATTAAAAATGTCTGTCATAGCGCAGGGTATGTGACTAAACCACACCCGGGGCAAGTTATGCTTATGATTTCCTTCTATTCAGGTTCACAGTAGCACTTTAAAATGAAGCACAGCGAAGCTCTGTAACTTCAAATAGCATAATTGAAAAATTAGGGGGGGGGGGAAGAAGCACGCAATACATATGTTACATGTATTCAGTGATTTATCCAGAATTTTGAACTTAGGGGGATGTTAAAGAAATCTGGGGGGTGCAATCTTGCATTAAGGTCGTATACTATCATGAGCATGCTTTTTTTTTTTTTTTTTTTTTTTTTTTACAAACTAAAATTTGTTGATGCAACGAACGTTTGCATTGGATTTCTTTCTCAGCCAGAGCCAATTAGCGTCGACTTTCTTATGCTTGGTGCGACGTCGAGATGAAATAGTTGGCAATCGATTGATCAAACGTTGTGTGACGATCACAGACGTGTAAATGTTGATTTCTATTCATTCTTGCGTTGCGTGCTTTGCTTGAAAATTTATCTTGTCGAAACACAAGAGTTCAACATCTTTTAAAAACCAAAATAGCAAGATTTTTAATGGTGTCTTCCCGTTCTGCCCAATGGCTCTCCAGCACTTTGTAGAAAACATTTTAAATGATCTTATCTTTAGTCAAAAGAAGAATTCCCGTTCTGCCAAATCTTTCTAGACGAAGAATTCTATTCATGGAGGGATTTCTTCAAGATAATTTTTCTTTAGTAATTGTAACAGATTCTGTAAGAAGAATAACATTTCTGTAAGTTTTATCATAAATTTTAGATGTTATTCTACTTATTATTCTCGGAAAAATGACTAAATGCAATTCTGTTATTAACAGTGTTATTCACATCTATTTCAATAAAAATGAATGCGATTTAAATAATAAAAAGCTACCTGCAGAGAAATTGAAAATTGATTGACTCAGTTGCAAGAAAGCTGTTTGACATTGTAACTGAAACAAAGATAAAACAAACTTACTTCGTTCTGGTATAAAGACCGAATATTGTATTCATCTTTCCAGTAGTTCAACTCCAACATGCTAAGGCTCGCAATCAGGGGCGGCTTTAGGATTTTAATTTTGGGTAGTCCTGCTTCCTCGTGTATGGATACATATGCACATTTGATTGATTAATTACAATAGAAAATTACTTTTATAGTAGTGGTTGATGCTGTTTATTAAATAATTATTTACCATTAATATAAAAAGTAGAAAATATTTTACTCTTTATTGTATTTTTTAGTGTTTATATATTCTTCAAAATTTTTGGGTAGGCCCGTGGCTACCCGCTAAAACCGCCACTGCTCGCAGTACATAAAAGATGCCACAGTTCACATCCACAAGACATGTCTGGCCATATATTAAGCAAAAATGCAAAAGGGTGCGTAAGACGGCACTTACCCCCAATTATCTTACCTTTTGATTTGATTGAAACTACAAAAAATATAGGGTCTAAGTATTTCAATATTGATATTTTGTAATGCTGCTATTTACATTGACAATATAAATATGAAAATAGAAGTATCTATGATACTATTGCATATAGTATAGAATTATGTATATAAGACAAATTAGCTGATAAGGTGATGCCGAAAAAGGGGTTGTGATATAGAACACTAACATATTTTCTTAAGAGTCGCCTTACGCATCCTCTTGCATTGTTTGCTTAATATATGGCCAAACATGTCTTGAGGATGTGAATTGTAGCATCTTTTACGTACTGCGATTCTTAACATGTTAGAGATGAACCACTGAAAAAGTGAATAAAATCTTGATATGAAATAATTTGATATGATACCAAATTAAGTTTATTTTATGTTCGTTTCAGTTGCAATGTCAAACGGCTTTCTTGCAACTGAATCAATCAATTTTCCATTTGTCCGCAGGTATTTTTAAAAAATCACATTCATCTTTACCAAAGTAGATGTGAGTAACACTGCTGATAAAGAACTTTATCCTCGTCATTTTTCCGAAAAGAACAAGAAGAATAACATCTAAAATTTATGATGAAACTTGAATAAATGAATGAATGAATGGGGATTAATGGGGACGGGTTATTCTTCTTACAGCCTGTGTTAGAATTACTAAACAGATTATTTCGAATGCAGGAGAAAATTCAAAAGGACAAACCCCGAGGAAAATTCAGATAAAACGGGCTAAATTCAAGCGACAGAATCATAGGCGCAGATCAATAAAATAATGATATTTTTTTTTATTTCAACCACAATGCATCTAAAATGTTATCTGAATTTCTTCACTTTACGAAAATAACATTTAAAAAAATGCTGAAAACCCAATAAAAGACGTAAGTCTGTTATAGTAAGTATATATTTCACATTTCGATCTTTGCTTAAAAGAAAAATCTTGATCACTATTTCAGAATTTCCCTTTTAGGATTTCCACTTTTCGAGGTTTTAGCATAGGATCCTGGTTCATACCTAGTTTCTTCAGGATAGAGCATACTATCCACCGGTAGTACTCGCTTGTCCGTATTATACACCAGTAACATGAAAATGGGTTGAAAAAGAATATGTTTCGAAATTTTGCGGCCCTCTGGCCCAGGCCTGGGTTCACGTAGGGATCTGATTTTTTTTTTAAAAAAAAGAGTACATTGTTATATATACAATATGTGTGCAAAATTTCAGTCTTGTATCTTGGAAACTAAGATCGGGAGAATTTTTTGAAAGTCTGAAGGTGACCCATGTTTTTCATTTTTCTCTATATACATATATATAAAAATAATTCAAAAATGTACTACGTCATTACTATTTGACCTAGAGTCATGGTTCAAACGTCCTTTCCTTCAGTATAATAAGCCCTTTTCTACGGTACCATTCATAGCTCCTTATCGTAAATCTGAACCGGAAACATCGGGGAAAACCGCAATTTTTTCTGAAAAACAAATCACCTGCTCGTAACACTTGCGTCCCTCGGGCCCGGCCCGGTTTCGCGTAGGGATCTTTAAAAAAAAAAAAAAAAAAGAGAAATACCAAGAGGTACACACAGTCCGTATGCAAAGTTTCAATCTGATAGCCTATCTTGAAAACTAAAGGCGTGAAAAACTTTTGAAATTTGCCTTAAGGAAAAATAAAGTCACGCTCCTCCGCCCTTACTTGGCGCCGCAAAGTTGACTATCCGGTTCTGAAACGCATCTGAGGTGTTCTTTCGTCCATCATTGACTTGACCAATAAATGAAAACCTGGCTGAAATATCTGTTATAAGCGATCAAAGACGATACTACGCCATGATAAGTGCTTGGGGTCCCGGGCTCTATCCCAGCCCCGCCAAGTGAACTTGGTGGTGGACAAACACCGTGTGCGTGGGTTTCCTCGTTGTTCTCCCACTTTCTTCATTCCACCATTTCATTCATTCATTTCTCATCATCACCGTCTCCTTTCGCCTAGCCGGCATAAGCCTGAGACGTAAAACTCAAAAGATTTCATTTTACGGCATGGTAACAAAAGTTACCGAAAATCCTAAAAGGATTAAAATAAATATGTATTGTTAAAATAATGCGGTAGTTAGTGATCTCTTGCCTGTCAGATGACAATTTACAGATTAAGAATTTCCTTTTTCAACAAGCAAGACTTTATTTTACATGAATTAGAGGTTACAATTACAAATTTAGATTATGTTCTCTCGCAGGAGACCATTCGTCCAGCTTAGAGCCTTATATGAATGACAGCAAGTTATGAAAATGAAAAATACAACTTACATTAAGTATGCTGGTGAACCACCCATGTTATTGCAGATCTTGGTTGGTTGCTGAGAGATCCGTTGGTTGTTTCCTGATCCGTTGGTTGTTCCGAGATGATCTTTGGACCTCTCCCTTACCTTTTTATACGCTATTAATTTCGTCAGCCAAACCCTGAGGTTCTCCGTAACAGCCTTGTTTGTTCACTTAATTACTTCTTACGCTACGTGACTGCCGGAGAACCTCATTAGTCCACAATAAGTGTGACAACATTCTTTTGTTATCTAACTTAAGTACACATATATTTTTAGCACTACAAAATAATGTCAAAAAATCTTTTTTGATATATTATTTTTTAAAACCGTTGAGCTAACTTCTTTCTTTTCTTTTTTTTTTCACTCATATGATAGTTTCATTGCAGTCCCCCACTTATGAGGAACTGTTCTTGAACATCACCGTAGTGTGTGTCACTTTTTTTTTCACTCATAGTTCTGTCCACACTATGTTTATAAACACTGACACTAACTAGGAGTCTATTGGCCTGCACACACTTATACATAAAAAAAACAGTTCACATCTTCTAGTGTTCATGGATCGGAACACATTGAGACGTAGAGTCCTTGTTGGGGACCTTTGCGCTTTGATGAGCCGCAGGGCAATTGGGTGTCATCCATGGCCGCCGCTCATGGCTTCTGTTCTTTAAGTCTTTTTTCAAGTCGAAGATACACACAAAATTAGGGTTGTAGGTGTGGCGGTGAAGGACAAGTTATGTTACGACGTAGAGTCCACACTGTCACAATCTTGATGACTCAGGCATGGGAGAGTACCCGTGGCCTCAAACAGACAGGGAGCGCAGGCAGCGTCGACAACTCTGGTTCCTCCAAGGTTGAACACGGGCATGGCTTGCTGCTGGTGGCTCCAGTTGGGCTGACGAATCCAGGCAAGGGAGATTTCCTGGTGGCTCCAGTTGGGCTGACGAACGCAGGCAAGGGAGATTTCCTGGTGGCTCCAGTTGGGCTGATGAACACAGGCATGGTTTCATGGTGTACTTCTGGGGGCTCCAGGAGGGTTGACGCATCCAGACGAGGGTGATTACATTGTGGCTCCAAGTGGACTGGAACTTCGGCAGTGCAGTTGCCTGTCATATGACAATTAACTAATTAATAATTTCCTTTTTCAACAAGCAAGACTTTATTTTACATGAATTAGAGGTTACAATTACAAATTTAGATTATGTTCTCTCGCAGGAGACCATTCGTCCAGCTTAGAGCCTTATATGAATGACAGCAAGTTATGAAAATGAAAAATACAACTTACATTAAGTATGCTGGTGAACCACCCATGTTATTGCAGATCTTGGTTGGTTGCTGAGAGATCCGTTGGTTGTTTCCTGATCCGTTGGTTGTTCCGAGATGATCTTTGGACCTCTCCCTTACCTTTTTATACGCTATTAATTTCGTCAGCCAAACCCTGAGGTTCTCCGTAACAGCCTTGTTTGTTCACTTAATTACTTCTTACGCTACGTGACTGCCGGAGAACCTCATTAGTCCACAATAAGTGTGACAAAATTCTTTTGTTATCTAACTTAAGTACACATATATTTTAGCACTACAAAATAATGTCAAAAAATCTTTTTTGATATATTATTTTTTAAAACCGTTGAGCTAACTTCTTTCTTTTCTTTTTTTTTTTCACTCATATGATAGTTTCATTGCAGTATACATTATCCAAAATAAAAGACTGCTATATGCTACCACACAAGAATGACTTTTTAAAATTAAATAGCATCACAGTTACTTTTCGTAATTAAAATGAATAGTACGTATTACTGCAATATGCTAAACGTATTTCAAATGTATTAAAGGTATAATAAAAAGAAATACCCAGAACTTTTCATATGGGCATGTGTGAAAGTAATCTGTCCTTTTATTGTAACATTTTTACGTTTTATTCAGTTTTCAGCATTTTAAAAGAAAGAAAAGGTTATTTCAGAGGAAAAAATACAGATAACATTTTAGAATATATGACAATTAGAACTATAGAAGTGAAAAAAATAATCATATAACGCGTGCACTGGTACATCCAACATATACTCCTGTGTATTTGTGCCTTGGATTTTGTGCTTGTCAGAATTTTCCTTGCATTTTGACCGCTTGGATTTAGTTCCCACCCTCGTTACTACCCATTTTATACATGAGTTTCGATCTGCATACAAACACGCTAGGAGTCAAGCTTTTCGGTGCTGCATATCTCTAAAAATTTCCTCCTCATATGCAATTCCCTGTCTCCATAGATTAGACAGATCGGGAATTCCCGTTCTGCCCACAGATAAGATCATTTAAAATATTTTCTACCAAGTCCTAGAGGGCCTTTAGCAGAACGAGAGTGAAACTTTTTAATATTGCACCCCCCTAGTTGGGGGGTGTAAGGAATTTATTTCCGGAGGGGTATCCGAAAATTTTAGGGGGGTGCTGGGGGTATAAATAAATCACTGCATGTATTTCAGACGAGACTTTATGTGCATGTATTTCAGACGAGACCTTATTAACGAAGTTCGGTTTCGACAGAATTTTTTATTACTGAATTTTATTATTCAGATTCAACAAGATAATGAGAAAGCTAGAGGAATAACGTCATTTCTCTAGCAAAGAATATAGATAAAGGTCTAGCGCCATCTAGTGAGCTATTTGTAAAGTCTGAAACGACGTTCAATATGCGATTTGTCACATTTTGTGAAATATCATGTTGAATTTCAGGCCTTATCAGATGGAATTCAATGGTAAACTTTATGCCATTGTTTTCAACATACTTCAATTATATAAAAAAAAACATTCATAACAATTCTGTTATAATTTTGTCCTGCAAGTATCGGAAAATGCCTGTACTAGAATAGTAAAACGTATTTATGTCCTATTTTATGTTTAACTTAAACTGAAAATTTCATCTTGACCCTTCAAATAGCAGCAGAGGAAATGTTATATATATAGTTTTCACAGTTTCCCTATTCTAAATGTTACCCTACAGTTAAACTCTAACGGTTTTTCACTTGTAGCATGTACACTAACGAAGCACTAAAGTTAGAGGTTGCTGCACTAAGTAGCACTAACGATGCAATAATGATTGACACCAATTTTATCGTTAAAGCGTTAAGTGGAGACGCAAAGTTCATGGATATGTAATTTCAACACCACTAACGGGCAAATTGAAGCACGACCAAGCACAAACTGTTAGCATTAAATATAAAATTCTACCTCAATTAGGGAAAAAGCGGGCCCACAATGTCACTAATTAATTTCGTTATAACGGGTGAAATTTGGGCGCTTACCAGCACAAACGTAACTCTAGTGTTTGGCATTAGAAAATCCCTTCTATCTCAATTACGGAAAAAACCGGGACCAACTTGACGATAATTAATTTCGTTATAACGGCGTTATTTGAACAGCACTAACGGCGAAATTTGGGCACGAACCCGCACTAACGCTTCGCGTCAGAAAATCCATTCTATCCCAATTAGGGAAAAAATGGGGGCAACTTGACGCTAATTAATTTCGTGGCACTAACCAGCACTAACGTTTGGCTTTAGAAAATCCATTCTATCTCAATTAGGGAAAAAGACGGGGATAACTTGACACTCATTAATTCGTTATAATGCCGTTATTTCAACAGCACTAAGGGTGAAATTTGGGCACTAACCAGCACTAACGTAGCGCAAACGGTTGGCGTTAGAAAATCCCTTCTATCTCAATTACGGAGAAAAGCGGGACCAACTTGACGCTAATTAATTTCGTTATAACGGCGTTATTTGAAGAGCACTAACGGCGAAATTTGGGCATGTACCAGCACTAACGTAGCAGTAACGTTCGGCGTTAGAAACTTAATTCTATCTCAATTAGAAAAAATGCGGGGCCAACTTGACGCCAATTGATTTCGTTATAACGGCGTTATTTCAACAGCACTAACGGTGAAATTTCGGCAATAATAACGTTTCGCATTAGAAAATCCATTTTGTTATGCTCCAGCATCACAGCTATGCTGTTGTTAATGGTTTTCGTTGTTTCTTATTTATTTATTTCAAGTGTTTCTTATTTATTTATTTCAAGTTTCAATTTATTTGTTCTTTTGTCCATGAATCATCAACCAATATAAATTTTGATATTAAGAAACACATGATGTAACCAACATATTATCTATCTGCACCAATAAATAACTCTAATGGAAAGTACTACAGGAACGTGATCGTTGGTCTGTATCATATTGTAGAAAAAAGAAGAAAATCGATTTGCAGATATAATACTTCTGATTTCAGATGAAATGAATGCTGTAAATTAAATACAGAATAATTTAATGTTGGAATTCGTTTGAGTTGTGCTAATTACTCAGTAAATTTATCTCTGAAGAAAATAATAATTAGTGACCTTTTCAAGGTAATATTAAATTTAATTTATATATTGTCTAAAGATATTTATTTTGTGAGTTACGAAGATGGATAAAATGTTTAACTAAGCAAATCTTCGGGAAGCTTTGCTTCCCCTTTTCCTATGCTACTGCATAGCCATGCCATTAACAAATTCTAGAATGCGTAACTACTAACCCGAAATATTTTCAATAATTCAAAATTATCAGTTTGATTTCATGATGGAATTTTACATAAATTGATATGTTTATTCGTATTCTGCTTGTAATACATGACGATGAAGCACGAATCGAAAGGATATAATAAAATTACTTTCAAGACACATTAATTACCTACTGTGGCATAGCAATATTCACGATAATATTGTGTTAATGAAGATCCTGTTCTAAATAGTTCTTTTGTAAGCCTGTATTTTAAGCCTTTTCATTACAGTTACCGTAGAATCTGTGTGTAATAACAGGAATAGAATGTTGCCAATTGTTAAATGAAGTTAAATACTGTATTAATAGTTATACAGTTAATGGAATATGTATGGTGTATACATATTTTGAATTAATGCATATAGCAAATAATTTAAATAATTATTTAATATAAAGATAAGAATTTTATTTAGAATGCACATTCGCCCGTTATGAAGACGCCAGACCTAACTGTATGAAGAAGGATTGGGTTATACTAGGCTTCTGAAGCAAATGATACATGATGACATATTACTATCTGAAAGTAGTTGTATTTTATGCCACATCTTCGGTTAATCTAACGAACTAACAGCTTTATCTTTGTCTCAACATTATCATGTCTATTTGCACAGGATACGAGTAACTATTCAAAATTTAATCTAAATTAGAAAATGCATGCAAAACCTGAATAACATTATATCAGCTTAACCTAATTTAAACTCTTGAAAGCTTACTACAAAACTCCTGAACTTAACCTAATTTTGCTACATTTCGGAAATGCACAACAATGATTAAATTTAAATTGTACCATGAAGGCTGCCAATATATGGAATTGTAAAAGAAGACAGTCTGATGCCTACCTTTTAGCTCTGTATTTCTTCTGTGAAGTTCAATATTGTAATGTCACTTTTCTGAAAATGCTGATTTCCTATTATGTTTCAATATTTAATGATGCATTGCTATTTTTATCAATTATGTAATTTCCATTGTACTTCAGCGTTAGCTTTGAAGATGAACTTCCATAAAGATATTATCCGTTATAATTACTTTCATGTATTTATTATCTGAAATAATTTAAGTGTCATAATTGTTTCTCTGGATTTGGAGTATAAATAATTCATCCAATCGCTCATCCACGTATTTGAAGACACGGTGTTAAATCTGTCCCGTGCAGTGTGATTTTGGAACTTAATCGGTACCACACTTACTTTCCACCGAACCGGAATCAGCGTTATTTTCTGCGGTTTTCTACACGCGGTGGCGACCTAGAAATAATACAATGATTTAACAATTTTCCGTTGCGATGCTGCCGTCAAAGATCTGAAGGAAATCTGGTGTACGTTTTTCTTGAAGAAGGACGGGAGTGCTACAGGGTGAGTTTGGCTCCCTAACAGCCAGGATTTGGATAGTTGATCTCAGTTCTTTTTCATTTTTCATCCAAGTTATGTCGGCGAGATGTGGAGGAGCATCATCAAGACGGAGTTCGCCAAACTTGTAAGTCAAAATTGATTTGGTGGCTGGAACTGGATGAGACTTGAACAACTATCTAGTGGAAGTTAGTGTTGAGTAACGATTAAACAACTTTATAATACGCGTGTGCTGAGCAAAATAGTTAACTTCATAACGCAAAATCTGGTTTTGTACTTTATTCCTAACCCATAAGTGTATGGAAAAATTAAACGTAATTCAGTGGTATTAAATAAAGTGCATGGCGAACGGAAAGGGAATTGCGAGGTTTCCCGAAACCTATGAAAAAGATATGGCTACGTTGGAAGTAGCGAAAGAACAATATAAGCGTTGCGACGAAGTGATTGTTGCCACAAGAAAGGGTAGCAAAAAGAAAACTGTGAATCGTGAGAAAATAATAGTATGTGAGAACTGTCACAATATTTTTCATTGTAATTGCATCGAGATGGACGATGATAGTTATAATAAAATTTTGAAGCGAGAAGTAAAATGGTGGTGTGACACGTGTAAGACGGACTCATCAGTGTTTCCTAAAGGTGACGATTGTGACGAAACTAAACCTGATGGCGATGCAAGTGAAGAAGGTAGAACTTCAAACCAAGTTACCACTGCAAAAGACGAAATAGAACGAATTGACCCGAATAATGTAAGAACACAAACAATGAAAGATGGTGAATTTACTACCGGAAAGAAACTTCCTCCGGGGAAACCTTCAGAGACAGAAGAGGAGAAGGACATCTGCATTCTCATGGAGTCTATACAAATGCATGATCCAGAAGAACAACCTACAGTCCCGGTAAATATTAACACAGCTGACGATATGTTTGCACTGATGATGCAACGATTCGATCAATTCCGTACTGATGTAACTAACAGCATGACTGCGTTGGTTAGAAACATGCATATATTTGGAAAGGAACTAAAACATGAAATTCGTCAGGATTTGAATATTGCAGTTGCGGAGATGAGAAAGGAAGTGCAAAGCATTCGAAGCAGGGAGGACAAAACGGAACAACGGTTGGAAGTAATTGAAAATACTATCGAGTACTTAGTTGAAAAACAAGAAGATACAGTTGCTAGTCTGGTAACAATGCGGAATATCCAAGATGGTAATGTGCGTATAATTGAAAGTAACACCTGCAGAATCAACACCTTGGAAGAAAATATCCGAAATGATCTAAATTCAGCATTTCGAGATCTAAAGAAAGAAGTCGTAGATGACCAAGAAGAGGATGACAAGTTAACAAAAGATGATCTGAAGAACGCTTCTGTTGGAACGGCATCAAATAAAATCGAAGATATGAACATATGTGATAAACGACAAGAAGACGAATCTTTGACGTGTAAAATTACGAAAAATTCGAATGGAATAGTTGAAATAACTCCTGAGAAGAGAAGAAATGTTAAGGAAGAAGTTAAAATACGACGGTTTGGAAAGAGGACTAATACGGTCTCATGTAAAGAGAGAAATTGGAGAAAAAGAAAGAAGAAAACAAAGCAATGCGAAAGTAGAAACAAAAAGAGAAAGAAGACAATGATAGAAATTAAATTCAGAAATTGCAAGCGGAGAGAAAGGAAAAGAACAGACTTTGGAGTTAGATATCTAACGAAAAAGTATAAAGGAGGAAGATGGAAGAACCAGTGTATGAAGAAAGGAAAAAATCTTGTAAAAGGAAGACAGTGGAAACATTGGAAACGGAAAGAAAAGAAGTCACGAGAAAATAAAAGATGGAAATATCATAGGAGGAAAGAAGAAAAGGTGGAGAAAGACATAAATAGAAGGAATCGGAATAGAAAGATAGAAAGAGAAAAACTAAAATATGAAGAAAGAATTTCCTTGCAAAGAAAGAGACGAAAGATAATACATGTTTTCCAATGAGTGGTAATTGACTTTGTTCTTGTTCAGTTATTATTGTTGTTTTTTCATTTGGTTAGTGAATTTATAATTAAGAACTTACATTTTCATACATTGATATCCAGATAATAACTACATTTTGGGAATTTTGTTGTTTGGGAATTTAACATAATTTTAATTGAATTATATAACAATTGTTTTATGGAACCCTATTGCCCAAAAAGAAATTCCGTTTGAGGGAAAAGGCAAATATGATATAATTACACCAGGAGATTTTGTAATGCAGAAAACTCACTATTTATCTTATTACATTTAAAAGTGAATCTGTGAAGCAACTACATTTTTACGTTGGGCCATATGTAGTAACGAAAATTCTAAGAAATTGTGCGGTAATGAACACACTGAACAATCGTCCAGCAGGAACACAGAACTTTAGAACTCTAAAGCTCTTCAACTGCTCTCCTGAAGAAAAAATTAACCTGTTAAAGAAATATAACACTGTCTGTGAAACTATCGAAAAGACAACTCCCTGATAAATTAAAAAAAAATACCTACGGATTTTTTTTCTGGAGAAGGGGGAGAACTGTTATGCTCCAGCATCACAGCTATGCTGTTGTTAATGGTTTTCGTTGTTTCTTATTTATTTATTTCAAGTGTTTCTTATTTATTTATTTCAAGTTTCAATTTATTTGTTCTTTTGTCCATGAATCATCAACCAATATAAATTTTGATATTAAGAAACACATGATGTAACCAACATATTATCTATCTGCACCAATAAATAACTCTAATGGAAAGTACTACAGGAACGTGATCGTTGGTCTGTATCATATTGTAGAAAAAAGAAGAAAATCGATTTGCAGATATAATACTTCTGATTTCAGATGAAATGAATGCTGTAAATTAAATACAGAATAATTTAATGTTGGAATTCGTTTGAGTTGTGCTAATTACTCAGTAAATTTATCTCTGAAGAAAATAATAATTAGTGACCTTTTCAAGGTAATATTAAATTTAATTTATATATTGTCTAAAGATATTTATTTTGTGAGTTACGAAGATGGATAAAATGTTTAACTAAGCAAATCTTCGGGAAGCTTTGCTTCCCCTTTTCCTATGCTACTGCATAGCCATGCCATTAACAAATTCTAGAATGCGTAACTACTAACCCGAAATATTTTCAATAATTCAAAATTATCAGTTTGATTTCATGATGGAATTTTACATAAATTGATATGTTTATTCGTATTCTGCTTGTAATACATGACGATGAAGCACGAATCGAAAGGATATAATAAAATTACTTTCAAGACACATTAATTACCTACTGTGGCATAGCAATATTCACGATAATATTGTGTTAATGAAGATCCTGTTCTAAATAGTTCTTTTGTAAGCCTGTATTTTAAGCCTTTTCATTACAGTTACCGTAGAATCTGTGTGTAATAACAGGAATAGAATGTTGCCAATTGTTAAATGAAGTTAAATACTGTATTAATAGTTATACAGTTAATGGAATATGTATGGTGTATACATATTTTGAATTAATGCATATAGCAAATAATTTAAATAATTATTTAATATAAAGATAAGAATTTTATTTAGAATGCACATTCGCCCGTTATGAAGACGCCAGACCTAACTGTATGAAGAAGGATTGGGTTATACTAGGCTTCTGAAGCAAATGATACATGATGACGTATTACTATCTGAAAGTAGTTGTATTTTATGCCACATCTTCGGTTAATCTAACGAACTAACAGCTTTATCTTTGTCTCAACATTATCATGTCTATTTGCACAGGATACGAGTAACTATTCAAAATTTAATCTAAATTAGAAAATGCATGCAAAACCTGAATAACATTATATCAGCTTAACCTAATTTAAACTCTTGAAAGCTTACTACAAAACTCCTGAACTTAACCTAATTTTGCTACATTTCGGAAATGCACAACAATGATTAAATTTAAATTGTATCATGAAGGCTGCCAATATATGGAATTGTAAAAGAAGACAGTCTGATGCCTACCTTTTAGCTCTGTATTTCTTCTGTGAAGTTCAATATTGTAATGTCACTTTTCTGAAAATGCTGATTTCCTATTATGTTTCAATATTTAATGATGCATTGCTATTTTTATCAATTATGTAATTTCCATTGTACTTCAGCGTTAGCTTTGAAGATGAACTTCCATAAAGATATTATCCGTTATAATTACTTTCATGTATTTATTATCTGAAATAATTTAAGTGTCATAATTGTTTCTCTGGATTTGGAGTATAAATAATTCATCCAATCGCTCATCCACGTATTTGAAGACACGGTGTTAAATCTGTCCCGTGCAGTGTGATTTTGGAACTTAATCGGTACCACACTTACTTTCCACCGAACCGGAATCAGCGTTATTTTCCGCGGTTTTCTACACGCGGTGGCGACCTAGAAATAATACAATGATTTAACAATTTTCCGTTGCGATGCTGCCGTCAAAGATCTGAAGGAAATCTGGTGTACGTTTTTCTTGAAGAAGGACGGGAGTGCTACAATTTTATCTCAATTATGGAAAAAAGCAGGGCCAACTTGATGCTAATTAATTTCGTTATAAGGGCGTTATTTTAACAGCACTAATGGTGAAATTTGGGCACGGACCAGCACTAACGTTTGGCGTTAGGAAATCCATTCTATCTCAATTAAGGAAAAAGGCGGGGCCAACTTGACGCTAATTAATTTCGTTATAACGGCGTTATTTCAACAGCACTAACTGTCAAATTTGGGCACTAACCAGCACTAACGTTTCGCATTAGAAAATCATTTTATCTCAATTAGGGAAAAAATGCGGGGCCAACTTGACGATTATTTATTAGAACGGCGTTATTTGAAGAGCACTAACGGTGAAATTTGGGCACTAAGCAGCACTAACATAGCACAAACGTTTGGCGTTAGAAAATCTATTCTATCTCAATTAGGGAAAAAAGTGGGGCAAACTTGTCGCTAATTAATTTCGTTTTAACGGCGTTATTTGAAGAGCACTAACGGTGAAATTTGGGCACTATCCAGCATTAACGTTTGGCGTTAGAAAATCCGTTCTATCTCAATTATGGAAAAAAGTTGGGGCCAACTTGGCGCTATTTAATTCGTTATAACGGCGTTATTTGAATAGCACTAACGCTCAAATTTGGGCACTAACCAGCAATAATGCAGCACTAACGTTTGGCATTAGCAATCAATTCTATCTCAAACAGGAAAAGAAAAACGGGGCCAACTTGACTTCAATCTAGTCTATGGGGCGCCTGAAGTTAGGGGGACGCGATCCAACCATATTATAGTTCAGCCCTGCCCACGGCGAGCAGATAGTGGAAACTCTCCTCGTGAACGCTCACGAGCATTCTACGGGCAAATACCATTGTTCGTGCTTCGTGGATCTTCGGGTTTTGTCCTTAGAGGAGCGGAAGTGTTGTCAACCTTGGCGGTAATCACTAGCTTACCAAAAAAAAAAAAAAAAAAAAAGTATGTATGGTAACTGATTGCCATTTAGTGTAAAGTGTTTTTTTACAATGTGGTAACCGTTAACTATAGACAATACAAACTTGTAACAGCAATCAAATGATAAACTATGTACGTTCCTTTTCTTCTTTTTTCTTTCCTTTT
The DNA here is from genome assembly GCF_964235325.1 of Thermobia domestica. NCBI lineage: Eukaryota > Metazoa > Arthropoda > Insecta > Zygentoma > Lepismatidae > Thermobia > Thermobia domestica. Next base: position 220,080,008 of record NC_137464.1, read on the forward strand.
GTTAAAGAGGGATGTGGGTTTGTTATATCCGAGTGTGGGTTTGTTATATTATGTTGTTTCGCTTTATAGGAAAAGAGATAATCTGTTGATAAGAAAAAAAACTGTAGCACTTGTTTGTAATTATCTAAGTATATCTCCAGAAAATTAGCTTATGCATGTATGTGTGTACGAATAGGCTTAGCAAGGGGTTGGTTGTGGAGATTAGAAGCCACATTACACTATCAATAGGAAGAATAGTATTTCTTACTCCACTTTTAAAGTTATTTTGATCGCAAAGAATCAAACAAAATATTAAGAGAGCCAAAGAGATTTTCCATTTTTAAGTGTGACCGTTAGTGACTGCAATTAGTTTTTTTTTTCTAACAAGGAGTGTCTTTTTAATAAGGAAAAATGTATTGTCCCTGGCTGGTTGCTTGCCGGTGGCTTGTTAAAAGTGAAAAAGAATGTTAAATCATTTCAACGACTGAAGCTACACGCTTGTCTTTCTTTGATAGTTACTGACTGATTTTGAAAGTCACAATGTTGTAGGCCTACTGTAATAGCGTAGGTCTACTGTAATAGCGTAAATTCGAAAGGAAACGTTCCAACTGAATGATACGAACAATTATTCCCAATGTCTTGAACATGAAACGTGGGTTGCACGGATAACGCTTAAAATAGGCTGGACTGCACTGGAATTTCCTTCCGGCAAATTAGTGTTTGGTCGAAACTCGGTTCTTCTGTGTAATTGTCTCTTAACAACATTTGAACATTTCTTTTAGATAATAATAACTAACTAACTCTATGGTCTATGGAACCCGAAGGTTCAATGCCGCGTTTACAAAATATTTCCACTAACTTATGTCCTTAGCCAACTGGATCCAGTTTCTACTCTGTACTCTTATTTCTGCAAGATCCATCTTAATATTGTCTTCCCATCTACGCCTAGGTCTTCCTAGTGGTCTTCTTCCAATTGGGTTTTCAGTTAAAATTATGAAAGCGTTTCTAATTTCTTCCATTCTGGCTACATGGCCTGCCCACCTGAGCCTTCTACACTTAATAACCCTAATAATGTTAGGTGAGCGGTATAAACTATGCAATTCCTAGTTATGAATTTCCTCCAATCCCCATTTTCATCCCTCTTTGGTCCGAATAATAATAATAATAATAATAATAATAATAATAATAATAATAATAATAATAATAATACGTATTATTATTATTATTATTATTATTATTATTATTATTATTATTATTATTATTATTATTATTATTATCAACCTCCCGTCGTTCTCCTATCAATCTAGCAACGAAAGGCGTTTACAACTTAGCAAACGTGAAGCGAATGACAAATTACAGACCGAGTGCTAATGTAATACAACGTCACGAATTGTGTAAGCAAGCTAAAAAGGTCTGAAACAATTCGTTTCCGATTTTTGCAGTCGTTTTTACGTCTGTAAGATGACATGTTTAATATTAGTTTCTTTCTTTCTTTCTTTCTTTCTTGTTCATTTGTTAGTTACTTCAACGCTAACTGTAACCTCTATCATGCGTCTTCCTCAACCAAAAAACGTACCAATTTTATTTCCTGCAGTGTTTTCGCGTCACTGCTTTCGAAATGGGGAGGGGGAGAGCACACCTGCACATTTCACGCTTGCGTCTGCTCAATGCTTATCATCGTGCGAATTTCTGGCCAGGCTTGGCCATAGGTTTTTTGCCATCATGTGTGGTTGGCAACACTTATCGGATGCAGTGGAAGAAGCGAAGCTAGCAGCACCTGTGCTCACCTGTTCTTATCTTCGCTCGTGCCCGCTCACGCTTTGGCTCCGGGAGCCAATTCATGGACAGGCCTGTTATAGTTCATCACCATATTGTATTTAATTTGCAAGCCTTCCGTGAAAATGTTATGGTAGCCAGCAAAATTTAGGAGGCCCGGCCCCTCCTAACTCCCCCTGGATACGGGCCTGTCACAGAATATGTAAAAAGTAAATTGCAATATAATATCTACGTATCGAAATGGTGGATAACACCCTTAGAATGAATATCCTTTACAAGAAGTCGAAACAAATTAATTAGAAGTTGAAATAATAAAGGTTTGTAACGAAATAAGACACTATTAAACAAATTGGAGGTCATTCAATAACAGTTTTCGTTTTACTTTCCGATAATTGACATAGATATTATAATTTCTTTTCGCTGTTTTTGCGTTGTATTGCAATACGCATCGTTTGAGTTGGCTGATACGGAATATTGTCCATTATTTCATTTGCGTCTGCGCGTCTAAAGGTATCTTGAACGTGAGTAATGCAGATCCGGGTACCAAAGATTGAAATTATCGTTTTTTATTTACATACAGATTGCAAGTATCAGGTAAAGTTATGTAAATCAACAACTTCTGCAGACCATCATGCCTACAGTTCCCATTGCCCCATTATTGGGGCGCCTGAGTTCTATGTCAATTAACAATGTAAAGTTATAATATTTATACACGTTATATATTTTTTGAGTATGTAAGGACCTAATATAATAAGTAAACGAAATTGATCAAAGTTAAAACACTAAAAGGTAGAAAAAACAACTCACCTTCTCCGACTCCACAATTTGTTGAATTTTCGCCAAATTCACTTCTTTCCATAATTACTTAATAATGAAACAAAAAAGTGAAATTGCAGGTTTAGTGTTCCTAGATACCAAAGCCATCTATTCATAAAATAATTTCTTTTAAATAACATAGGAGTTAAAGATAAACAAGAAAAGGTAGATCGCCCCATTTTTGGGGCAATACGAAGATATGGGTTAAGGCCGGCCCTGTTTGTACTAGCGGAAGCAAAATATGCTGCAATCTTCTTTGAGGAATTGGTATATATTTTTAAATTGGTTGCAATCAAATTATGTCATTTATTATCGCTTAATCAGCTCAACGAATTCGGTAATCTCATTAACATACTCAAATATTTTGTCAGCACGGAACATATGCATACAACAGAAAATGCTACAGGCTAACAAAGGGTGCGTTTTAGACCCCTAGCCATCCCCTTGACTTACGGGGAGGCTGCGGGGTTGTTTGACCCTGCGGGAGAACTCTGCAACGCAAATTTTCACGTGTACCGTACGTACCTCCTAAGTAGCCCGCAGAATAACTATGCATACAGCCATATATCCCTGACTTCAAACTGCGTATTGCTCAAGCATTACCTGCCTACACTTCAATTTCCCTGTTGCAGGAATGGTGATCAGAATTGCATTAGTGCACGTGCTCCGTTTGCGCCTACCTAATAGGCCTAGTTGTATCTGCAGTGATAGTCAGAGAGTTGTTCGTAGTCTCCACTCCAGCGCTCGACCTGTGCAAAGTAATTGGATTTTTCACATCTTACAACAGCTATAACGAATACTGAATGATAAGTGGATTTCAGATAAATCTTTTATATTGTATATCTCACTGTTTCATTCCTGATAACAAAAGTGCTGACCAATTGGGTAAACAGGGAGCCCAATCAGTAGCCTTGGAACTGACATAGGCGTGCGCAACGTGGGTGCCATGGGTGCCTTGGCACCCCCATTAGACAAACTTTTTTATGTAGAATTGTTACAAACTGAGAAGACATTACGTTTAAATTATTTCCCGTCTGCATGTGTGCTGTGCGTCGCCGACGCAGCGTCGGGTGCAATGACGCTATCTTTTCTTAGGGGAAAGGGGGAGGACGACATTCCATATGATGGTACTTTAGATCTGGCACCCACATTCCCAATGTCCTGCGCACGCTAGTGGGAACTGAAGCTACTAACAGCACCTTCCTCCCATACCTACGAGCTAAAAAACAACGGCACAACTTTCATCGATATGCACAAGGAGCATCAAGTAAATACAATTTGCAAATTGAACCTACTCCTACTATAAGCAAATGGCTCCATCACCCACCCTGGACTCACGCACGTCCAGTGTTGGGTAAGTTACTTGTAAAAATGTAACGCGTTACAAGTTACTTTACTTTCTCTTAAAATGTAACGCGTTACTTGCCCCAAGAAAGTAACTGTTACTTTACTTCGAAAGTAACGCGTTACTTTTAGGTCCGAAACTTTGAATATTTGAAAAAATCTTAGTTCAAATTTTCGTACTACTATTACTACTTATATTATTATTATTATTATTATTATTATTATTATTATTATTATTATTATTATTATTATTATTATTATTATTATTATTATTATTGCACGTTCTGAATCGCTTTATGTAAATGCAAGGACAAATTTTTACTTGACAGCTATATGAACATTTTCATATAATGTAACATTGACTAAAATGCCATACTGCATTACTCGTAGGGATGGGCACGAGCGAGTTTTCTTTGAAGCTCGATTCGACTAGAAACATACATCTTTGAGCTCAAGCCGAGAAGTCGGCTTAAAAGATTTCCTCCAAGTCGACTCGAATTCGGGTCGAGTTTCGAATCGAGTCGAGCCAAATCTGGTGTGTAGTTTCGAGTACTCTCTTCAAGTATCTTACATAGACAATATAATTATTATCAATGATACTACTACTACTAAAACAACTTTTATTATTATTATTATTAATTATAACAACACTGTGTATAAACATTTGTATTTGGATGCTAATAAAGTAGTTGATTGCTAACCTCGGTAGTCGTGAAGTCTAAGAGTCAAGGACATTGTTCACGAGCTTCTAAATTTGGGTTGAGGGTCTAGGTTGAGTATTCGGGCTCGAGCCAAACATGGTTAAAAGTTATAAGGCACTGGCCAAATATCTTCAAAACTGGTCGGCCCAGGTTTAGAATTGCCAACGACTCGAGCAGCTCGGCTCACAGCTCATTTACTATCGACCCGAACCGAGAAGTGAGCTAGAGCCTTTGGCTCAGTTGAGCAGAACCGAGCAGATGGCTCATCCCAACCAAGTCACTCGAGTCGATGGTTCACCCCAAGCTATCCGGCTCGAGCCATCTTCTCAGTGGAGCCGAGCCCAGCTGAGCTTGTTATAAAAAATCTCTTGTGGTCTCGCTATCAAGACGAGACGAGATGCGAGCAGTGTCCCCTCTCGTGAGCAACACTAAAACTATTTTATATTACTGCTTATCTTATATTTCTCATGGCTTTCTCTTTCCAGTGTAATCAGGCCATGATTTCAAAACGAGTTAAAACGAGCGAGCCATTTATCAAACTCGAGTCGACTCAAAACAGATAATCGGCTCGGAACTCGACTTGAGAATATAACCTTTGATTCGACTTGAAACTCGACTTGAATTCGAGTCGATTTTTAACTTGACTCGTGTCCATCCCTATGCATTAGAAAAAATGGTTGCTTATTATTATTCTGCTAAACTAATTATATAATAATAACAATGTTGTTATGTTAAATTTAAAATACAGAATACAGAGAAACATTACACTACAATTAATAAAATGAGAACAGATGAACTGGGGGTGAATCAAAACTTGCTAGTAACTCTAAAATCGATACATGCTTTTTAAAGCTTGTTGTTCGAAACTCTACAATCAACGGGACTTTAGGATACGCAAACTGATCTAAAGGAACTCTAATATTACATACCATCAACATTACATCAATAAAGTAGGCCTGCTCATCAGAACACAGTTTATTCATATTAACCCCAACTGTATATTGTTAATTATGGCACGCTAGTTGTTGATACATATTTCCCACCGAGACCCCACTTTACTTTTAAATTCTGTCCACCATGATCTTCAGCTTTTAAGAAAAAGTGTTCTTTCAAATGTTCGAACGATAAAATATTTTCGTTCTCCATCTTTATAAAAACAACACCAATCAAAGTAAAATAGACTACCGGTAATATTGCAGTCGTAGTTCACTCACTGAATGTATTGATTTGGAGCTGTCAAAATCTACGACAAAATCTTCCAAGTGCTTGCAATCAGTACACATGATTTCCCTGAGGCTGTCCTCATCTTACAAAAACAGCAAGTGGCATTATGATCTTATCTGTTTCTTTGTGTGTCAGTGACCGAGTAGTGACCGTAGTTCATGCTCCTTTGTTCCATTCTGAGAAATTCACTTACAGGAAAGAAAAATTTGTTTCCGAAAAAACAAACATGTATTGTAGTTATTCATCCGAAATGTAACGCGAAAAAAGTAACGGAAACTAGGTACGTTACTTAAAAATTTGTAACGCGTTATCATTACAGTTACTTTGGGAAAAATGTAACGCGTTTCTAGAAAAAAGTTACTTAAAAAGTAACGATTACAAGTAACGCGTTACTTGCGTTACGTTACTTCCCAAGATTGCGCACGTCAAATCTTAAATAGTCTCCTCCGGCTGTACAAAGTTCAAAACCCCACTCTGTCAGGGTCTTACGCAACTCCAATGTGCTATTGTCAGCAGAAGATTGGTAATATCGAACATCTTACCTATTCTTATACTTTCACAGAACGTTATCGTCCCATATTTCTTCGCTCCTTGTACTCTCTTCTTGTTTATGCTCCTTTTCCAATCAGTACCATATTAATGATGACAAACATTACAATCACTTATATCATCTAGAGCTCTTCCTCTGTCTTCTGCCCTTAGTAAGGTACATCTACGCTATGATCCCTATCTAACGTACCCCTCGTTCACCAATCAGCCTTGTACTTACCATTGTTTGTTCAGTGGCGCTCGTCTGGAACAGAAGAGGGAAATTCGATTCCCCTACCAAGAAAGAGGGAATTTATTGTACCTGCCATACAGTTATTGCTGCTTAAAAGATGTTTCCTATAATCAATTTCTACATAAAACAATTTGTGATTTGGTCGACATGGCTTCAAAGCTGTGACGATAGTAAATAATGATTAATTAAGTAATAGCAATGATAAAATATGGGATTTGTAATTAGCACAGAAGTTTCAAAATGGCGACCGTGTTAATGCATAGAGTGCATATTGAGTGTTCATTGTGCAACCTACTGTGGTTTAGTGCGGGATTATTAGCAATACAATATTCAGAATATATATCTTATTACATACGTTCTTGAACGGTTTTTTTAAGTGTTAAATTATATAAGTAAGTGTTGTACGTGTTTAACAATTGGTAAACTCAGTAATTGTGTGGAATTTTAGTGACTTTCTTATCTTTTATTTTCATCCTAATTTTAACGAATACTTTGAATGTCCTTTGCATGAATTTTGTTTATAAATAAGTTAATTGTATAATGTGAATAGTAGTAGTTAGGTAATGGATGAGGATAATAATTTATCCCACATAAAATCTCCAGATCCTATCATATTGAATATGAAGGATCAGACGGATGAAATGTCAGTAGCTGAGAATTTAGTTGTGTCAGATATCAACCGTAATCAATCGACATTGACTACTATACCGGTATTGTGTAATCAGGAAAACATCCCGACACATAGTTCTAAGCCTTTAACTGAAACTAAATCAACCTTTGAAAACAAAAATACAAATTTTACCCAACTGGAGATAAATAAATATAAAACGTCACACTTAGCAAATTATTTTGTATTTTTAAAATCAAATAGTGAAGATTTGGGGAAAAATACATAATGTCCATAAGTCGTAAATTATATTAGGCAGATATATCTGGCATTGGAACTATTGAACGCATAGGGCGGAATCTTTGTAAAATTAAATTTCGTTCAGGAGAGGAAACACATATGTTCTTGGAACATAATATTTTATAACAAACGAAATGGAAAGCATTTAACCCTAATCACATGCTTTACACAACGGGTGTAGTTTATGATATAGATACGGATATTACTATGGACCAATTATTAATAGTTATTAAGTGTGAAGTACCAATAACATCAGTGCGAAGAATTCACAGGGAAACTTAAAGTGATGAACTCCATCCAACAAAAACAGTCATTGTTACATTTGATTTTCAATCATTACCACCGGATGTTAAGTTATATTATATGCGTAGACCCGTGAATACTTATATCCCATCTATAAGGCAATGCATTAATGGATATTTTAAATATGGCCATTTAAAGAGGAATTGTCGATTAAATAAAAATTTATGTAAAAATTGTGGGGCGCCTCATGCATGTGAAACATGTAAGAATCCTACTAAATGTCTTAATTGTGGGAAAGATCATATGGCAGATAGTAATGTATGTCCAGAAAAACTAAGACAAATGAAAATAGTAGAATTAATGGCTCTTAACAAAATTACCTTTAATAAAGCAAACAAGTCAGTGAGTAAGAAACGAAAAAAACATTTCCTCATTAATATTCACATTGTGAATTTCGTACTTTCTCAGATAAGCAAGATTAACTCAGTATATCACATTAAATGATACTTAGGTGAGTAGGCTATCTACCACATATACACCTCAAATACTTCAACAGAAAAAATGAAAGGAAATCTTTAAGTTTTACGTCCCACGCTTATGCCGGTTAGGCTAAAGGAGACGGTGATTATGAGAAATGAATGAAATGGTGGAATGAATAAAGTGGGAAGAAACGAGAGAACCCCGAGGAATCCCACGCACACGGTGTTTGTCCACCACAAAGTTCACTTGGCGGGGACTGAGATCGAACCCGGGACGCCAAGCACCAGGTATTTCAACAGAAAATTAATAGTTCACATTCTCCTCCAGAAAAGAAAACACGTAACAATGGATTCGCCAACATTAAATTTCCTCTATTCGGAAGCAAACGATACTTCTGCAAATAATTCTGCATTTTATTTGGATTACAAAAGATACATACAAACTTAAATTGAAATCAATATAAAAAAATAATTGATTAAAAATCTGACCAGGTATTAAAACATCCTTCACAAATAGTTTACCTTAATAAATCTGCGGTTTCATCTATCATCAAAAATACCGTAGCCAAACATTCTAATCACTCTCGACAGAAAAAAAAATCAAAGAAAAAAAACAATATGGTGGAATCAAACTTTTCAACAAAGTATAAATATGACTCAATATGCTTTTCGCAGATTTATTAAAGATCCATCAAGGGAAAACTTTCTCTATTATTGTTCTCAAAAAGCTCAATCGAAAAGAATAATTAAAAGCACCAAAAGACAGAACTGGCAGCAGGAATTTTGCAATACGTTATCCAATAGAACTTCGCTTCAGCAACTTTGGAAATTTTGTAGACAATATACTAAAAAATATGTCTAATTTAGATGCACCTATATATCTTAGAAAATTAAATTGGGTAGAAGAATTTCATCAGATTTTAACACCGCCTTTTATTAATAACTCACGACTTGTATTACAGAATCAACTTTTACATAATCATAATTCTACCTTAGAACAAGAATTTACGATAGGAGAATTAGAAATATTATTAAAAAATATAACAAAATCCACTACACCAGGGATTGAGAGGATCACATATTCTCATTATAAAATTTACTAACATCAGGTATCAAATTACTTCTACAATATTTTAATAATATATGGAATACCAGTGTCATTCCTATGGAATGGAAAAAGGTTTTACTTATCACAATCCCTAAAACGAAACTGCAGAAAATTTTCGTCCAATTTCATTACTTCCATGTGCATGTAAAATATTCGAAAATCTCACACTCAATCGTTTGAATTGGTTTCTAGAATTTAACCAAATTTTTAAAAATAATGTAACTGGTTTCCGAAAAAAAGCACTTCTACGTATGATGCTTTAGCACCAGTAATATTGGATATTCATTATGCATTTTATACCAGACAATATCTACTAGCAATTAGCATTGACTCACAAAAAGCATATGACTCCGTAATTTTGGATATTCTTATTAATATATTATATTGTAAAACTTTGTCCCATATAGGTATAGGTAGAGCGTTAATAAAAAGAGTGTCCGGAATCGACTCCCACTACAGACTTTTATTATAAAAATTTTCACTATAAAAGTATTTTACAAAATATTATACAAGTAATCTCTTTAATTTTACAAGGTAAACTACAGTAGTCCTTGACCATAAGGTCGCAGACAGAATCTCTACAGTGCCCCGAAGCAGGCTAAGCAGAGTGGAATTAAGAACCCTAAGCTCCGATGCAAGCATAGAGAAGGTTAAATGGCCAACAAAGCCCCGAAGCAGGCTAAGCAGAGTGGAATTAAGAACCCTAAGCTCCGATGCAAGCATAGGGAAGGTTAAATGGCCAACAGAGCCCCGAAGCAGGCTAAGCCAGGAGAAAGGATAGGCGTAGTCCCGAAGCAGACTAGAGACGCTGGGGTTAGGTTACTCCTAATGTTCCGAAGCAAACAATAGGAGGGTCACCAGAAAATTGGTGCAGAATTACCGTGGTCCATCCATTTTATAGCATTCCTTGGGTGGCGGTGGCGCTGCTGCTCCGATGTCGTCTTCTGCTGCGTGGGAGGGGGCTAGAAGTCGTCGTCTGCAAGTGATTGTACATCCTCTAGTGTGAAATCGTCTTGCCAAACCACGTGGTGGTGTTTGTAAACACTGACGTGTGAGATTGTTTGTTTATCACTTCACGTGGGACATTACAATATAATTTAAATATACCGAATACGATCATTCGCATAATTCACAATACATTAGTAAATAGGAAAATATATGTCAAAATTGGTAATTCTTATAACACTTATCGTACTACATCACAAGGTAGTAAATTAAGTCCTATACTCTTCGATATCTACATTAATGACTTATTCAAATTAAGTACTGAATCAATTCAATTGGTTTCCTTTGCGGATGATATATTAGCTACTAAACTTACAACAATTTAGAGATGGGGGGAAAAGAAGGTAAAATCTTTCCTTCTACCATTAGTTAATTGGACCAATCAAAATGGACTAAAAATAAATTTTAAAAAACATGTTTATAATCTTTTCACGGAAAAATGTATACCTATAACTACGATTAATATTCAAAATGTGCAATTATCAAACGAATTTTATATTAAATATTTAGGTTTATTTTTGGATAAAAAATTAAATTTGAATCAACTTCTCAATCATCTTTCACAGGAAGCGATTAAATTTTCAAAACTCTTTCAGTACATAGCAAGTAAGAAATATGGCATTAATCCTTTTAGTCTGTTAACAATTCTGAAACAAAGTATAGTTGCTAAATTTATGTATGGAGGAATATTCTATCCACATAATATAACCCTATTTTATAAACGAGTGGATAATATCATTTATGATTTACTTAAGATTATCTTTTCACAACGTAGTTTTTGCCCAAAACAAGCAATATTAGAAGAAACTAAATCAATCCCACTATCTATCTTATTGCAAAAATCGGCTGAAAAATTAATTTTATCCAGATTCAGCAGAACTACATCTTCAATGATTAGTAAGTTACAACATCTAGAAAATTATTTTAAAAAACACACCATATTTTAATAATCGACCGTGAATATATCAAGCATATAGTAGTTTAAAATCCTAAAACCTTTTATCCATAAAGTACCCCTTATTCCTTGTTTTACCTGGCAATATACAACTAATCTAGTCAGTATTCAAGCTAATATTCCAAATTTCTTTAAAATGTATAATCCAGTATTACGAAACAAAATATACAAAAGCATTTTGACAGAACAAATTCAAAAATTACAACCTGATACTGTTTTGATTTATACAGACGCATCTAAATATCCAGATTCTTCAGTGGGAGCTGCAATATCCATTCCATCACAAAACATAACTTTGAAATATAAACTACCTTTATCATTATCGATTTTTGAAGCAGAAGCTTTTGCCATCCGCCAAGCTTTATTATATATCAAACAACAAAACCTAATTGTATCTTGCATTTGTACAGGTTCCTTCAGTGCGTTACAAGCATTAAAAACATTCATTGGAATGCAAGGGTAACATGTATGCTCTTAAATATAAAACATTTATTTCAATAGCTTAAAGAAAAAAATTTTCTTCATATTTCTATTTTCTTCACTCTCACATACACCTAGAACATGAAGACCTTATTGATACCGCTGCAAAGAGTGCATGTAAAGAAGGAAAATAGACTTATATAAAAATTCTTTATTAAAACTTTTTTTATATTATAGATCGAAATTTTTCAATTGCAAAATTACGTTGGCAGTAAAATAACAAATCTCGCCCAGGACACTTTTATTGGGAAACAGTTGGAAACCACTCCCATAAACCCAGAGATTGTATATACCATTGGTCACGGAAAGAAATAGTAACAAATTATAGAATACTTATTGCTACTACACTTAGTACATTCAAATTATTTCAAATCAAGAAAAAAAGGCACTAACCATTGTTGGTGCGATAAGGCCTAAGAAGACTGGAAGTCGGAGGCATATCTCAACCTTATAATTAGTGAAGTAGCATTCACGAGTTTGACCTGGTGGCGTTTGGTACCAGCTCTCGTATCGTTTTCGATTTATCCTATCACACAGACTTTCCGTCTATTACTTGTGCTGTGTTTTAGTGTTTATGTTATTTTCAATGTGTGTAGTGTTTAGTGCTAATATATTAGCCTCCTTGGGGGCACTTATTCAATATGGCAGCCCAATTGGGTGGAACGCCTTTGACTTCACCATCTGGCTCTCAACCTGAACCCTTGATACCGGATCTACCTATGTCAGAATTGCATCAGCCTCCAAGTCCGTCTATGGAAGTCACCATTTCCACTGATCAATCCTCTTCTGTGGCTGCTCCGCCTCCCGTTACATATAAATCACATCATTTGGCTCCTTATGAGGTGCACATCACTGCCAAAGATCATTCCAAGCCTGTGGGGAAAACTCACACCATGGCTCTTGGGCGTGCTCTTTTTAAATCCAAAGTGACGGGAATAACTAGTTTTGATATCATTGGGTGAAACTTAATCAAAGCAACCTGTGACAGTGCTACACACGCTAATGCTAGGCTTAGCAATGATATTCTCAAACAACAAGGTTGGACGGCGTACATATCTAACTATGCTCTTACAAATATGGGAGTTATTAAAGGAGTGCCTGTTAATGTCTCGATAGAAGATCTACTCGCTGATATACAGCTGGAACTCCGTGTGCTGGAACTCCTGTTGTACACGCACGGAGGATAGAACGTTTGGCCCGCTACCCGCCCATTGAAGCTGTACAAGGGCCAGATTCTCCTAACATACCTATTGCTCCGCCGGTACAGCCCACTCGTCTTCCCACCACCACAGTCGTCCTCACTTTTGACAGCCAATTACTTCCTCTTGAGTGTAAGTTATATTACTGCCGTTTCAAAGTCACACCTTATGTACCGTTAGCGAAAATATGCCGCAAATGTTACCGATAAGGGCACATCGCCAAAACTTGCAAATCCGCTGCTAGATGTCGTCAGTGTGGTCAGGGACATGTCTCCGATCAATGTTCTAACCCTACGATTTTCCTCCATGGTGGTACATCCCACGTGGCTGATGATCCTGCTTGTCCTGAACGCCAACATCAACAAAAACTACAGGAAATTATGGTCAAATCTAAGATATCCTACAATGAGGCACGCAAGTTACACCCAAGGCAAGCTATCTATGCTCAAACGGTACAGGCTTCACCTCGTTCAGTTATTACATTTAGTTTAGCTACTCGTTCTTCTGGAACACTTCCAAGTGCACAGCACCCATCACCTACATTGCCGAGAAGCCATGTTCGATCCACGACAACATCAAGTATACCAGCAAATCGCGACGCACAGCCTGGTACGTTGCAAGAAACTTCTTCCTTAAAGTGGCGAAAAGGTATTTTGTCTTCGGGGACTCTTCCCTTATCTGCCTCTTCATCTACTCCATCAGCTTCTTCCTCTCATGCTCACAGAGAATCGCCACGAGATGTAGTGCGCCAACTTCAATCTGCACCTAAAATACCAGACTGCACAAACAAGGACCCTTCTACTAATGTTCTCAAAAATCAGTACAAAGCCATTCGAACTGTGCTGTTTCAACAACTAGTGAGTACCAACCTTCTTAACGATAGTGACCTGGAACCTGCGCTCACCACAATCTAACACATTTTAGGATGGCGGGAAGAAATCTAATTACAATTTTATAGTGGAATATTCATGAAGCACATGGTAAGCAAATGGCTTTACAACGACTATGTGCTATTTTTCAACCAACTGTACTCCTGCTCCAAGAAGTCTGGTCATTTCATCATTTCCAACTAATCCCAGGTTATCATCTACTACAGGAAGACCGAATGGATCACTACGGCGGTATCGCTTTGGGGATTCGACGTGGACTTCCCTACACTCTCCTCACTGGGATACCACCTCCACCGTCTCCACACATGCAACTACAAGGAATAAGTTTAGGAGCTATAAATTTCATCAACGTTTATTCACCCCCGGAATATCCTATTCCTGCCGTCTACTGGACACGCTTGTTTCATCACTTTCCACACTCCATTGTCATCAGAGGAGATCCAAACACGAAGAGCCCTTTGTGGGGCAATGTAGCAACGAACACGACTGGTACGGACCTGATTACGGCTCTACGCCACTGTACTTATCTACTAGCAAATGACGGTACTCCGACTAGGCTGCCTTCACTTCAGGGCAGACCCAGTGCTCCTGACATCATCATTCTTAGTCTAGAGTTGTATATCCAACATACTTGGCGAGTGCATGGCTATGCTTATGGAAGTGACCACTTTCTCATTCTATTGACTCTCCACTCATCACAAGGCGTTGCTCCCTCATTCTATTCCTAAAGTCCCTTTCCCAACTCGGCCTAGTACCTATCACCAGCACTTCCAAGATATTTTCCGTGAGTGCACTACGGAAGCGGAAGAACATTCAGTGAAACACCTTCAGGACACCATTGTGCTCGCTGCCCGCAAAGCTGTCATACCCACGAAGCCGACTACTTCTACAGTTCGCACCAGTCGTTCACCTGTCAGCACTCCACCATGGTGGGACATCGAATGCCAGCGCAGTTGTAACTATCGCAGGAGTTGTCAACTGGAGTACCTGCGAAGCCACTCCCGAGAAACTTATCTTATATATCAGAAACCCATGCCAAATTTCGACGCACACAAACTTCCAAGAAAAAGGCTCACTGGATACAGTTTTGCCGAACTCTAACTCTCTCCACCACACCTCGACGATTATGGAATTATATACGGACCAGAATGCAAGGGTATATTCAGAGGCCTCCACCAATGGTACTTAATGAAGACTGGTTTATTTCGTTTCATGCGATGGTTACTCCGGCCACTCCTTTACCGGCTCGTCAAAATCTGCAGCACTGCTTTGTCCCTTCTGAAGTGGATCCTCCTCTACTTCCGATTACAGCCACAGAGCTTCAGATTTCCCCTTCCACCTCTCCTGGTGTGGATGGAATCACGTTTCGTCATCTTCGAATTCTTCCTGCAAGCGGCTTCAACTATCTGCAGCAACTGTACAACAGCGTACTTCAAACTTCACAGGTACCGCAGTCCTGGAAATATCATATTGTTGTTCCAGATCCGAAACCCTAGAAGCTACAGACCAACCACACTGTTGCCGTGCATATCCAAAACCTTTGAGAAGATTCTCCTTCAATGTCTCATGTGGTGGGCAGAGTATTACGATATATTTCCCCCAACCCTTGATGGGTTCCGCAGAGCTCGAAGCACTAACGACGCTCTTACCAGTCTCGTCACTGACATATGGAATACTTTTTAATGGAGGGAATACCTTATGGCCGTCCACATTGACCTCGCACGAGCGTACGACAGTGTATCCCTGGATGTGCTTGTCCAAGAGTTATCTGCACCCAAGATCCCAGCGAGATACCTCCTCTTCATCCATAATTGGCTCATACACCGACAAGTCTCAGTGCGTGTTGGTTACTGCTATACCGAACCCAGGATAGTATCTCAAAGATTACCACAGGGTTCTCCGCTTTGCCCGCTTCTTTTTAATCTATTCACCATCTCGCTTCATAGGCAGCTCAGAACGTTGGTCAAAGCCAATCAATTCGCCGACTATTTCTTGTTATTAGCTCGCATTTCCACAGTGATCCATGGTGCCATTAAACTTCGTCAAGCCATAGACAACTTATAACAATGGTGCAGACACAATGGTGGCCTTAGTGTCGACTGGCGTAAAAGTCAGTACATCATCTTCACCCGGAAAAGGCGCACCATCACTCCGCCACTAATACTTTCAGACGCCCAACTATTGCCAGTTTCTCATCTTCATTACCTAGGTATGACATTGGACTCTAGATCAGCGGCGAACCTAGAGGGAGTGTAACACCCCCCCACTCAAAATCCATTCGGCAAATTCGGGATTCTGAGGATTTAACATTGAAACTTTGGAAAATGAAATGCAAGTAAACACTATTTTTACGTTTAATCAGATTGAAAATTGTATTAATCAAGAATAATTTATGGTTTCGGTAAGCCATATAGAAAAATATTCGTCAAATTTCTTGCAATTGGGCAATTACGCTTTATATTTTATTAACTTTTTCATTCTGTTAATATACTGTGAAATAGTTAGCCAAATTCACATGTTTTTTTGGGATTCGTCAGGACTATTTAAAATTACTTCTTTAAAACAGAAAGATATAAAAGTAACTAATCTTATTTTCGATAGTTGAACCCAGAACAGAAATGTTCGTTTCCATTCGTCAAATATGAAACAGTTTGTCAAATACACATGATTGTCGGGATTTATTAGGACAATTTTAAGCTTACTTCTGTTACAACTAAACCTACTATATCCATAGCTAAGGCCGAATCAGAAACATTCATTTGTGTTCGTCAATTAGTGCAACAATCTTACATTCAAAAATAAGAATGCAAAATCGCTATTCCCTAAATGAACATTTTGTTCTTCAAAATCTGCATTTTAAAATTTCTTTCTGAAGAAAACGTTGATTACGGCGTTGCGTGTTTATTGTAATATACTAAAAACATCAATACCAAAACCAGAGAAAGAAATTGTTGGCCTTAGAGTTTACCTTTAACACTAATGTAGTCAAAGGGACAAAATAGTATGCAAACCAATAGAATTTTCTTATCTTATTTGTAGGAACATGATGTACCAGCAGAAGCATTGGTGCACTCTCTTGAGACATTTTCAAGGCCTTTAACGCAAGATTAAGTTGAAATAGTAGAAAAAATACAGGATACTGTTCCATTAAATGTAAAAGAAGTTAGTGGGAATTCTGAGGCTTTGTTGTCAACGGAAAGCGTAGAAATTGACAGTGTAGTGTTACCCAGTTATAGTGCAGGCACTAGTGATCTTGGTCCGTCTCTAAGAAGTCAAAAAGAAATGATAAAACAAGATTAAGATAATTCTTCTACTCACAAATCTAACGAAACCGAATGCAGTTGAGTTGAGTGTGCCGGTCAAATCTCAGCGCTTCTCAGTGACTTCGAGGAATGTAAATTAATAGTATTTAAGATAGAAAATGAAGATTCTCCAAATTGCATCTTGTTCCTTCTGGAGAGCATACAACTTATGACAACTATACGAGACAAATGTGCTGAATTTATACAAATTGCAAACCAAGCTCTTGAACACATATCAAATGAAGTGAAGATTCTACCAAATGAAGAACTGAATGATCTTGTAGAGCATGATCCAAGGAAAAGAGAGAAGATTACGACAGAAACCAAATAAACAATCTAATAGCTCTTGGTCCGCATCGGCCAGTGCTAACGTCGTTTCCAGTAAATGAAAGCGTAAGTAAAACGAAGCAATCACGTTTCAGTCCTAAATGGTATAAAGAGTATCCTCATATTGAATACAGCATTGACAAAGACGCAGCATTTTGTTTCGTTTGCAGTCTTTTTCCAGAGGGTGTTGGCAGAGAATGTGCTGATGAAGTTTGGGTTCGACTAGGTGTAAGGCAGTTACATAGAATGAAAAGCATTGGAAAGTCTAAAGACGGAAAATTGGCACAACACTTTTCTTCGAAAGCACATAAAGCAGCACTTCAAGACTATTGCAATTTTGTTTCAAAGACAACTCATGTTGACATTCTATTGAGTAAAACAAAACGAAAGGAGATAATTAGACAGGAAGAGGAGAATGTTTACAACACACAGGCTTTAAAAATTTTAATGGACATCGCTCGTGCTTTAGGAAGACAAGGATTGGTATTTCGTAGTGGGGGTGATGAATGCAATGGAAACTTTCAGCAACTCGTTCAGCTTATGTCTAAGCATTGCAGTGTAATGAAAAAGTGGCTTTATGATCGGAATTTGCGTCCATATCGTGTGTCTTACTTGGGAGGGAAATCACAGAATGAATTCATAGAACTACTTGCAACAGAAACAAGAAAAAAAATTGATGAAATAAAAAAGGCGTAAATTCTTTCAGTTATGGCAGATTCGACGCCTGACACTTCTAATAAAGACCGTCTTTCTGTTGTTGTTCATTATTTTGATGAAGAGGGTAAGGCTAAAGAGCGACTTCTTGAAGTTGTTGAACTTCCTGACAAGACTGGTGAGGGAATTGCAAAAACAATTTATGATGTTCTTGTAAGGAATGAATTAGATTTGAACCATATAGCATTTCAGTCTTACGATTGTGCCAGCGCAATGTGAGGAGAAAACAAAGGGGCACAGAGAAAGTTATCTGAAATTGGTGGGCGCGAAATCCCTTATTTGCCTTGTCAGGCACACAGAGCTAACACGTTTCTGAAACATAGTTGTGATGCAAGTGCTATTATTGGTGAGTTCTTTAGTGTCCTTGAAAATGTGTATGCATTTTTTTACATCAAGTACAAAACGTTTTAATTTCCTAAGTAGCGAACTATCCAAATCTGTAGTAGCACTTCATTTGCGTAGCCTTTCAAAGACCCGTTGGACAGGGGCCGCCGAAGCAATCAGAGCTCTCTGTGCATCACTTAATGAAGTCGTGAAGGTTCTAAATGCAATGTCTACGTCTTGTCAGTTTGATAATAACACAAAATCTGCAGCGCTTAGTCTGAGAAAGAAGTTGTTGTGTTTTGACTTCATTGTTTCAATAATGTTTATGAAAAATATTATGTATAAGGTTAAGATTTTAACACAGAAACTTGAAGAGAAGGAACTAAACATTCTCGAGGCATTTGTTATCATTGAAAGCGTCATAAGATCATTGTAAGATATCAGGAATGATAGTGAAGGAATGAAGAATCTGATTCTGAGTGCCATTTTGTTTGCAGACTCTTTCAGTGTTGATGCTGAAATTGACTTCAATCGTCATCATCGTCGTCGTGTAGCGCCTAAACGTCTGAATGACAACGCGGAGTCGTAAGTTCGTCATACTCTGGAGCATTTTTATTCAAAGGAGTTTATAGCAGTGTTAGATACGCTTCTTATCTTGTTCAAGGAAAATCTGAAGAAGTGCTTAGAAATAGTCAAACCTCTTTTCTCAATTTTCAGTGCACCCATGAGGAGAGAAAATATCAATGTTAGCCGTGTTGAAGGAGCAGTTTCTTTATATCCAGCAGCATCTTCAAAGTTTGATTCTTTTGCAGTGCTATCCGAGTTGGAAATTCTCAGTGATAAGTGCGTGAGTGAAGTACCATTATCAGATGTAATGAGTACAGTTGAAACTATGAAAAATGTGCTACTCCTGGCAAACAACCTTTGTCGTCTTGCTATTACAGCCCCAGTGTCAGGTGCGTTATAAGGAGAGAGCGTTCAGCAAATTGAAGCTAGTTAAAAACTACATACGTACGACAATGACGGACAATAGACTAGATTACCTCATGATACTGTGTAGCGAGAAAGATGTTGTAGATAGTCTTAATATAAGCCAGATTGTTCACAGATGGGCACTTCTTAAACAATGCCGTGTCCAGATAGTTTCAGAATAATTTTTTGTTGGTTAACATGAATTTCTTTAAACAAAACGCGTTTCTTTCTAAAATGTAAGATATACTTCGGTATGTAAATTCTTGTTATTTTCAAGAATTAGAGTAAAAGTGTAACTTCTTCCTCTTTAAAAATATTTGGTCTAGGAATTAATTCGTGCGGGTGTACAAGAGATGGCGCAACGAACGGAGCGTCCCACAGTTCCGTGTATCCACACATGTGTTGCAAACCCCTGTCATCGCGTATCGTTCGTAGTATAGGGCAGTGGATTAAAGCGTCAACAACACCAGTTTGTAGTTAAGTGAACATGGCGCAATTTGTGCCTGATAAAGTGTTTTTGCGGGGTGTCCTGCTGCATTACTTTAACATGCAGAAAAGTGCGACTGAAAGTCATCGTATTTTGGTGGAAGTGTATGGTGACCATGCTCTAGCTGAGCGAACGTGTCAGAAGTGGTTTGCACGGTTTAGAAGTGGTGATTTCGGCTTGGCAGACCAAGAGTGAGCTGGACAGCCAAAAAAATTTCAAGACGAAGAATTGACAGCATTGCTCGAGCAGGATTCGTGTCAAACGCAGGAACAACTTGCAGCAGCATTAGGCGTTGATCAAACAACAGTCTCCAAACGCTTGAAAGCCATGGGAATGATTCAAAAGATGTCACATTGGGTTCCACATGAATTGAAAGACAAGAGACGTTGAAAGACGAAAAACCATTTGCGAATTGCTGCTTCAACGACAGAGCAGAAAGGGGTTTCTGAATCGAATTATTACGGGTGATGAGAAGTGGATCCATTACGAGAACCCTAAACGAAAAAAGGCCTGGGTGAAACCAGGTGAACCAGGTCCATCACAACCAAAACGAGATATTCACTGTGCAAAGGTTATGCTGTGCATATGGTGGGATATGAAAGGTGTGGTGTACTATGAGCTGCTGCAACCGGGTGAAACTATGAATGGAGAACGTTATCGACGACAATTAATGCGTTTGAAGCAAGCTCTGTCCAGAACACGACCAGAATGGGAGAACAGACATGATAAACTTATTGTTCAACATGATAACGCTCGCCCACTTGTCGCAAAACCGGTCAAAACCTATTTAAAAAATGTCGGATGGGAAGTTTTACCCCACCCGCCGTATTCACCAGACGTTGCTCCTTCGGACTACTACTTGTTCGATTGCATGAACAACGATTTGATTGGACAGCGGTTTACTTCTTCAGAAGATATCGAAACATGGGTCTCTGACTGGATCGCTTCCAAGGATGAGGACTTCTTTCGCCACGGAATCCGTACATTGCCTGACAGATGGGAGAAAGTGGTGGCTAGCGATGGACAATATTTTTCTTAAGGTATTTATGTATTTTGTGTTTGTACTACAGCTTCAATGTGTGCGTACCAACCGCACGAATTAATTTCTAGACCAAATATGTGAAATTTATTTTTGAGAACAGAAGTGTTATTGTTATTATTAATTTACATAGTGCACGAGTTAAAGAAACAAGATTTCACTTTTTAATTGTAACTCGTTGTATTCAAATATAATGGATATAAGATGTTCATTTATGTAAAAATGTCATATCTTGGCAAAAAATTAATACTCTGCAAAAAGAGGATATTTTGCAAATCAAAAGTTTATAGTACATTGGCTGGCGAGTGTGTAAAGTGCGCTTGTCACAACTAGTTTTGAGGAAAAGGACTTTGATTCTTTTACGTCATAAGGAATTCTGTTATAAGTATTAAGTAACTCGAGAACATTATAACATGCTCGTAATGTGATAGGACCTTGCTGATTTCGTACAATCCTAGAGAAACCAAATCTTAATTGGAAAAAGAAAATGCATATTTTTCGAACATTGTTAAGTTCACACACTCCTATCTGTCAATTTAAAATAGTTGTCATTCTTGAATTTTTACTGTCGATATAAAAATAACGACAAAAACCTTAGTTCGATACAAACTTTAAAACTGTAATACACTCTCTAAGGTATTTATTTGGTGAGCCTTCTTCCTTTATAATATTAATTTCTATGTAGTGTTTTCTTTTTATAGTAGCATTATCGATTATTTGTTGTGTTAAGAATGTGTAAAGCAGAAGTGAAATAATACGGTCTTATGAGATGTATATGGTATATATATACACAATTTGAAAGCTCATTTTGTGGTCTCAAACTGTGTACTGATAAACGAATAATGTACAAGACTCTTTACGTAACCATATGGCAAACAGATAATACTCCAGAAAAGTGGTTCTGGGGATCTTTCTATTGCAAGATAAACTAATGAGTGCCTCTCGTTATTCGGTACATCATACTTATCCATTCGGCACATTAACGCACTACACCCCCCATCTTATGAGCCTTCGGAACGCCCCTGCTCTAGACTACTTTGGAATGCACATCTCGACACGCTCAACACCAAAGTGCAACCCGTTTTAAACCTTATCAGCGGACTCAGCACTAAACGATGGGGAATGGATATCAGGTCACAATTATCTATATTCCGTCAGTGTTTGGAATCAAGGCTTTTATATGGCTGCCCAGCTCTCTCTCCTACCTCGGCGGCTAAGTGAACTGTGTATTCGATTACAAGTGCAAGGACTCCGCTCCATACTTCGGCAATCTCAAAACTCACCGAACAAGGCACTCCTGGAAGAAGCAGGTATAATATTAGAGATTTTCATGTGGCTAAACTTTTCATCTTGAATCGAGTGGTAATTACATCACCCATCATCCCCAAAACACAACTCCTATATTCTACTAAGAGTAGCAAAACTCTACCCTACCGTCGAAAACTGCCCTGGACCTACTTTGTGTATCTTCGTGTAAAACAATGGCTGAATTTTATCTACCGCACAAATAAACTCCCCTACTACCAATCATCATACACCACATACGTCACTCCTACGCAAGTGGAATTTATGTATCTTTCGCCTCACTGGTTACGCATCGCTCCCCACTCTCTAACAGCGCATCTATGGGAAGACTATATGAACCAACATCATTTAGGCGATGTACTTATTTACACGGATGCCTCTAAACAGGTAAAGGCTGGACTTTTTTTTTTTTTTGCTCAGATCGCGCCTTTCAGTTTCGGCACCTGAAAGTTTAACCGAAACAGGGCTATCATCATTGCAATCTTCTTTGCTTTATTATTTTTTCATCATTCATTTGTTTTTCTATTTGGACAAGGGTGGAAAGGGACGAGGGAAATGGACGAAACCACAACACTAAGAAACAACAAAAGATAAATTTAGACATAATCAACAAAGAAAAAAAAGAAAAAAAGAAATTATTTTTATATAAACTCCTAACTACCTAATATTTGTTCATCTTCTAATTTTCCTATTCTATTCTATTCTCGACTCAAGTTTAACTTACTCTAGTCTTCAATTGTTTCATCCTCGTTCCTTTTATCATACTTAGCCTTTCTCGTATGTTTATCATCATCTTCACCAATAAAGGCTGGACAATCGAAGGTGGGCATTTGTGTTTATACCTCATTATAATCTGCGTTTCCATCAGGCATTGCCTGGCCACACGTCAATCAACATGGCCGAAGCGCTCGCTATTCGAGCCGCATTGCAAAGTGTGTTATGCCTCCAACCACCTGTTAGCTGTATTTGTAGTGATTGTCGGTGTTTTCTTCGTCTTCTTCTTCCTACAGCCCAACCCGCTCATTCCAGCTGGATTCTGGTCAATATTCTACAACAGGTATGTCAAATACAACGTAAAGGACTTCAGGTAATTTTCATACATATACCCGCGCACAAACAGATACAAGGTAATGAGAAGGTCGATCAATTATGTAAACAAAGAGCGTTATTAGCGTTTGTCGCAGTGAAGTTACCAGCTACCTCATTTATCCCAACTCTTGGAGCATAACAGCAGAGCGAATGACGAAACTATCAACACCAGGCTAGAGGTGGACCAGGTAAAAATTATTGGCGAATAGAACCTAATCCTACCACACGTTCTTTTATTTATCACCCTAAATGGACTCATGCTCACCATGTCTTGTTCAGTCGAATTCGACTCAACACTGCACAGACTGCGGTGCAAAAATATCGTCAGGGTCTTCGGGAATCTTCATTCTGCTACTGCCAGCAAGATCTAGGTACCTTGAATCACCTAATCTTGCCTGTCCATACACACAGCACTACCGACCAGGGTTTCTTACTTCCTTGCACTCCTTGCTTGGTAATGGTCCCATTCCAGTGTGCACCATTCTATCTATTAACAACTCTACATGATTTATCATCTCCTTCAGCTACTTCTTCTCAATAAGCTCGATCTATAATCACTCACAGCAGCCCCCATTATATTTACCTGTGCTACATGACTTCCTAATCTACGCTAACCTTCTCCATAATTTACCCTTGTACTTACCTTTCTTTATACACCCCATGTTAAGGCGTCGCTGCTGGTACCAAGGAGGGGGAGCATCCCCTCCCCCAGAAGTGGAAGTGGAAGTGGAAGTGAAGTAAAAAGAAAGTATTCCCGGGAGTTCGGGAAGAAGGCGCGTACTCGGAAGTGACAACATCGAATATCACCTCTCGCTACATTTACAGTGCATAAGTGCTAGTGTAGTGATCTTAGTGCTAAAATTAACAATTGTGTGTGTAATTTACCGGTAGAGTGCAGATTGACATACCTTAAGTCAGTGCAAGTAGTTAAAAATTACCCTGCCTTATGGCGGAGGAGTCAGAGGTGAAATTCTCCCCCAACATCGATAGTGACTGTGCCAATTCTTAATAGCGTAAATGAAGTGCACATGTAAGACTCTATTCCGGTAGCTAAAGAAGTTACAGTTAATTCCACACCGCCGCCTAACTTATATCTATCTCATCATGCCCCACCATACGTGGTACATATGGTACCGGCTTCTAACACGGAGAATAACACAACAACGGTGCGCAAACACCCGCAAGTACTGGGGAAAATTATCTTTCAAACCAAAGTGGCTGGAGTAAAATCATTTCATCCCGCAGGAAAAAACCTAATCAAAATCGAATTCCATACCGGACAACAGGCTAACGAATTTCTCAATCACGATCTGCTTATATCACACGGTAGATCGGCCTTCGTGCCATACTACACCACTAGATCAGTCGGAATTATTCATGGGGTCTATCCGGAATTCACCGAGGAAGAAATCCAAGAAAACCTTGTGTGTCGAGCTCAAGTGTTACATGTAAGACGGATTAAAAAAACGGGTAGATTCTGAAATCCACCCCACGCACTCAGTTGTCATAACATTCAATACACAGCGCCTTCCTGACTTTTGCTCCCTCTATCACGCCGGACATACCATATATACATATGTCCCCGCGGTTTAACAGTGTAGGAATGAATGTTAACGTCTAGCCACCTCCAGAGGGCGTGCCACTCGAAACAACTTTGCTACCGATGTGGATCGCCACATGAAGCTAACTCATGCACAAAAGACTTAAAATGCATTAATTGTGGAAGAGGGGACATGACCACTGATCTACAATGTCCGGAACGAGAAAGACACCAAAGGATTAATCAACTCATGGCGACAGAAAAACTTACATACAATGAAGCCCGGAACCAGATACTCACGACGAAACAGCAAACCAAAGTTCCGCTAACTCAACTAACCCTATCTCCTCTCAACCAAATTCCTGAGCTACCTTTCCTTTTCCAAGGCCCATCCATGTCAAATACACCTTTAAATCTCAGATCTCCTTGTCCCAATTAAACTAAACCTTTCATGTCAACTACCGCACCTCTTTGGCCGGTGGGACGAACGCAGGAACAAACCAAAAAACATAGAGCTACACGTCAAAAAAAGAGAGGGGAAAAGACACCTAATCCTCAACACACGAGTAACACAGGACTTTCTAGCAACAAACAACGTAGAACACAGGAAGGCACAGGGAAACACCAGAGTGATTCTTCTCCCACATATCGACGCAGGATGATGCTTCAATCGAGGACGTCCAAAGAAACTGATCATAATGAAGATTCATTACACAGTTTTCTTCAGTATCTACTACATAGTATTGAGAAATACGCCACCATTAAGTATGGTTATCATCCCGCAACGCAAGACACAGAAGATTCACCGATATATCAACTTTTACATACATATTTCCGAACATTAGATAATGGCCAGTAGATCAGGTCTCAAGATAATACAATGGAATTGCCGTCAACTAACGGGAAAAGAACCATTTTTATGGTCCATATTCCGTTTCTTCACACCCACCATTATACTCTTGCAAGAAACTTGGAGTATTTACCAATATCCACCGAAGATTCCGAATTACAGATTATATACGCCACACTGAACCGATAGATACGGATGAGTGGCAGTAGGGTTAAATAAACAAACATCCAGCATTGACATGCAACAACTGGATCTTCAGCACCCTCAGCTGAAATCCCCGATTGAAGTGCAAGAGTTTCGATGCAAACAGATCACCATTCTCAATGTTTATTCTCCTCCAGATAAAGAGATCCCGAAGACCTTATGGTCACATCTTTTCACAAAGTGCAGGGCACCATGTCTAATTGCAGGCGATCCTAACACTAGGAGTATCCTATGGGGTTCCCAGCGTACCAACAGGGCTGCCCATCATCTCGTCGAAGCACTTGAAAATCAACCATTACTGATAGAAAATGGCGGAACGGCCACCCGCATGCCTAACCTGAATTCTCCACCCTCCGCACTAGACTTAACTCTTCTCAGTGTGGACATCCTTTTACAAGATACCTGGAAGGTCTACGGCTACACGGGAGGCAATGATCACTTCTCATTAATAACTACCTTGGCACATTTGGAGGGCATCCCTTCCCCAACCCAACCAGGATACGCTTCA
Organism: Thermobia domestica; assembly: GCF_964235325.1. NCBI lineage: Eukaryota > Metazoa > Arthropoda > Insecta > Zygentoma > Lepismatidae > Thermobia > Thermobia domestica. Next base: position 220,106,556 of record NC_137464.1, read on the forward strand.
ATACCACTTCAATAAGTTACCCGAAATTACGACCAGGCACAATACCAGGCATACATAGAACAGGCTATCACCACTATACAACCAATGGATCGAATCTCAAAACTACAACAACTGACGGAACACATCATAGCAAGAGCGCAACAGTCGGAGCAAGACCGGAACAGGAGCCGGGAAAGACATAATAGATACCACTATCCGTGGCGGGATACACATTGTCAAAAATTGCTTAATAAGAGTAAAGAAGCTCAAAAACTATACCTACATGAGAGAACACTTGAAACATACTTTCTTTCACGACAGGCGCAGGCAAAATTGAAACATCATATACAAAGATGGCGTAGATTACAGTGGCAACAATTCTGTAACTAAATGATATATATTTTGTGACCAACTTAAAACAACTGACTAGGATAGCGCGTAAAACAGCTGGCTTGAGTAGCGCGCGAGAAAACGTACTTCCGGGAGTATTACTCTCCCGAGCGGGTCGTCTAGTGAGTGCCTCGTGGCTGCTGATGCTCCGTGAAGAAGGAGATTAACTGGACCCAGTGATACACTTACACTTTCTGTTCCCTTTACACGTACATACATTCCCTTCTTTTTCTACACTTCTATTTCTCCTTTCTTTTTTCATTTATACTTTCCACTTTCCTCTACTTTTTTGCCCTGTCCATTTTGGCTTTTCGCCCTCTTTCCCTGTCTGAACTCCTTTCCCGACTTTGACTCTGCCTTTTCCTGATTTTGACTTTTTCCCGACTTGTGTCCTTTTCCCGATTGTGTCCTGTATTTTATTCTATTTTGCTTTTGAATCATAAATCCTCTGTTTGAGGTACACATTTGATCATTTTTGCATTAGTAGCACATATGAATACTAAGCCGGTGCACCGATCTATTTGACCGATAATGGTCTACGACAAGACAACAACTTGTTTGCCGTGTTGCCCTACTTCTGGGTTAAAGAAGGAAAGAAAAAGATCCTTGTTGAGTGTAACTGTGATGTGTATATATATTTCATTTTTTCAAAGTTTATAAGATTTTTTTTTTCTCTCGTAAGTATAGTTTATTCATGTTAAAAGGATATAAGCATGATTAATATGTAAGTTATTAACATTTTGATTACGGATGGTTTAGACTTCCTTCTCATTTAAAAGATGAAAGTGCAAGTGTTTAAAATTGTGTTGCTTATCTACCGAAAGATTTCTGGCTTTCTTATCCTCTATTTATAGTATACAATGAGTCCTCATCATCTTCTGTGCGCGTGGATACTTCCTACTGTTGCACTACGTATAAAAATGATTTTATTACATTTACAAATGGAAATAGAACCCGCAAGGGTTATAGTTTAGGAGCCGTACTTCCCATTTAAGGAAGGGCGAGAAACACCATACTTTCAGGAATTATTCATTGACTATCTAGGATGTTAAAAAGTAGGTAATAGACTGATTTCTTGCCTTTGTACTTACAGTGTTTTTCTAGGAATATCTGTTTTTTATATCGTATGGGAATAATAATGTGCCCTTGTACTTAGTTTATGACTATGTGGGGGGAGTTGAAAACACATATCGCATGTCCCGTGCACGTGGATACTTCTTACTATTGCACTACGTAGAAAAATGATTCTATTTGGTGTATAAGTAGTAATAGAACACAGAAGAAATGGAGATCACGCTGTATTCTCACTCCATGTTGGAGTGTGAATACAACATGATCTGGATTTGTTGTGTGTTCTATTACCACCTATACATGATATAGAATCATTTCTGTAGGTAGTGCAACAGTAAAATGTATCCTCGTGCACGGGAGATGAGAAGTAGCTGTTCTTAACTATTACCCTTATTTGTTCCATTACCACTTTTACATCAAGTAAAATCATTTTTATACGTAGTGCAACACTAAGAAGCATCCACGTGCACGTGACATGCGATATGTGTTTCAAATGCCCCACATATACTCATACACAACGTACAAGGGCACATTATTATTCTTCGTATACCATATTTAAAAAAAATCCTAGAAAAACATCTTGAAGTACGAGGACCATTTCAAGAAAGCAATAAAAATAAGGGAGAGAGTACCAAGCGAAAACGCGCACAGAATAAGTACAAGGGGCATATTATTGTTAATCAAGAAATATAAATCACTGTAAAAGTTAATGCCTACAATGACCTACTGAGCAACATAGAAGTGCTTACCGCCCACGTGATGAAATTTTAATAAAATATTAAAATGTCAATCCACAGAAAAGAATGACTTATTAAGTAGAATAAAACATACTATTAGCAACATTTCAAAGCAACAATATAAAAACAGATAAAAATCGTACACCTTACCTACATGTGCTCCTACAGCAATTTTCTTCGATCCTTTCTCCCAGCGTGCTTCCACCTACATTCAGAAAACAAAGCACAAGCTACGTCAATGTGCGCAGAACCAAAAAAAAAAAAAAAGTCAACTCCACGTATGCGGAACCTCTAGCTAGGACTGCAGGACGTTATACGGCCCGCAAGAAAATTCCCGAAAATACAAATTACCAGTAAGTGAAAATAAACAACAACAACAAAAGAAAAAGCTTCGCGTCGCGTTCAGCTCACAAACCCTCTACGGAATGACCGCAAAGCTCTACGGAATAACCCCTAAAACCCGTCTCCTTCACAAAAACCGGTAAGCAATCACGCTACACCTGCTACTACTGCATACGACTCTCAAGCAGTTGAAGAGCGTTCGCCGTCGATCAAAATAAATAAGGAGTACGATCACAAAGGTGAAATACGTATCTTGTTTTTATATTCGTATCACCAGGAAAGTGAACGGCACTCGCTTCGTTACCCCATTTTTAAGTTCCTAGATGTTCAATGAATAATCTGTAAAAGACTGCACTTCGTGCGTCCTCGGGCAGTGACGAGTACTTGACGTATACTATTAGCTTTGGTTGTAGCTAAGGAAGAACTGTTGATATATTGTACAAAGGTGCTGATGGGATGGTCAGAATAGGGTTCAAAACTTCAAAATTTAGCTGCTCACGGTAGCCAGCATCTAAGCACGCACTCATTACGCACTGAAAATATACGTTGGTCATATTTTATTGAAACTTGACGATGCACGCTCCAACTGCGCGACTATAAATAGAACAATTTAAAAAGGGTATAGAAGGCACGGGAAAGAGAATACAGGGTCCGGTTAGCATTGGGTTAGGGAAGTTAAAATTTTTGGATCCATTTTGTGGAAATGTTTGTTATTTCTCACGTGCAGGTCAAGTGGCACACCACTTGAAATAATAGTTCAAAAAATATAATTCTTTCAGTAATTTTCTCTTTATTATCTCCAGAAAGAATTGCTCTGGGCAACATGAAAATATCTGACTTAGTTTAGGTAAAACTCAACGGAGCCACCAGAAGTAATCGTTGAAAAAATACAATCCATTTACGATTTCCGCATAAATATGGCATTTAGTCGTATGACTATAAAACTGCAGTATAAAAATCAACCTGTGCTAGGGGGCACTAGAAACCACGAATGCTATCTACCCGAGTCGGGGAAGGGCAGGGGCAAAGCTGGTCAGCCGGGGCAGGTGCGTCCAAACGAAGCAGGCATGTAAGCGATGGTCACTATACATGTAATGAAGGGTAGTGAAAAGGAATGGCTTTTGGCAGTGTTACGAGTTTCAATAGCACTTGTCATGGTTTCATACGGTCTATGTTTAGTTGAAAGGGTCTAGAAGTATGTAAAAATAAAACATTTACAGCAGAAACGAGATGGAATAGTACTAAGCCTACATTTCGCAGTGATGAGAAATGTAGATTGCTGTAGAGTCTGTATGTATTTATTGGTTGAGTTGGGTTGATTTTGAGTTTAACGTTCCTTTTAACAGCAGAGCTATATGAGACAGGACCTACTGTTTAACGTGGAATCCGAACCACATGAACTCCCGCCGAGAATCGAACGCGGTTCTTCCACGCCAAAGGCGCATACGCTAACCGCTTAGCCACGGAGGAGCTCTGTGTGTACTTATTGGAAGCGCACATAAGGTAATATGGATACAAATATCCAAGTAATTAGCCCTGATGTAAACTAACCTATGGCATTACAGCTGTATCGACAGACCACATGAAAATCGAAAAAAGTCAATATTATTTAGTTTCTCCCCAAAATATTATGTTGTGATCTTTGCTCACTTCGCAGTGATTATTGTTCAAATATAGTGTTTACGTATGGCATAGTTGAGTAGTAGTAGTATAAAACTAGTGCATAAAACACCAACCGATTTGTTCTGGGTGGCCAATAAAAGCACGAATGGTATTTAAGCGAGTCAGAGCAGAAGCGGGGCCCGAGCGGTAGCGAGTAGGCGCGTCCGTAGGGAACTGGCCCGTCACCGGCGGAGCGTATACGCATGAACGTGGATAGTGGAAAAACACTTTATATGTCATAAAATGCATGGTTTATTTGTTGCACTCCTTTAAATGCTATCCAAAAAAATACCAAAATACACTTACTTAGATAGATTAATTTTGGTTAGATGTTCCTTTTCTTTTCTGTGGGTTCAATTTGTATCAACACAAACTGTTTGCCTGTTTTGCCTTTCACACAATTTCAACTACGGACACTCCTTATTTTTGTACAACTCGATAAAACTCCGAGACAATACGTGATAGTCTTGTCATTTACACACCATTCCCAAACTGCCCTTGCGATAAATCATAACAAGTGTACCTTTCTGCCAAACAGTCCTTTCCACTTATAGTGCCGCTTACATCAAAAAGAAATAACAAGAAGAAGTAATTTCTTAACTTTAACTGTTCCTCTCACCTGATTTTCACTCACTCTTCCTCACAAACCAAAATAAATTGTCCAATTCATCTGATAAATTTTCTAACCTAACCTAATATTAGCAAGAAATAAGCGATTTTTTTTTTTTTTTTCGAAAATTAGGCTGGATTTCTTTAAGTAAACATCGGCCTTTCATACTAGTAATGCTCCACTTCTAATCATAAAATACAGCTTCTTTGTACCGCCAGTGGAAAATAGCATTTAGTAGAGTCATCTTTCAAATGCACTCACTTATTTCATACGTTGTAAAGCACTTGTAATGATTATACATAGTAACCTCATACTTGTAAACCTAAAACACAGCTGTATTGCTTTGCATTTTATTCTGTCGCCTGCAGAAATTTGTTCCCTCTAAATATGTCTTTTCACACACAGTATTCAATTTCACCTGTAAATTATCCAAAATATGGTCTGCCAAAACTTGACCAGCACCATTTCTCGTGTTTGATTAAGGATAACAATTGTAAAGTTTACTCATTTTTTTTTTTTTAAGTAGGTTATAGTAATGTTACCAGTCCTCTTTTGTCTTATCATTCCTCTCTTTCGGATCCTGAAGATTATCCATGTGTTTTTCTAGAAAAATGGGGAAAATGTCTTCTTTTGGAGGATGTTGCGACTTCTGTTTATTATTATTATTATTATTATTATTATTCAAATACTAAGTTTTTAAATGAAAGGTGATGAAATATTTCACTTATACACTTTCACTGGGAATTATGTAATAGATGTTGATCTGAGACAATGCATTAAATGTTTGCGTTATTGGTATTGTAAAAATTTAATTGCATAAATGGGACTACTTTCCGTAGTTAGCTCACTTAAGCTGAAATTTAGAGACTATGCCAACTAAGGAGGTTCACTCGTATAAGTTGTAATTTCTCAATCCGTCCTTAAGAGATTTGTCAACTATAACTAGTGATGGTATGCATTATTGAGGCGACTTTTTCCCCTTTCACTAATTTCAACCCTGAATTATACTACTACGTCTCTGCTGTCAAGTAAATCACATTATATTTTACGAAAATTGAAGTATTGTTACGAAATCTTCACAGAACTAAGCTACTGTATTCGCAAATAGGGGTGGGAGCATATTGACATTCGATATTGATCCATTTGAGGCCATCACTAAGACCATTAGAAATCATCAGAAGCATTCCATATTCTATAAAAATTGAATGATTTTAGTTTACGAAAGCTATTAAACTTTTTTTAAAAAAAAAATCATAACGAGAGAGTAAGCGAGTGACTACATATAAACGAGTGAGAATGGCAGTTGAGAGTTCTTAAGAAAGCAAATAGTAGATTTCTCTCAGAGGGCTTTGAGATTTTTCTTAATGCATTCAAATAATATAGAAATAACAAAATTATTATTTTATTTGTCAAATTTAAAAGAAAAAAGCATTCTTTTGGGATATAAGCAGTCAGTGAAGGATACAAAAATTTCTTGAAGGGGACGCAGTTCTGGGAATAGAAATTTTTTAATATATATAGATGTGTGTGTGTGTGTTAATAATCTACGTTCAACGTAAAATATCACCTTTCCAGTTGGGGTATCTTCTACGTTTGACATTTATTCGCTATAATAAACTCACTCGATTGGTGTTTTTGAGTCAAAAGACCCAATATATTTCAGTTAAAAATTTTCTTGTACGCGTTACATCTGGAGACCTACATGTAGAGTAGCCAAACTCAAACTATCACTTAACTCAGTATGTTGTGATTATTCCGTAGAAAAAACGAAAACTCGATTTAAGGGCCATTCAAAAAATTTGTGGCCCCTGATCCACAAACTAATTATTGGCCAAGATCGCAATATTGTGATTTTTTTTTTTTTTTATCATTCCTAAAATTTTTTTCTGCGCAGTATAAAATTAATTATTGCCAAGATCGTTTACTAACTTTCGTTATGTTCCAAAAGGGGAGAAAAAATAATACACTATACATTCTATATATCGATTGTAGCTTTCAGCGTTCGAAAACAAGTTAAGAAAGTGAGCGAAAATAAGCTGTATTTTTATATAACTTCAGAAATGAAAGGGAGTATTTGCATTTCTCACGAATCTGGAACTTCTGTTCTTTAAACAAGTAACTTATAAATATATATACTTCAAAAAACTTGGATTGAAATTATAACCTTAATATGATGATAATTAATTTTTCAGTCGTTTTTCTCAGTATACGCTAGTCTCAGAATTTGTTTTGAACATGTATTTATCAAAAGTGCTGGCTAACATATAAAGAAAAAAGAAAAAAAAGAGGGAAGAGCGTTAGCTACTACCTTACGCGGGGCCACCTACTAATAGTTTTACTAATGCACTACATATTTATTGGTAGTATCGGCATCTATGGCATAAACCCGTCAAACGTACGAGGGATAACGTCCCTTGGCGTCGTCGAGTCGGTGACCACACTATTCACGGAAAGTATTTTCTAAAATATAAAATTGCATATTTTACTTCAAACAGGCTATAAGCATAATTTATACTGTAATTTGTTCTATAATTATCTCAAGCTAAGGTAAGGTTTCTTATTCATTCAGAACTTTATATAAATGTGTTATGTTGAAAGGTGTTGTATACCTTAATGCGAAAGCATCGAATTCGCCCAAACAAAGACCAAAATCTGATAAAAATCTCTTTCAATGTGATCACCTTAGTTGTACCACAATATTCTAACAAAAAGCTCAAAAATCCAAACGGGTCCAACCCGAAAATAAGAGAGGACCTTTTCTAAAATTTCTGTCTTCGCATTGGAAAAAATGTTGCCATTGTTTATGACTGCATCGTGGGAAAATGGTTAAAGAGTTTGAAATGAAATTTTGTACATAATTAGTACCTATCTCAAGCTTGGATTTTATTGTCTAACTGGGGCCGCGATAACTCAGTTGTAGAGCGTTTATCTCTGGTGTATAGGGTCCTTGGTTCGATCCCTGCTCACGCCAAGTGAGCTTTATAGCGGACAAACACCGTGTGTGTGGGTTTTCTCGGAGTTCTCCCACTTTCTTCATTCCACCATTTCATTAATTTCTCATCATCACCGTCTCCTTTAGGGTACCCAGCATACGCGTAGGACGTAAAACTCGATGATTTCTTTCTTTTTTTATGTATCATAACTTTGATAAAGAGGGTATCGTAAGGAAAAAAAAAAGGAGTTCAATATCTATTTGTAAAATAGAATATATTACAGAGTTTTTAATAGCACACTTTCATTCATATGCGTATCCTAAGGAAGACAGGAGGCGTGAATAGTTTTCAAAAACCTAATTCTTCCGCTGCAAAGAAAGGGGTTTTCAGCTAGACTAGAATAAAAGCAATGCAATTATATTCCCTTTGTTTTTGTAGCACATACTCGCCTATTAGTTCAAACAAACAATGAAATATCTTTCTCCATGTGTCAGTTATTTACAAATGGAGAACGCTTCACTTGATAAAGGATATTACGTCTCAACACTAATAGCAATCAAATCGGGAAACTCCCGAATTATTCTTACGTGTAACTCAATTATCATAGGCCTGTCAATCGTGAAAAAAAAATATTTTTTCCCCCAAAGACCTTTCTCGTTTTTTTTTTAAAAAAAAATATTGATTTAATAAAGCTGTTTTTATCTCTAACTCCTAAATTTGGAGTATTCTCTCAGTACTTGTCTTGCGTCTTTTGACAGAAACAAAAGAAATCTTTAGTCAGGATGGCTGGCCGAAGAATATCAATCCTGAGTGTGAGAGAGTTTAATTCCTCTTCTGTATTATATGGAATTATCCACCTCTGTTAAATTGTTAAATTCTTGCTTTCTAGAAATCAAAATATAAGCGAGAGTCAGTAGTGCAAAGCATATAATACCAAAAACGCGGATGGATCTTTACGCATTCCCTTTGTGCACTTTTTTCTTTGCTATTTTAAAGTTTAGTTCAATGTGTCAAGATTATGCACCGAAGCTAAAGAACACAGTGATAATTACATAGATGGTAATAGTGGCATGACAAATGTGAGAAGAAACAAGAGAACTGTGAGAACGGTATTAGTCCAGCAGCAAGTCCAGTTGGTGAGAGCTGGGATCGAACCAGCGAAACCACGCACCAGATGTGAACGCTCTATTACGAAGCCACCGGTTCCATAGTTTTGATTGTACCGTAGAACATGAACATGGTTTTTTAAGTAATAATAAGGCTTTAAATGTACATATAAAATTTAATAAAACCTAATTTTGCGCATTAAAATCTACTGGATTTTTTTTAAATGAGTTTTTCACGACGCTGGTTTAAATTCGGGTAAGTGTTACGAGAGTTACCGTGGAACAGACGGTCAAACACATAGTGCCAATCAGGGTTGGCAAAAACCATGGTTTTTATTGAAAAATAAAAAAAATTGTTTAAATTTTTTTTTCTTTTAATCATTTGCTCTATCTATTTATATCACATATGGACAGAAATAAGTTTATTTTGCCGTGGTGTTATTATACAACAACCAGGTTATGCTGGAAGGGGTCACATAGCTTAAAGCGGAATCCAAACCGCTTCTCGGCTTACATCCGAGAGAAATTGTCCTCTATTTGAACTCGAAACCGGGACTGATTGGCCACAAATGTGATACGTCTGCCGACTCACTCACGAAGAACTCCTGATAAAAAATACTTGTACTGATCTTTAAGTTACATATTTTTTAATATAATTGTCAAGAGTCATTTCAGAAGGATAAAAAGATAAACAATTGCACAAGTGAAGCCATTATGCAGAATTACATATAGACAATTTTAAAATACTGCAGAGTGCAAAAGAACTAATTTAGTCCAAGTTAGTTCACTACGACTTTTATTAGTCCAAGTTAAGCAAATACAACGACTTAATTTGCATATCAATAAGAAAAGTGAATAAAGATACGAATTATTTGGTCCACTTTGGCTCTGACCTATTTATACATAGATACCAAAGATACTTTTGATTTCAATAAATGCCTCTCGTGGGGTTTGTATGACATCTTCATCCCCCCCCCCCAAATTACGGCATTTCGATGTATTTTGTCAATAGTAAATATTATTAAAACGAAATAATATTTAGAATTTTTCTTTGATTGCAATTGCATAACAATAAGAACAAACTATAAAAAAATCACAAATGAAACATTCATAAACTTATTAAAAAAAAAAAAAGTTAGTTGCTTTTGTAGTGTAATCTCTGAGTTACGAATGGGGAATTTAGGTCTAAATATAATACTAATAATATACGTGATAATCCACAAATGTGTGTTTATAAAAATTTTACGAACATTTACACTTTTATGAACATTTTTCGTTTTTTGGTTTAAACCACCTTGGTATAAACCAGCCAATCGAATTGAGTGGTAGAAGCTTCCGTGACGCTCGCTTCAATAAGGTCTACCGGAAAGCTCTGTCCGTTCTCCAGCCTCTGAAAGAGCAATGTCGTTTTCAGCTTGACAATTATTTTATTGTTTCAGATAATCTCCCTGGCCATTCACAATTTCTTCCCATTTGAATGGCATCTTATCAATATCTCATTTTTAGAGTCTAGAAACTGTCTCACCCGGGTTGTGAAAAATCCATTTATTTTTAAGAAAAACTCAGTGGGTTTTATTGGACGAAATTGAGTTTGTTTAAATTTTGTACATATATTTAAATACATATTCCTACTTAAAATACCATTTAAGCATTCATGTTACATTCTATACATATAACTATGGAATTTCGTTGTGGCGACGCGGTGCGTAACTTCTGGCACAGATTCCTGGTTAGATCCCCGCTCCGCAAAGTAGGCCTTGTGTTGTAAAAAGACCATTTGCATGGGTTTCTCGAGGTTCTCCCGCTTTCGTTATGCCTCAATTATCATCCGTCTTATCATGATGGTCTCCCTTAACCTCAGCGCATAATCGTGATACATTGAACTAAAGTTAAGAAAGGAAAAGAAAAATGTCCCACAAAGGAATCTGTGAGGCCCCGTGCAAGTTCCGTGGGCACACTCTGCACCATTGGCACTTGTTTATATCGATTTCTAGAAAGAAGGAAATAAGCAATTTTCTAGAGTAACATTGAGGTGAGTGATTCCTTACAGGAATAAAATCCCCTATTACATTCAGGATTCAAATCCTTGTTCCAGCCGTCATGACTGGAGATTCCTTTAGTTTCATAAAACACGCCTAACAAATACATGTGAATATTATTCTCAGATCCATATTAGAAGCCCAGCACAAATTCGATTTTTTATTGGATTTTTTTTTTAAAGTTGTTCGTTTAGCAATTATTCTATACTGAATGATAGAAGTATTTTGATCAATTTTGGATATGTAACATGGTTTCATATCCTGACGAGAAAAGTTAGCGGGAGGTAGCGAAAGTACTGAAATTTAATGAATGTGCACTTTATCAATGTCATTTCAAATTTCAATTTAAATCAAGTTAGAAACACGTTTGAAACTTCATGCTCACTGTATTTGTATGTTCTCCATTGATCTCCTTGGATTGGCCTTTAAAAAAACAAAATAAAAAAATCAGTTGAGGAATATGAACACTTTGGAGGGGGCAAAAGATAAGTTTTATCCTATAGATTAGCTTATAATAAATACAGAACTCTTATTTATCAGGGAAGAAACCCCTAGGCCTCTCCTGAATGATTTCCATGTTGTATGATTATATAACAAATAACTCACTGCCATCTAATATTTTCGCATACATCGAAGCTAATTTTAAGATGTATGTACTTAGTATTACGTTTGTTCATTTTTCTAGACCATAGCCGGAACACATTATTTTATTAAACATCTCTGTAATGGTATTTCCTAGTTTACTTCAAAGGACGAAATTTATCTTGCGAAGACAAAGACGTACAATACATAGTCTTTTCAGATGTGTAGTATTATTTAAAAAAAAGGAAAAGAAAAAAGACAATCCACATTTTTTCGGAAAATCAAGAATGAAACTGCTGTACTTTGCCAGTTGAAATTTCATTTCAAGCAGGAGTATGAAAGTCAGATTTTTTTTTTTTTTTTTTTTGTAATGAAAACTGTACCTAATACTTCAAATTTACACGTGTAACTTCCCTCCTTCCCCCACAAGAGGAATTTTCAGGTTGTTTAAAGGGGGCGTAACTACTTCCCAATTTGATACAAAAATTGAATGCTGTGAACTTAATTATACTAGAAAGGAACTACGAAAGCAGAATGTTGATTGGTTTGTTTGTTTATTAGAGTTTATCGTTTCCTTTTAGTATCGATGCAATATGATACATTGATCTATTGCTTAATGTGGAATCCGAATCCCCATAATGGGTTCGAATGTCAATGCGAATCGGACCCGGGACCATGTGCACCAAAGTCGTGCCCACTAGCCACTAGATCACCGGATAGGGCTGAGTTATAATTGGTGTATATAGTTCATTAAACTAATCTAAAGAAGAGTATGAAATGCTATCGACACATTGAAGTATTCTTGATCTCAACACAGAAACGAAATTTATGAAGCTTCAATTTTTATCAGGGAAAATGGAGCTCTAGACCGAAGTGTAAGAATGATATGAAACAGCACTGACGTCAGTTTGTTGAAAGGGTCCGCTAAAGAACCTATAAAGTGCATACTGCCCATTTGTGCTGGTGACAGTATGATTAATGTGTTTCATAAATAACTGTCCAAATCTTTAATTTTATTTCTCTTAATTTGAATATATGTCTAAGGTAGTTAATAAAAAAAAATAACGTAAGAATTATGATAGACTAATTACAATTTAATTCTTAGCATTACTGTTGTTTACTTTTATAATTGCTGAACCGGCTTAGCAGCACACATTCAGTGGTAAAGTAACTGGCAGGGAAAAGTAATAATCATGAATTCCATAATGATTATGTTACTTTTCGGTAACATATTGTGTCAGTTAGCTAGTAGTAGCTTGCATCTAGAGGTGTAGTATATTGAGGAGAGTGTAATCTGTTGAATGTATTTTATACTTGACAGGTGTCGAAAAAGTGTTTTTTGTAAACAGTGCCTTGAACCATTAGAGAATTTGTTGTCTTCTGTGAGAGGTGCCATGTTACCTTGAAAAGGATAAAAGAACCCTTGGAGAAACCATTTACTCGAACAAACATGGTAGGTATAAAGTACTCGGAAAGAGTAAGTATGTTAGAATCTCACTCAGTAATCCTTAAACTTTTTTTTTTGGAGGTACAGTGATATTTCAGGAATACATCCAAGATAATTATTATACCGCATAAAAAAAAGTGTTGTAGTGAGGCTCTGATCCACTAGGTAATCATAAGTTAAAAGACTCCTTGAAATGTGAAGAAAAATGTATTTTTGAAACAATAATACAATTTATTCTTGAATACGAATAGCGAATGATGTACCGGTACTATATTTAATATTAGTTGCTGTAAGATGGATCCTGCAAGTCTTGATATTTCTGTCCACGAGAGACTTGGCAGTAGCATGAAATTACTTTGCTTGATCTTTTCGTAGGGTTAGTGTGAAACAAGGCCAAGTTGTTGGTTCTAAGTTGTAGAGTTGTCAACGCCATTTAGTTCAATTGTCAATTGCTTAAAAACATTTGAAGAATTGTTACTTCTTGGATACTGTTGTGTATAGCGGAGTGTCGATTTAGTAGCTGACTAGATGTGGAGGTACAAGACGTATAAAGTTTATAACAAAATTGGAGAAGTTAATTGGTGTTGTGTAAGATAGGAAGTATATACCAGTGATACTTACGTATAGCGTACAAATTGTTTTGTGCTTACTAGCCTAGTTGTTAAGATGATTTCGTATGAGGTTATGGATTCATAAGTTGTTATATTGATAATAAAGAATAATTATACGAGATTGTAACCGTCTGAGACTCCATATTGAATTTCATAAATTAGCGACGAGTTTTTGTAAAACAATCCACAAAGTAGACGATGCCAGGAAACAAGTTGGTGTCATATTTTGAACCATTAGATACGGATGAACCCGATATCGAAACCTACATAAAACGGTATGAGCAATATTGTCTAGCAAATGATATACCACCTCACAAAAAAGTATGCATATTATTATCTCTCATTGGCGGTTTTATTTATAAAATTCTAAAGGAACTTGCAGCTCCATGTAAAGCACCAAGTTTGGATTATGAAAGTACTAAAGATCTTTTGGGAAAGCATTTTCAGCAAACGTCGAACTTCATCGTAGAGAGATAGAATTCCGTAATATGAAACAAGAACGTGGTCAACAATTTCAGGACTATATTCTGCAGCTAAAGAAATAAGCTAATCGTTGTAAATTTAGACCCTTCCCAGAAGACGCATTGAGAAATCAAATAGTATGTGGTTGTTGCGAAGTTGCTCCAGGGAAGATGCTCTCAGTGTCTTATTTGATGTCTTGTCCCAAATTTTATGGCTTACTCCTTTTTGACGTTTGCTTAACAGAAAGTGCACAGAAACAGACAAGTATGTGTCCTTTCAAATGTCTGGTCTTATATATATTGTTACCACACACTTAGTGCGATTTCTGCATTTCTGTGTTGAACTCCCGGGTATGGCGTCAAACAGGAAGGTTAGAATAGAGAAGTCGAAACACATTGAATGAATCACTCCTTTACTTTAGAAACAATTCAAATCAAATATATAGTTGAATTTCAACGATTCAAGAAAACAGCGGATATGTGAATTTGAATTGTATACGAATGATTTTCCTTTTTAGGGCGAGGAAAAAGCGAAACGAATGAACATCATTATATTGTTTAGCGTCAAAAACTGCTGTTGTATTCATTTTCATGCAAATTCGGCGGTAGGGTATGGACTCTTACTTTGCTTGTGTAACCTCACCATGTGAACTATATATTTTTATATTTTAGTTGCTACTGAGATGAGGTATTCTGGTTCACATGATAAGCTACATAATTTGTGAAGAAGTGCCCTCTTATTTTTGAACGTAGTCCCCTCAACGTTGAATGCAAGTATTCCACAGCTTCGGAAAGGCATGGATACCATGTTGGAAGGATTCTCTTGGTCGAGATTGGAGCCACTCGTACACCGCATTTTTTTTTATCTCTTCATCACTATTGAAATGCTTGCCTCCCGTCGGTTCCTTGAGTGGTCCAAACACATGGAAGTCACTGGGGGCAAGGTCTGATGAACATGATGAATGAACAAGACAGTTAAATTTTATTTCATCGATAGTCTCAACTCTAAAACGGATAGTATGCACTCTGGTGTTGTCATGCAGTAGGAGGACACCTGAGGACAGAAATCCTCGTCGTTTACGCCTGATTGCAGGGCGAAGTTAATTTTGCAGCAAGTTTGAATCGGCGAAGATCTATGCCGCCATTCCTTGCTCATTTTTTGGTTTGTAGTTGATGATAATGAACCAGGTCTCATCGCCATAACAACCCCTCGGCGTTGGAACGATGCAAAAGTTCCTCACAGACGTCGACGCGACGATATTTCAATTCTACAGTCAGCTGACTTGGGACCCATCTTGCAGACACCTTATTGAAATACAGAACATTATGCATACTGTGTTAAGCTGAACCAAAGCTACTATTCACTATTATGGCGATTTCTTTGTGCGAATAGGCCTATTTTCCTTTAGAAGCTGTTTCGCTGACGGAATGTTTTTGTCGGTTACTAGACGGTGAGTCTGTCCCGGTCCAGGAGCGTCCTCCATAGATGTTGTGCCACTTTTAAACTTCTTACACTACTCGTATACTTGCTGCAGGGACAAACACGATTCACCCTACTTTGCTGTCATCCTGCGATGAATTTCAATTGGTTTCACACCTTTACTACTCAAAAACCGGATCACCGAACGCTGTTCTAACGCGGTGCATGTAGACAGTGGTTCAGCCATCTTGATAATGACTTTGCCAGGTTCGTCGTTCTTCCACCAAAACTCTATCACCTGTCGGTCATTAAGTGCAACTTAAGGCATATTACTGTTACGCATCGAACCAGTCGTCCAACTTAGGACATTTGCAATGAAACGTGGCATTTTTAAGGTTTTCATTTGATCCTCCCTCGTATATGCGAGTAGTTCTTAATAAAGGCTTTTATTTTAAAATTTTACTGCTAATATTTTTTCAACAAGTTTCTTGATAATATATTTTGTCTTGTGTTCTATTTAATTATAATCGTTAGTGTTTTTACAGTCCTTTGCTACTTTAATGCGTATATTGAGCTAGCCTCATTAGAAGTAACTTTATTAAGGGAGGTGTTAGAACTTTCTTATAAAGAATTACACGGGAAATTTATTAAATACCGGGTGTTCAAAAAATGTATATACAATTTAAAATGGAATAGCTGCTATGTTATTGTGAGTATTTTAACAATAAAAGGGACATGTTACAACACAGTTCTTCCTAAATGCTCAAACTGCAATACACCAACCTGTAAACATTTTTGAGCACGATTCTCTACATTCCTGACGACTTTCTGAGAAGTTACTGGGACTGTTTAGAAACCATTCCAGTATCACACCTCGGTTCCACTAGTGACTGTGGCTTCTTACTGTGCACTACGTTCTTGACAGTCCCTTACAAGTAGAAATCTAGAGGGTTAAATCAAGTGAATGTGGCAAGATACTCAATCGGGCCCCACCTAGAGATGGGCAGAATCGAGTACTTTTGAGAATCGAGTACGTACTCGATTCTGGAGGGAGAGAATCGATTCTGGACTCGGATCGGAATCGGTTTTCTACATAACTACCCCCCCCCCCCCCAGCGCGCTCTTGCGATCTAACGGTACTTAAGTGGCAAACAATTCGTATTCAACGTTAAGTAATAACAATTTGAAGTAGTTGGCATTGTAATATATATCTTTTTATATTGCCCACCCTCTTTTTTATGCATAGCTATATATTTCATTGTTTATCCTCCTTTTCACATCTATTTGCATCCTCGTTGTTTCTGTGCACTAAATCCCACGCTTTGTAACACGCAAGCACACGAGGCTAACTGAAGTTCTCTCACTCTTTACCACTCGCCAAGTGTCGCCAAGCGAGTGGGTGGAGTTCTGGTGCATGCTGTTCACTCTGCGTTGCATGCTGTTCAATGGAATTCGGAATCAATTCCAGCCAATCAGAGCAACCGTAGGGAATCGAGTACGAAGCTCGGAACTCATTTATGAGAAAACGATTCCGAGCACAAACAGAATCGATTCTGGTTTCAGATGTCTTGGACTCGGTTTGTGAAAAGTGAGCACAAGCAGAATCGAGACCAGCTGTGCTCGGAGTGGAAGTACAGGAAAGCAGATGCTCTATCAGCCTATTTGTTGGTTACTGGTCAGTCAAACTTGAATAAAGGGATAACATTAACATAATTAATGTCACCAATATACAAGATAATTACAATTTCTAAATTGCAGGTATTCCATACGTGTATTTTAACACATACATTTGCTATAATTATTGTAGCCTTCATTCTATGAATGGCTTTATCCCGCCAGATAATAACGTTCAACAGAATGATACGTGGTCAGTACCAAAGACGTACGCAGGGTGGGTTCTTGGGGTTCGGACCCCCTCCCCGAAATCTCGATCTGCCTGTAAATTTAATATAATTTTAGGGGTAATTTTACAAATTTTAATATAATTTATTCTCATATTGAATTTGAACGCACCAGGAAAAGCTTTGGACCCCCTCAAAATAAATTCCTGCATACGTCGCTAGTCAGTACAACGACTCAGTATCGTTTCTTGTTTTTCGACTAATTCAGTGGCGGTTGTAGCCCGGGGCCAGGGCCCTCGGTCCCCCAGTTATTGAGTGACAAAAATAATTTAAGCTATTATTTATGTATTTTTGAAAGTGTATAGTAAACTCATGATATACATATCATAGTCTGAGGTCTGGCTGACCCCCACAGTTTTTAATTTCTAGAAAAGATTCTGGACTCATTACTCACAATTCACTAGTTAAAATACAATCACAATAATAATAATGAATCATGGGAATTATGAGATATGTAGTAAGTCCAGAGTTGAATTACGCATGCAGCATTTGTGGTAGGTACTGCAAATCTCCTTTAACCTTCTCTAACTGGAGTTTATACTCTGTTGAGGGTACAAATAAATAAATAAATAAATAAATAAATCCTACCACAAATCAATGGCGGATCTAGTCTGGGGCCGGGGGGCCTAGGCTCCCCAGTTTTCTGAGTGACAAAAATAATTTAAGCTATTATTTATATACATTGAAAGTTTATAGTAAACTCATAGTATACCTATCATAGTCTGAGACCTGGTAGCGCTCCCCCCCCCCCCCCCCCGTTTTTACGTTCTAGATCCGAAACTGCCACAAATGCCATCCGAATGCTATACAGCTGCTTATAATTATAAAGAAAGATGCAGGGAACTAGGAATAACTACAGCTGCGATCAAAATTGCATTTCTGTGCTAAAAGAATTGAGTTTTGTGGTGGATAAACACTATGTGTGGGTTTTATTGTTTCCACTCACTTTTGTCATTCCACTATTATTATTTTATTATTATCCACCTCATTATTACCGTATCTCTTAGCCTCGGTTCACACTCGCAGGATGTTAAACTAAATAATAATAATAATAATAATAATAATCGATTACGAGTTGAGTTAATTTATGAAACATAGTTTATTCTGAGTTGGTTGAATGTAAGAATGATTAGTTATAATTAAATCGTCCATCTTGCAATACGTTACAGGGAAACTGAGCTGATATCGTAATTTAATTCGATTCTACTTTTTCGTGTAGACCTATAGGTAATTACTTCGTTCTTCCCGATATTCATTGATTGATCGATTGGTTTAATTTTAATGCGCTTTTTCACAACCCAAGCTGATATGGAAAGCATTGTTTAAAGTAGGATACAAATTTATGGGAGTTACAGGGGCAGCATTTTTACTTGTTGTAATGACATTACACTCATCTGCTGGGAAGGGGCGTATTTTTATCCTATGTAAAAATAGTTATGTATAAGGTAATAACATCTTGTGTTAGGTACGGGGCGTTTCGGCTGGGTGAATGCGTAATTGGTCACAGAGATGTTAAAAAAATATGACGAATGTTGCCAATTACCTCAGTTAGAAAGATATTATTTATATTTGCTAAAATCCTCCTTTATTCTGTTATGAAATATTTTCTTCCTCGAATTACAATTCTCTTCAACTGAATCGGACAAACTTAGGTAATAAATCCTGGCTCTCCAATGTGAATAAACAAACATTCTACGCTATATTAAAAAAAATGCCTGTCATATGCACAGAAGCATGTTGCAATTCGCTGTGCCGCATTTGTTGCTTCTTATCTTACTGTTTCTGGTGGACTCGATTCTTACTCCTTCCATGGCTTGCTTTACTGGCCTTCTCCTTCCTCCGCTGATAACAAGACGAAACAAGGAGTACGCTACTTTAGTGAATTCAGTCGAAGCTCTTTACGCTGCGTAAGGGTTAGTTTCCCATCAGTTGGTATATGAATAGCAGAAATGTGTTCTGTATACGCAGCTTGTTGAATGCACTGCCAGGAAGGTGAGCCACTGATTGAGCATAATAAAACCGAATACAGAACCGATCCAGAATCGAAACCAGAAAACGCGTACATGAAGTCATGAACGTAGGATCACCAACGCAGGCCACTGAATGAGAATAATTAAACCGAATCCAGAATCGAGTCCAGAGAAACCGAGCACAGAGAATCGAGTACAGTAAGGAATCGAGTGGAATCGATTCTTGGACTCGATTCTGCCCATCTCTAGCCCCACTGTCTCCTTTAGCCTAACCGGCATAAGCGTGAGACTTAAAACTCAAAAATTTAATTTCATTTCATTTTTTCAATCTGGCCCCGTCCTATTCAACGTCCCAGTATGCTCTTATTCAGGTAGGTGCGTACATCTGCATAGGGGAAACACAGTAGGGTACAGCTTTGGTGAATAAAAAATGAATCATCACCAAACAAATCTCTTATAAATGATAAACGTAGTTTCTTCAGTATTCCAATGTAATTTGGCTAGTAGGTATATCTTCGAAAAAGAAAATTAGTCCCCTTGATGAAAGGCTACACCAGGCGATGATGATGTGGATCTTCGGGATTCCAATAAACATAGCTATGTTGGCTAATCGTGTCATTTAATTCAAACTGTGTTTCATCACACCACACCATTTTGCAAACAAAATTAGCATCATCATCTACTTTCGCAAGGAACCATTCACAAAGCTGAATTATTCTGTTTGTGTATCAGCCTCATTCAGTGCGTGTAACAGCTGTGGAATGTAAGCTTTAAATTTTACTCTGTAAAAATACGGATTGAATTTGTACTTCTCTTTCGTTTCACGTTAACATTGTTATATTGGTTTCTATGATGAGTGTGTAAATGCATCCAATACCTGAACAGACGATGCTTCACTTATACGAGGCCGACCTGATCTTATGTATATCCCTAATTTTTCCTTCCTTTTCAAACTGATCACACAAGCGAATAATGCTTAAGTGTGTTGGTAGTTCATTTCCATATTTCTGCCTCCGTTGCCTTTGCACTTGCACAGACATTGTCGAACTTCCAGTACCATTTCAGAATGTATCTTCGCTACACTTTCTCAACTCACTGCATAACATCGAATTGATTTACACCAAATCCATCTGTTGTTGCTGCTGAACGATAACACTGCACATTGAACCGTAGCCAACGCGAATTAAATCGTTTTTCATATATAACACATTCTTAAGGTATCCGTACTTTTTCTGACGGCCCGGTATATCTTCTTTAAATAAGACTAATGTTACATCTGTACGGTTTCGACTGCTTTTAAGAAATATTTTGAAAGCATCGACATGAATAGTTTAAATGCAAAAGAATGAACATTTGTTGATAGTGCTTACATTGTAGTTTAAGTTGTAAAAGATAGTATTGTCTGGGTACATACATTGTTTTATATAATGTCAAATGCTAATGCTTAAAAT
This sequence comes from Thermobia domestica, assembly GCF_964235325.1. Taxonomy (NCBI): domain Eukaryota; kingdom Metazoa; phylum Arthropoda; class Insecta; order Zygentoma; family Lepismatidae; genus Thermobia; species Thermobia domestica. The sequence goes on from NC_137464.1 coordinate 220,127,268, forward strand.
TTATGTTAGGTATGAAAAAGTTAATGTTGAAAATTATGTTAAACCTTCTGTTTGATTTCCTTAGACCACAATTACTATTGACTTTTTATTCTTAATGACTTCAATGTGTTTTTCTCTATTTGTGATTTAGAACGACACAAATGTTTGATATACAGGGTAGTGCAGAAGTCAGTTTATCCCAAAACATGTGTCTGTGAATATATGTATAAACTGACTTATTAGTATGTAATGCTTGTTTTCCAACGTGCGTTTGTTAAAAGAAATTAAATTTAAATAAATAAATTCAAAAACTTCTTACTCTGCTTTCTGAATACTCTTGCATATTTATTAAACAATTATTTATCAGTCGTCGTCGGGTTTTTTTAATTTTTTTTTATTGCGCGTTACAGATGGCTTTTTTATTATATGATTTCTGACAATGATGTTTAATAAGTCCGTGACAACGTACAGAAGATTCATATGAGAGGATACATTCCGAGTTTGTTTACATAAGACAACTTTTCACCCGGCGTATGGTAACAACAGTTGTACAATAGTTTGTACTGTGTATATCTTCTACACTATATTTTAAGGTCATGGTTTTGTCATGCCTATATATATATTGTGAGCTTCGTTTTTTATTTATTTTTTTTATTTATGCATGTAATATGGATTTGTAAACAAATTATCTTATTAATACTTTTTGGAATAGTGAGGAGGATCTGATTTTATAAAAACACGAAAGTAATGAAACTGTTTTTTCTTGGGTATCGGAGTGAACGAGTCGACCACCATTGGTACCTCGAACGATTGCAAGAAAGAGAAATGTTAGAAAGGAAACTAAATAATCGTAGGTCTTTAAGGCCTAGAGACAACAGAACATAACGGTTTAGATGGATATTATTGATATTAAATATTTATTAAAATAAAAGGAAAATAAGCAGAAATATTTAAAATTGCCAAAAATGAACAAATGAAATTATATAAAACCAAAACGATGTAACGAGCGAAATATAACTCACATTCTATATTACAATATAGCCTCCAAGTCAAGTGATACATGTGCCAAATGGGATCTATTGTAATCCATATAGAAATATTGTATGGCATGGCCCTGAGAAAATTTGGAATATTGCTTAAGCCACGATAATATTAATGTGTGTCTAGGGAAATCAAGTTAAAATTATAGCAACCTTCTCTATGGCATAGACGTATTTACCTTAGAACCTTGGCAGTTGAAATTTGGAGAGGGAGAGAAAAGATATTGTTGAACTTTTTCCTCTATATATCCTACAAATAAGATGTTGGTTGGAGAACACCCGAAAAACGGAAAAGGTGGAGTGAACTACATGAATCAGAACTGTCATATTAGTGGGGTAGGTCGAATATGGTTTGCTATGATGGCGGAAACGGATTCAATAGTTTCCGTGACTCCTCTACCATGCAACATTAATTTCCTCTTTATTGTTAATGTTTTCCTTTTTCCGGTGAATGAATGTGAACGGAAATACAGTCCAAATCTTGATGAGAAAGAATTTTGTGAAAGTAATGTAATGTTTTTCTTTAAGGGAAGAATTCCAACCTATTCCATCAAATGCATATTCCGTACTTTCTATAGCCATTCTTTTGTCAAGTAATTGCATAAATGCAATTATATTTCCATCCCCAAAAACCAACCTTGAGAAAACAAGTTTATATTTCTAAGAAAAATAATGATGCGATCAAAATTAAAATTATCTCTTGCAGTAAATGTAGGATTTTGTGGAGGTTATAGGCGTGGAGAAATGGCTATATATCGTGTATATGAAACCCAAATTATGACAAATTAATCTGATCAAATAGTACTTACGAGTAACTTGAGTATTTTATTTTGAATAATTGTTTTGTCTCTGTTACACTTCCTACAAGGTTTGAGCTGGCTTTTAGCATTTTCATATTGGGATTCTTTAGATAATATAAGAGGGTAACAGAAAAGAAAAATGTAGAAAATGTATTTTTAAGAAACTATTTCCTGTTCGACAATAGATATAGAGGTGATATCCAAATAACGCATCAAATTCTGATTCATCTTCACGCAAAGGAATCTTAATAATCATTTTACTCACTGGAGATCCTAATACACAGTAAGATTTCCTTGCAGAACTGTTGAATCTTCTCTAGAACCCTAGCCACAAATAAAAAAAGAGGAAAATTTTAATAGTTTGACTGATTAAATGGTTATTTCAGCGCCGAGACTATATTAGACAGTGAAAATTGGATCAATGCATGATTTGCTTCCTGGTCGAACACAACCAAAAATTTATGTACTATTTAGCTGTATATTCTTAAGTAAAAGAAAAATGAAAAAAAAATGATGGTATAAATCTTACTTTATTTGTGATTCCTTTAGTTTAATTTGAACTGATATTAGGAGTTCTAACATCCATGTGTTCGGCTTTCGCAACTTCGATTCTTGGTGGGAGATCGTGTCGCTCGAATTCCACGATAAGCTGTAGGTCAACATCTCATAATAGCCTCGGCACTGAAAGATACATAAATTCAAATTTAACCAACCAATTCTTTTCGTAAGGTTTCAGTTGCTCTGCTGCCTTATGCGTAGTGTAAGTTGTTGTTATTGCTCTAACATTAATTTAGTCTGTTTCTAATGTATTCAGCAGATAAAAACCGCATTGAGTACTCAACCAATCGGCATGAATCAGAGATAGGTATCTGAAAAACTATTGAAATTGTCTATAGAGAGAGTGATAAACAGGAAATAACCCCTAAAAATAAAGTTTTTAAACCAAATACTGTGTTAAAATTATTTTTGTTGTAATTTAAATAATTCTTTACTGGAGTTAGACAATTTGGCCAGCGTTTATGTGTATGTTTACAGACGGCTACTAGTTAATTACATTTTTTTTTTAATTTAAGATTAAATTGTATCCTTGTTTGCAACATAATACCTAAAATGGCTTTTCAACCTGAAAATTAATTATATTAAAGGGAGGAGGACTAGATTGATCTGTTTTACTTATTTTCACAGGTTACAGATGGAAGTGCCGGTGGTGATCGTACAGAAGGTGTGTTATTAAAAGATATCCCTCCAAGCATTGGTAATTCTGTCAGAAATGACCGACTTATTCTGCCTAGTCATTTATCGAGCCCTCCATTTTCGGAAACTGAAACAGGTAGTGCTTCATGTGAAGTATTAACTGGTCAACAGAAATCAGCCTTATGTGAATCGACCACAAATTCGTTTTCTGTTCTTGAAAAGAATGAATTAGCATTCAAAATAAAAGTCGAAATAAGCGAAATAGATTCTGTTGAACAAGATGAGGAATTGAATCTTCCGGTTACTGAGAAAGAGAATGTTGATGTAATTGATGAAGTATTGAATTTATTACAAACTTCTGTCGATTATCTGGAGACAAAGGAATCCATCAAAAAGGAAATTTCAGGACAAAATGATCAGAACGTTATTAGAAGCTTGGAACAAGATATAACGCCGAATAACGAAGATAACGTTTCTCTGAAAGGTGGTGATGATAAAATTGGTAACATTTCTGCCGCGACGAGGGTGAAATTAGAAGATCCGTGTAGCTCAGTTGCAGACAGTACTGATGGTACTAATGTGAACCCATCGGAGATTGATCAACGAGCATCTATAAATGTCAATATTCCTGGAGACAGAAACGTAGACAATACCCTTGACATAGCTACTCAGAATTCAAAGGATTGTATGTAAGTAATATTTATATTTCTTGTTATAGGTTATGTGAGATCTATGTTTTCCTTCGTTGTTTAAAGTAAGAGCTGAATATTCCAATTAAAAGTAATACAGACTGTATAGGATGTGTAAAGTAAATGTAAGCTAAAACTAAGCTCCCTGACACGAAACTTCAAACGGTGAATGTAGCTGATTGAGAGATACGTGTTCAACACATCGCGAGTCTCATGGCTGTTGTTGCTGGCTTTCTTCACCCGAGTTCTCCGCATCTTTCTCTAATAGCTTCCTAATATCCTCTCGACTTGGAAAAACGCCTCTCTTCTGATTGCGTCTAGTTTTCCCTAATTTTTAGCACCTTTTTATTGAGGAATTTCTCGAGAACCCTCTAGGATTAAGACTGACTGAAGAATCATTGTAGCAATATATATATATATATATATATATATATATATATATATATATATATATTATAGGCAAACGCTTGGAGTCAGTATAATTATATATACATACATATATATATTGGAGGGGACAGAAACCGTGTCTGAAGTGGCGTCTCCTGTAGGATTGACGCCCGTGGATCTTTGCACGTTGCAGGACCAACAAAAGATGGTCTCTCACCTTTCATACCACATGCGGAGGGACGATAGAGCCTCTTTGGTACTGTCACGGTCACGGTCTTACACCATTAATTAAATTGCCACTATAGATTCCCCGAAAAAAGCCTTGACACGTGAGTAATGGCAACGTCACTGTGAGCTGTCAGAGACCTTCTCTTGCTAGTTTCCTATATGCGTTGATTACAAATTTTTGTTATACACCATCAAATTTTAAACCATATGTACAGGGGTAGACAAAAAATCTAAAAACACTTCATACAGGACACGTAAGTTTGGCCCTCCACTGTACAACACGTTGCGGTTGTTGATCGTTTTTTGTTTTCAATGCGTCGTGTGGACCTTCCTCTTCCGTCAGCAGTAACTAGTTCACCTGTGAGTGTCGTGGTGTGAAAATGGTGCGGTAAAATGGGGGACCTGACAGAGGCATGATCGTTGGTGCCCGTCTGGTTGAAGATACAGTGGCGAACATTGTTGGGGTATCGAAAGGCACTGTGTCTAGCGTCACGAGAACATACACAATTCATGCGCAAACGACGTCTGCAAAGCAGAACAGTGGTCGAAAGACAATCCTGTCAGATAAAGACCGGAGGGCATTAAAACGGATTGTAGCAGCTAAAAAGAAGACCACTGCAATGAAAATTACATCTGAACTCAATTTCCGGTTTCATCGAAAACAGTGAGACGGGAACTTCATAAAATGAAAATTCATGGCAGGGCCGCTATCGTCAAACCCCTGGTCACAGCAGTAAATGCGAAGAGGCGTATCCAGTGGTGCAAGAACCACAAGGCGTGGACTCGTGAGCAGTGGAAACACGTAATGTGGTCCGATGAATCGACCTTCACCTTGTTTCCAACAACCGGTCGTGTTTACATATGGAGAACACCGTCGCAGGTCTATGATACAGACTGTCTGCTCCCAACTGTAAAGTATGGGGGTGGTTCTGTTACAGTATGGGCTGTGATACCGTGGTTTTCTGTAGGTTCCATCATAGCCCTACACGGAATGATGAATACTAAGGCGTATGAGGCCATTTCGGGGAACCAGGTTCTACCCATGGCACAAATATTGTTCCCTAATGGTGATGGCATCTACCAAGATGATTTGGTACCCTGTCACGCTGCAAAAACGATTATATCATGGTTTGAGGGGCATGACCAGGAGCTATCACACCTCCCCTGGGTCCCACAATTATCAGATCTGAACATCATTGAACCATTGTGGTCTGAGTTAGAAATGCGTGTTCGGTCTCATTACCCTCCACCAGCATCCCTTAAGGAACTGAAACATGTTTTGGAGGAACAATGGTACAAAATTCCACACACCACGATTCAGGAGCTGTATACGTCCATTCCACGTCGGAACCAAGCTGATTCGGACGCAAAAGGAGACCCCACACCATACTAGGTATGATTTTCATACTTTTGCAAACGTTTGATTTTTTTTTTTTTTTTTTTTTTGTCCAACCCCTTTATATTATATACTTATAAAGTTTTTATCTTGTTTGTGTATTTTCCGTTATTTATCTTGTCATATCGATTGCCAAAAAAACGTAATCATTTTTCAGCAAATTCTCGTAAGACATATATTCCCCAACAAACTCATTATATAGATATTTAAGGTTAGTAGCATCACGACGAAATATACATTACCTCTTACTAATTACTTTGACTTTCGAATATGTTTGTGCAGGGTGAAAGGAATCTAAATGTTTCTGTCTTCTTCTTGTAAAATAATCGAATATTTTTCTGATTTTCTATAAAATCATAAAACATATCAAAAGAATAATTTTTACGTTCATCAGTTGGAATAACCAGTGGTCGAAGTGAGATGGTATGCGGTGGTATGCCATACTGCCTCTGGGTTTTCAGTGATGAAGACACTGCCTCTTGTTTTTCGGTGATCAAGACATACCGTCATTGGAAATTGTATGCTAATATACGTATAATCAATCCATTTTTATACACAGTAATTGACGAATAGCTTTGCACGTCAAAGATTGTAAGTTGGCAACACTTACATTTTTGTTATCTTTTCCTATCTCTTGTTTCTAAAATGAGATATCTAAAAACAAGTTCACTCGTTGGTCCTATGCAAGAACTCGTGTTGGTTGCAGATAAAGGGCCACATAACAGAAAGGAATGAGTCATTGCCCAATCCAAACAAAAGGCAGTGTATTGAAGTTGCGACTCGTGCAAACTGAAATCAGAAAGTAGTGTTATGAGTTCGTCAGGATTCCTTTTGTGTCTACAATGATAAAGAAATACATAAGTGAGTCCGGTATTTACGAGAAAAAATATAGTTGAAATCAAAATAATCTTTTGGTTTGCTTGTGTTTTATTTTATTTTTTTCTTTGCTTATTGTTTTATATAAGAGTTTTATATTTTATAGTGACATATTCAATTGTTTCTTTCTTATGTATATGTGTATCTCTTGTCTTAATACATATAATTACCGTATTTTGCGCATAGGTGGATTTAGAGTTGTCTGTTGTGGGGGCGGACCTTCCGGGGGTCTGGAATACCTCTCAGTCGAGTGGGGGTTCACGAGCTCTCCCGCGGGAAATTGTTTAAAAACTTATTGTAAAAACTCGGTTTTGATCATTTTCATTCTCTATAATACAACATAAGGAAATATTTATTTTATTTTTCTCAGAAAGTTAAGGGTGGGGGCAAAGCCTCTCCATGCCCTTTGTAACTACGGAGAAACTCTTTCATGGTTTTGAGTCATTGTGTACATAGAAATGCAGTCTTCTGGGCAACATAACCTCATTGTCTTTCAACATTTAGATAGATGGTTTGTCGAATCAAAATGGTAATAAAACATACCGCCTCTGCTTTTTTTCCACTTCGAACACTGTGAATAACAAAATCTTTACTTAAATAGAAATGCTGGTATTTCATATTTAAATTTTAATTCTGCCTCTCTAAATCGTTGTTGTAGTTGCTGATATTTAGGTTGATACATGCTTTTGTAATATATATATATATATATATATATATATATATATATACAGATGGTGATCAGAAAAATGGAAACACCTGAACGAAATTGCAACTTACCAGATTAATATGGTGTCGGGCCACCTTGCGCCTTCAGAACAGCCTTGATGCGACGTGGGATGGAGGCATAGAGGTCGTGAATGGTAGCAAGTGGAATTTTACACCATTTCTCGTGCAGGGCATCGGCCAGTTCTGTGAGAGAGGATGGAGGTGGAAATCGTCGCCGGAGTCGTGTTTCCAAGACGGACCACAGATGTTCAATTATGTTGAGATCTGGGGATTGGGCGGGCCAGGGGAGGTGTTGAACTTCATCCCGATGTTCCTCAAACCACGCTGTAACAACACTAGCTGTGTGGGTGGGGGCATTATCATCCTGGAAGATGGCGTCATTGTCCGGCAACAACATCCGAACCATAGGATGCAAGTGGTCTCCTAAAATTGCGATATAATCGTTGGCAGTGATTCGTCCGCTAAGTGTGACCACAGGACCCAATGAAAACCATGATATTGCGGCCCACAGCATCACCGAGCCGCCGCCATGTTACACAGTTGGGCGGAGACACTGCAGATCATAAGCTTCTTTGGGCGTTCTCCACACATAAACACGGCCCGTGGTTGGGAATAGGGTAAAGGATAACTCATCCGACCATATCACACGTTTCCAGTCCTCAACGGTCCAAGTTGCATGGTCGCGGCACCATTTGCGGCGTGCGAAAGCGTTATGGTCCCTGATGAGCGGTTTGGCCCGTGCAACACGACCCCGTAAGTTCATGTCATGTAATTCGTGGCGGACTGTGATTGTCGAAACAGGGTGGGGAGGTGCTGATTGAGTTTCTCCGTCACTTGCTCCGCAGTGGCACGACGGTTCTGCGTGACAATGCGCTTTAATACCCGGCGTGACCCGTCACTCATGATTTTCTTCCGCCCACTGTTCCGCTTCCCTGATGTGGTTTTCCCGTGTGTTGTGTAGGCAGTCATCACCTTCGACACTGTCCTACGCGACACACCTAACACAGTAGCCACTGCCGTCACACTCACTCCACATAACCGCGCACCAACAATTTGCCCTCTTTAAAAATCTGAGAGGTCTCCCATTTTACACTATCTCCGTCTGCTGCAGCCACTGGACACTGCGCCTGACGTAGTATGGAGACCGACCTAACACACCACCACCAGCGGTCCGGCGCTGCGGGCGCCACGACACAACTGCCAACCCATACATCTGACGTGTTGCCAACTACAAATGTTTCCTTTTTTCTGATCACCATCTGTATAATTATTAGCTAACCAGCCCGGTTGCATTAAAAATTTTATAAGACGAAAGTTTAACTACATCCAGATGGAAGGCAATGCATATCACTAGGTAATAATTCCTTATTTATCTGTTTAGTCTATTTTTCTTTAATAATTTCTTCTACTTCCAATTAACATACTCGTAAAGAGTAATCATTTATTATAGAGAAAATACTTTGAGTGCTTAATTCTAATGATAATATTTTTAATATAGTTTTTATCCGTATCTCCATTTAATGTTTGTATTTAAATGAGTTAATACAATTAACAGGCCTTTTATATTTATTTTCGTTTTACTAATACTAAGTTTAGAAGATAGACCTCTATAACTGCTAAATATGTTATAATTGAATAAACAGTGGCAAGGATAAATGCACTAATGTACGAAGTTATTGCAGATAATAATACAGATAAAGTAATTAAATTATAATAAGTGTATTTAACAAATCGTAATTTCGTCTTTAAATTATATTGTAATTTTCGTATGGAATCTTCTATTAATTTTATTATTATTATCTTATAATTTTATTATTTTATTATTTAATTTTATTATATATAAACATATATTATTTATTATTTTATTATTTTCTACTATTAATTTTATTATATTAATTTATTATAAATATGTTTAGGTAAATCAACCTCTTTCATTTGGTATATAATAAGTGAACAGAGTATTTAAATTGACTAGTGATACTTCTATATTAAAAAAAAAGGTTTCACTATAAATTAGATAATAATAATCTTGATTTAAATATACGTTTGGTATGTTTTTAAAGTACATATGTACTTAGCTCCTAACATTAGAGAAGCTAGAAGTTAATTTAAATACGCTGATAAACAAGTTATTCCAGAAGGGCAACATAATTTAAAAGATCCTAACGATTATTTAGAACCTCAATCTATAAATGTAATGCTATCAGAAAACGTTTGAAAAACGGACTAGAAATAGGAACAGATAGTGAATATGGAATTATAGATGACATTGGTAGTTCTTGGTTTTAAGCGTGAAAGGGTTTTAGAAAACAATAACAACATATTGGAGGCAAACTGCCAAAACTTCACCATTTCAACATCATTAATATTCATCGTAATGCAGCTGATGGAATGTTTCTTAAAATTGAAGGAAATAGGCACAAGGAAACAGAAATTATAGAATCATTTAAAACAGATGCTGAGTTTAAACGCAGAGTTGTATATAAACCTTTTTAGCATTTATTTTCCTATAACGAGATAAGATAGATCAAATTGAGATAAAAATAACAGATAAGGATGACAATTTAATTGATTTCGGTAGAGCAATAACAACAATACTTTTTATAGATTTTCTCTATAATAAATGGATAGCACTGAAGGTTATGAATTACGAAGTTTTTCTTCAAATAGAAAAACTAATAATTTGAATGATCCTAACAAAGATATTGACTTTGATTGTAATGTGGAGATGGCTTTAGTCACACTCAGAGCAAATTGTTATATCATTGCTCTCAATTTGCTTTGTGTACATTCTCAAACTGGAGACAGTTCGTGGAAATCTCGCGATAAAATGCGTAGATAATTTCTTTCCATTCTTCTCACAAATAGAAATTAAAAAACACGGACTTGTTATACTTAAAATTGAATTATCTGGAGTAACTGCAATTGTAACTGGAACTTTAGAATTATTTAAACCAGAAGCATCATACTTAAAGCGAGCAGAATTTCAAATAAATAATAGACTTGAATTTAGAAAGAAATTTAATGTTCATTCTATATTAAGATTAATAACTGTTTTTTAAACGATTATAAATAAATAATGTGGAAAGGAGAGTGGAAATTTACATTTACAAGTGCCAATAATATTAATGATGTTTTATATAAAGGAGTAGGATCTGGATTAGGTGAAACTACTTTTCATAGTGGAAAAATAGAAATAAAGGGTCTAAAAGAATGCCTATAGTGGAAATGAAAATATTTACGAGAGTAATTTGAAGTTGAAGATACTGGAAGGACTTAAAATCACACATTTCTTTTACATATATCAATGTGTTCAAAAATCTGTCACTGATTCATTCTTTAAGTTTCGCGCCACAACAAAATTTGATATGAATGAGTTTGTAATAGTAGCAGTTCAAACTGGTAGAAGTTAAGATCAAATAAAAGATAATAACAAATTTGATCATTCTAAGGTATTTATACGTTAAGAATGTTACAGAAAATAGAGATGGTTAAGAAAACTATTTTAAGATCTATGGAGATTACTCTCCATTTAAGCGAATAACATGTCGAAATACGGAAATGTGTTATGAACCATAAGAATTCATTAAAAATAGATCAATGTATGTATTGTAGTAGAACAAAGAATGTATTTGTAAATGAAAGTATATAAAACTTATTGTGGAATTTGCAGATGCTGTAGCTGAAATACAATTTAGTATGCGATTTTAATTGTCACAAGAATTTTGCTATTAATCTAAAAATTAAAAGGTAATTTTAAATGCATTTTGCTGTAATATCTTGGCTTTCACAAAAATATATCCATAAAAGCTGTAAATAAAAACTTTCTGTGACAAACAGCAAGTCATATTATCTTTGTTCTTAAAATTGAGAGTATTGAGCAAAAACCCGTTAATAGTTTAAAAGAATTAGGAATAAACGAATAATATAAAATTCAGATGATGGAGAAGATAAAAGCTTAGTTTGGGAAAATATCTTAATTGAGTGTGATATATTCAAAATACTTTTTCCTTCCTGATTTACAAAATCTGTGGCAGATAAAATGACGGATAAGTTAGTTGAAGATGAATTGTGTATTAAATATACTGGTTTAATAGATGGTTATCCAAGTTTAGAATTGTTTTAATAAAATTGAATATTAGTACATTTAGGTGAGAACGATAAAACTTATTACCACAAAGGTATAATGAAGATACAGAACAGGTGTTAACAAAGATGAAAACAAAAAGCTGTTTATGTGTTATGGCGGCTTAAAATCTGTTCTGCTCCTCGCCGTCTTATCTGCTGCACCTGGGAATTTTAGCAGGACTTTTCCCTTCCTCCCCTCTTTTCAAAAATGTATCATGTGACTAGCAACTCAATTCGTTGAAACTAACAGCTTATTTGTTAAATGTGAAGACAGCTTATGTATAGCGTGTTTACACTTGAGAGAAGAAGATGCAAACTTCAGTCTCTGTAAACGGGATCTGACAAGCACTCGACAACAAGGCACTTTGCATCGTTCAACTTTGATCAGCAAGTTATACATGGGAGAGGTTGATATCTCAATTCGTTTGAAACAAGCAGACCTAATATACTATCGAAATTACCAAATATTCTATTTGAAGTGAAATATACATTTGTATTACAGATTTTATTGAGAGCAAAAGTTAAAGAAAAAACTGTGGAAAGACAAATTTAAATTGGTATAGAGTAAATGGAAATCATTTCAATAAAATAATTACGGATCTTACAACATATGGTGTAGTATTAATATTCCATAACCATATCAACCAGTTGAAAAAAAAATAATTAACATAGTTCCTTTTCTCATATTTAAAAATAAAAATATGTACAGTACAGATGAAGCATTTTACGTAGAAATTACTTATACAGAAGCTTGTTTACTGTATCTCCGACCATTTTTAATTGGTGGTGCCACCTGGCGTATCTTGCTGGAACTATAGGTTTGCTGGCGGAAGCAGTGTTGTGTCTGACCTTGTAGGGGCGTGAGTGTTTTTAATGAGTATTACCAATAGGCGCCGAAAATCAACCGTTCTTGGGAGAGTTGCGTAATGGCCCTTATCCATGCTAAGTTTTCATATGTACGGAATGTGAAACTGTCGGGTGTATCGGCTGACACTCGGATTGACTACTCCGAAAGCTATTGTGACCCGTTACGCACAACAGGCTCTCCTTCCGAAACATTCACCCACGAAAATCACCAGGAGAAGATCTTCAAGCAAAGTACTTTCTTCGGTGGGAATTGCCTCTTTCCCACGCAGTTGAACAAAGAAGTCTTTCATCGTTTTTTCATATATATATATTTAAAACATTGCTTTGAAGTGAGAACATTTCAGTAAGCGGCGGAGCTTGTCAGTGTTTCTCCCTGACTTATTAATATGCACAGTATATATTCTACAGTTATTTGAAACTGAATTAAGTGCTTTCTTTAATCGTTTATGGAAATATTGCAGTAGATTAGAGCAGATCAGAGTGGACCAGGTGTCCAAGCGTCAAATCGTCGCCAGCCACATCGCTTTACCAGCTTGTTATCTAAACATTCTCAGGGGGGCGCGGTGGCTCAGTGGTAGAGCGTTCACCTCTGGTGCTTGGGGTCCCGGGTTCGATCCCAGCCCCCGCCAAGTGAACTTTGTGGTGGACAAACACCGTGCTCGTGGGTTTTCTCTTGGTTCTCCCGTTTCCTCCCACATTCTTCATTCCACCATTTCACTCATCTCTCATCATCACCGTCTCCTTTAGCCTAACCGGCATAAGCGTGGGACGTAAAACTTAAAGATTTCATTTCATTTCACAGAAACTTTGTTCGTCAGTGTAGGAAAATTTTCCCCTCATGGCTTTATGGTTGTTACGAGATTCGGATATGAGGGTAACTTGATGATATACAAGCTGTACAAAACATGAAAGTGAATGCAAGATACATTCAAGAATTCATTCTGACACCTATTTGTCGGAGAGAGATCCCACAATTGTATGAAATGGGAGCGAACCAGGTGATGATCTATATGGACTAGGGTCCAAGTTATACCGCCAGAACATCACTACACTTTTATCAGGAAATGAAGAGGAAGTAGAAATTCTTGTCATTCCGTTTAAAGAGATGCCTGTGAAAAGCCCAGATGCCACCCCAATGGATGTGTGCGTATTTGGACTGTTGAAACGACGTCTTCAACATCGCTGCCCGGTCACTGTGGATGGTCTATGGAAAGGTTGCAGGGAGGAGTGAGACAGAATTCCCGTGCCTGTTATTCGCCGGAGCTTCCTGCAATGGAAACTGCGATGCCGTGTGATAGCCTACAACGTAAAACGAAAAATGACAAACGGAAAAATTGTAAAGGAAAAAAAAGAGACTGATTATCAAATAGACATTAAACATTGACTTTAAATAGTAAAACAGACTTGGAAGAAAACATGTCATCCATCACATAGTCATGTCAATAACACACAGTAATTTGGAGTATGTTGTAATAGAATCCATAAGCAAACAAAAATACATATTGCACAAGTACATACGGGTATATTACGTATTACTGTTAATTTACTGTAAGTATTAAAGGTGTTTAACATATAACAGACGAACATCATGTCATGCATCATGTAGCCATGTCATTCATACTCAATCATTTGAGAAACATCCTGAATGAATATACACAGCACGTCAAACAAATATTCAAGTATTTTAGATCCTTGTTTATTTTTGAATAAATGTATTTATGTGCATTGCCACATTGTTTGTCGCAATTGATAACAAAATATTGGTCGTCAAACTCATTACACTAGATCACTCTATACTACATGCAATACTATGATATAGTAGATACATATGTTTACACATTCACACACAGTACTATTTGTCACAATAAAATATTGATTGCCATGTCATACCCATTAGAATACCTCATTCTATATTACATACAATTTTGCGATATACTATATACACATATGTTTAAATATACACACACACAATACTATCACACATACTTTACAAAACATTCTAGTTATAAGTTTCTGTAAGATTGTGAGCAACTTCACGCGGAAACCAATAGATTTCCTTTTGATCTGTAATATAATCCACACAAAAATAGCAAAGTATTCTGTATGTTGACAAATACACGTCGCACCAGTTTTCTGGTATATTGTCCTCTTTTTTTCTATTGGACCCGCGGCACTGTGGACTGATTCTAGGAAATAATGGCAACGGAAAAAGTGGCAAAATGGAAAATTCCAATAACTTCCATAAACTATCCATGCACTTCCACTAACTTCTATAAATATTGGAGAGTAATTCCAATATCAATTAAGAATACAGTGCATAGAATATGTGGAATTTTCTTCGTTTTCTCAGAAGTTTGTGTTCTTTTTTTCTAATCCAGCATTTAAAATAGCACAATTTACACAACCACTTTAATTATTCGCACAATACAATTTACAAATTTAAGTGAAATTTGATACAAAAATTCAATACAAAAATACAATTATTTTTCAACGAAAACTGACTAATTTAAGTTAATCCTAGGTCACATATACACTATGTGATCAAAAGTATCCGGACACCTGGCTGAAAATGACTTAAAAGTTCGTGGCGCTCTCCATCGGTACTGCTGGAATTCAATAGGATGTTGGCCCACCCTTAGTCTTGATGACAGCTTCCACTCGCAGGCATACTTTCAATCAGGTGCTGGAAGGGAATGGCAGCCCATTTTTCACGGAGTGCTGAACTGAGGAGAAGTATCGATGTAGGTCGGTGAGGCCTGGCACGAAGTCGGCGTTCCGAAACATCCCAAAGGTGTTCTATAGGATTCAAGTCAGGACTGTGCAGGCCAGTCCATTACAGGGATGTTATGTTCGTGTAACCACTCCGCCACAGGCCGTGCAGTATGAACAGGTGCTCGATCGTGTTGAAAGATGCAATCGTCATCCTCGAATTGCTCTTCAACAGTGGGAAGCAAGAAGGTGCTTAAAACATCAATGTAGGCCTGCGCTGTAAGACTGCCACGCAAAACAACAAGGGGTGCAAGCCCGCTCCAAGAAAAACACCACCACCTCCGAATTTTACTGTTGGCACTACATACGCTGACAGATGACGTTCACCTGGCATTTGCCATATCCACACGCTGCCATCGGATCGCCACATTGTGTACCGTGATTCGTCACACACCACAACGTTTTTCCACTGTTCAATCGTCCAATGTTTACGCTCCTTACACAAGCGAGGCGTCGTTTGGCATTTACCTGCGTGATGTGTGGCTTATGAGCTTCCGCTCGACCATGAAATCCAAGTTTTCTCACCTTACGCCTAATTGGCATAGTTCTTGGAGTGGATCCTGATGCAGTTTGAAAATCCTGTGTGATGGTCTGGATAGATGTTTGCCTATTACACTTTACGACCCTCTTCAACTGTCGGCGGCCTCTGTCAGTCAAAGACACGGTCAGCCTGTACGCTTTTGTGCTGTACGTGTCCTTTGACGTTTCCACTTCACTGTCACATTAGACACAGTGTACCTATGGATGTTCAGGAGTGTGGAAATCTCGCGTACAGACTTCTGACACAAGTGGCACCCAGTCACCTGATCACGTTCGAAGTCCGTGAGTTCCGCGGAGCGCCCCATTCTGCTTTCTCACGATGTCTAATGACTACTGAGGTCGCTGATAATGAGTACCTGGCAGTAGTGGCAGCACAATGCACCTAATATGAAACCTGTACATCACCTGCTACAGGGTCGCGTTGCCGAAGCGTAAGACGAACTGCAGGAAATTGTATGAAAAGTATGTGGCCGGTTCAAATGGAAGAAAGTTGTCACAATGGATGAATCATATGTCCGTCTCACTGCTGGTGGTCACATACGGGCGCTCACATATGTGCCATTGACGGCAAGGGACGCAGCAATTCTAGATTGTATGCTTAAGATTTTCAGAATATCCGAGGGTCACTAACTTTAGATCACTTCCACGTACCGTAATCATCTTTTTGTTTGTCAACCTTAGGCCGGATCCTTAAATGTGTACTGGTTGATCTTAAATGTGTTTCAATCATGTTCCTTCTTTGCACTGTATTATTTATTTATGTATTTATTTATTTTACAGTGTTGAAGGTGAGAGGAAGATAGTATTGACCAATATTTCTACTGTTACCGAAGATGAATTTGTTGGGGTAAAGACAGATCGAGAACATAAAACAAGTAATGGTAAGAGAAAGCGACGTACGTGTGAAATATGTTTCAAAGATTTCTCACATTCTTGGTATTTGAAGGAACATTTAAAGAGACATTCAAATCCAAATGCCCGCGACTGGGGTTGTGCAATTTGTGGCGAATTATTTGGACGCCAATGGTCAGTTAATGTACATCTAAAGCTTGTTCATAAGAAAAAGAAACCATTCGTGGAATATATAGAAACGAGTTGTGACATATGCAGCAAGAGAGTACCAAAATTGGAGCTGAAAGCACATATTCGCAAGCATGGGTATCCTTGTTCTTTATGTAATAAAATATTCGATAAACATAGATCAAGACACGATCACATTATGAAGACTCATCTAGGTCAGACACTTCATCCATGCAATATATGTGGAGAGCTTATCAAGAAACGTATGTTATCGGAGCATATTCGGTCCCACAAGGAATCAACACAATGTGAAATTTGTGGTGCTAAGCTCTCGAGCCCAGCTTTACTTAAACTTCATTTGACAACTCACACAGGTGAACAGCCTTTTGTATGTGATATTTGTGGCCGAAAATTTGCACGGAAAAACAATTTACGAACGCATTTGAAACTTCATGCGGGAGAGTATAACATTGTGTGTGATTTATGTGGTAAAAGATTCGCTCAAAAGTGGAATTTGCAAACACACATGCGGTCATGTTTGGAGAATTCGTGCGCAACAGTGACATCGTAGCGTATTTTATTGTAATTTTTTGTTTGAACAGTTCAGTATTATTATTATTATTATTTATTATTTTTTTTATTTTATTTTATTTTATTTTATTTTATTTTATTTATTTATTTATTTTTTTTTATTTTATTTTTTTTTTTTAGGATTAAGCAATACATCTGCACACTATTTGGTATTCATATTTTTGCGAAGATAGATTATTAAGGACTTGATTTAAGTAAATGAATCAACTCAATAAATACTGATATTATTTATTTATTTCTTAGAAAGTTTATTAACTTTCAGTTCAAGAAGCATAATTTACGGAAAGGTTTCTACCATGATTTGAAGATATTTTGCAGTTCTTGTGTTAAGTGTTTAAGAATTTTAATAATAGTGTGAATGTCGTTTAGAGCCAGTTTTCTATAACCTAACTGGTCATGAAGTATTTACCGGATATTTTTGTACATAATAATTTTTTACAGAGGGGAAATATGTTTTTGAAATTATTATCATATATAAAGAATCATTAACAAAAAGTTATATAATACACCTTTATTAAATAAATCCTTTTGTGTATTTTTTAATTTTCACAGAAATTATATTCAGTTTTTACATACTTTTAGCTTGACATGTTTTCTTTGTTTCCTTAACTGGTTCATACTAGCTTTTCTATCTTAAATAAATTAGAAATACAATTGACTGAACAAAGCAACGTTTGTTTAAAATCATAAATGTGTGACAGTTGCACCAGCGAACTGAACATATTGGCTTCTTCGAACACTGTAACAAACAAGAGGAAGTTACTTCTAGATATTACACGATCATCCCAACGTGTCCTAAACGCCGATTGACCGGTCGAAACGGACTCAGCCAATCATAATAAAGGTTGACTAAAGTGAAAATAAACACGATAAATCCCATTCCCTTGCTATCCAGTAGAAAAACAAGCTACAAATTAAGATTTTTCCAATAGCTTGCCCCAATGTTCGTCATTTTTAACTCGTACATTCCAATTCATATCACAGCTTCGTTCTGTTTCAATAAATCTGACCTACTTCCTCATTCTTATTAACGCCCTTTGTTCCAGTCCCAACACTTCAATCTCACACTAATTAATATTATGTTCCGTGTCCCTCACCTGCTTAAAAATGGCGTTTCTTTCTCTTTATAATCATACATTATCTTTGTGTTGTTTTAACCGTCCTTCTATTTTTTTCCCTATTTCACCAGTATAACAACTGTTACATTCACTACTCCTTATCTTCTAAACCACTCCTCTTCTTTTCATCAGCTCCTCTGGGCTTTCTTCTTCCTCACACATAACACTTCCAGTAGTCTCTTACTTCCTTTCCTGTACGTTGAAACGTTCCCTCTTTTCTTTAGTGCTCTCTTCAGTATCTCGGTGTCGTCCCTCATACTTTCTATTCCTCATCATGGCTTCTTTTCTTCCTCTCCATCATCTTCGTACTATTCTGGTCCTTTCTTTTTATCCTTTCCATCTTTAGCTTTTCATTATCATATCCCTTGGTTTCCAATTGCTTGTGAAATTCCTCTAAGTCTTCCTTCTGTCACTACTAACTCACATGATCCCCTCCGTCATATTTTCTATGAATTTTCTCTTTGTTGATCGATTAACATCGCTCCATTTATGACAGAAGTTCCCTGATGCTTCTTCTGGTACCATTCTGTGACCAATTTATCTCTCCGCCTACTTACTTTCATATCTAGAAATATAATGGCTTCTTCCTCTTCTACTTCCAATTCGAGTTCTGTGCCCGTCTTATCTTCTGTTCCCTTAACAAATTTGGTAAGTTGGCTCTAAGTACTCTTTCATATCCCGAAGCAATCATCAACATACCTGCTAAAAAACATAAGCTTGTCCCCACATTTCCTTTCGGTTTCCTTTTCCCATCGTTTCTGACAGTACCGGACTCATTCTAAATCCTATGCTCTGGCCCTCCTTGATCCTTGTTAACTTTTCTTCTATAATACAGAAACTCTCCCTCCATATAGTCCTCAAGGCTTCTTTGAGTAAGAGACTATTGGATGTGATACGCGTGAGGAAGAAGATTATAGTAGAAAGCCGAGAGTAGCTGACAGAAAGGAGAGTTTTACAGATAAGGTGTGGTAAATGTAACAGTTTTTATATGAGTGAAACGGGGAAAAGAAACTAAAAGAACGGTTAAAACAACAGAGTAAAGATATAAACAGAAAGAAACGCCATTTTTAAGCACATGAATGACACGGGACATAATATTAATTGGTGTGAGATTGAAGTGTTAGGATTGCAACAAAGGTCGTTAATAAGAAAGTGGAAGGAGGCCAGATTTATTAAGACAAACCAAAGCTGCGCTTTGAATTAGAATGCAAGAGTTAAAAATGAACGAACAGTGGGGCAAATTATTGAGAAAAAAAATTAAATTGTAGCTTGGTTTCTGCTAGACTAGAAAGGGAAAGGAATTTATGGTGCATAGTTTAACTTTTGTCAACCTTTATTATGATAGGCTGAGTCCGTTCTGACCAGCCAATCAACGTTCATAACTAGTTTCAATAATCATGTTATATTTAGATGCAACTTCCTCTTGTTTCTTACAGTGTCTGATGAAGCCAATATGTTCAGTTAGCTGGCGAAACTGACAAACATTAATTATTTTAAATAAACTTTGCTTTGTTCAGTGAATTATATTTACTTTTTAAATTTGTTTCTATGTTTAGCTGGAGTAGTGTATTCTCTATATAAGGCAACAAAGTACATTCACTTATAAATTGGTAGATTATTAATAACAATATCATTGGCTAAGAGAGACAGAATGTAAATAAAAGTGCATTGCATAGGATTTAATTCAGACGGAAATCTTCGAGAAAACTCACAAACTTAACTTTAACCACTTTTTTTTATCGTACCATACAAAGATTCCTTCCTTTTTTTTTTTTAGTATTGTTGTTCCTCATTTAATTTCTCCCTTTCACATTTTGTAGTCTAATCACTTCTTTTAACAATTCCCATCGTAAGTATATTTTTACATTTAGATCTACTTATGGATTGAGTACGTCGAAAAAGGCATAAGTTTTTCCATGCACCATTTTTTGTTCTTAAATTTTAGGGTAATCTCAAATGGTTTTACGGTAAAAATTGTCTGAATAGATGGCACATCATATTCCAATGCTACATCACTTATATTAGAGAGATAGGTGGTTTAGTACGAACACATTTTAAACACGATTTACTTTTCGGTGGAAATTAAAAATTTTTATTTACTTTATTCATCACAACATACTCTGAAGATATTAGTTAACTATATTTTATAATCAAATGTAATTTTTTGAACTAACGGAACGTCATACATCTGTCTACAACTACACTCGTGCTCATAAATTAAGGATAATGCGGATACATTGTGAAACAACGCTGTGGTGGGCGGTTTTCGGTTGGAAATCACCTCGGGGTATGACCATGCGGTGTATTTGACCATTCAATGCGGTGCGGGCGTCGCACGGTGGCGCAGGCAGCAGTCCAAATACGCAGAGTTGTGTTGGTGCATGTCAGAGTACGGTGCAGCGTGTAAGTGTGCAGATGTCAGACTTGCTAATGGTGACTATGTGTTGAAAATGGCTCAAAGAACACACATTGATGACGTTTGAGGGGTAGAATAATAGGGCGACTGGAGGCTGGTCATACACAACAGGTCGTAGCACGGGCCCTCCGTGTACCACAAAGTGTGATCTCAAGATTATGGCAACGATTCCAGCGGACATGAAACGTGTCCAGGCGCTACAGTACGGGACGTCCACAGTGTACAACACCACAAAAAGACAGATATCTCACCATCAGTACCCGCAGACGGCCACGGAGTACAGCAGGTAGCCTTGCTCGGGACCATGCCACAGCCACTGGAACAGTTGTCTCCCGACACACAGTCTACAGACGACTGAACATACATGGTTTATTCTCCCGGAGACCTGCAAGGTGCATTCCACTGACCCCTGTTCACAGGAGAACCTGTAAAGCCTGGTGTCAAGAACACAGTACATGGTCAATGGAACAGTGGTCCCAGGTTATGTTCACGGACGAGTCCAGATATAGTCTGAACAGTGATTCTCGGTGGGTTATCATCTGGCGTGAACCAGGAACCAGATACCAAGCCCATAATGTCCTTGAAAGGGACCTGTATGGAGGTAATGGTTTGATGGTGTGGGGTGGGATTATGATTGGTTCACGTACGCCCCTGCATGTCTTTGAAAGATGAACTGTAACAGGTCAGGTGTATCGGGACGTCATTTTGCATCAGTATGTTCGCCTTTTCAGGGGTGCAGTGGGTCCCACCTTCCTCCTGATGGATGATAACGCACGGACCCACCGAGCTGCCATCGTGGAGGAGTACCGTGAAACAGAAGATATCAGGCGAATGGAGTGGCCTGCCTGTTCTCCAGACCTAAACCCCATCGAGCATGTCTGGGATGCTCTCGGTCGACGTATCGCTGCACGTCTCCAAACCCCCAGGACACTTCAGGAACTCCGACAGGCACTGGTGCAAGAATGGGAGGATATACCCCATCAGCTGCTCGACCACTTGATCCAGAGTATGCCAACCCGTTGTGCGGCCTGTGTACGTGTGCATGGTGATCATATCCCATATTGATGTCGGGGTACATGCGCAGGAAACAGTGGCGTTGTGTAGCACATGTGTTTCTCAACTGAACATCAATGCCGTAGATACCGTGGATATCACCAATACCTTGATACCGATATGTTTCGTTTGTTGGTATGTTGTGTTCACTATGTGCCTATGCTATTAGCGCTAGTTTTGTGTAGTGCCACGTTGTGTAGTACCACAATCTCCAATTATCCTTAAATTTTGAGCATGAGTGTAGATATATTTATGATGTAGATTAAGAATAGGTGTACCAATATAAATTTATATAAGCTGTCTTTTCGAGAAAATAGCTTCCTTCAAAACTAGTATCGTATAAGCGATCTAGCATTCCTTGATGCAGGTTCACTTTATGGGTCATAATCATTATGGCTATAATTACTTCGATTTCTGGACAAAGTTGGACTGGAACTGCATTAAGGGGGTAAAATTTTCTCAGAATATTCCGACATAGTATTATAAAAGTTTCCCTAATTAGATATCTTATTTCACAATATTCGACAGTACTATACTGAAATATGTATTTTGTAATAGTTTGTCAGTAGTATAATATATTCATAACATTTACTAATTTCATGCTGCCTTCCAGCGCTATTCATAATTTGTTCGCTTGAGGCTGAAAACACTTCCAAATAAGGAAGTAGAATACTTAAATATTGCCCATTCATGTTTTGATACAGAGTTAAAATAGCTTCATAAAAAGGGCGTTTGCATAGAAATTGGAAGAGCACTATACAAATTAGTTGAAGAGGGCCATGATGTCATGTATAAGCAGGGTCGGATTTTCCACTAAGTCCGTGCCTAGAGACGGCAGCAGTTAAAGAAATAATGATTAGTGAGAGTAAATGCCTCCAATTAATAATTCCTTTAATGAGCATATTGCCTTCACTCATTCATTGGTAGTTGATGTTGAGTGGAGTTTTGACATTGTGTTTGCCTTTAAGCAGATGCGTAGAGGTGAGCATGCAACACTGTTGTGCTGGTGCATGTTTCGTTCCGTCGCATGTGTAACAAAAATATCGAAACAAAGATATGCATAAATAAGTTCCTTGTTTTTTTCGTTGTGTTAAAATGTTCGTTCGAGTTAGGGGCGGTAAACTCTTTCCGGCCTAGGGGCAGCAAAGTATTAAATCCGACCCTGTGTATAAATGTGTGTTGTTAGACATCTCATATTATGACTATAATTAGATATGCTTTAAGCTATAAGACAGAAGTAAGGTACTTTAAAAAAATGTTGGGGTCAACAGGTAGCAAATTATTTTGATTAAATTAGATTTGTTAATCATTCTCTGGACCATGTTACATGTACATTTGTACAAAATGGTATAAAACTCGTCAGTACATCATTTCGATACAATATTTAAAACAAATACAATGCTCTTGTGGTCAACAACTTGTGAAAATAGATAAAGGCTAAACCAATTCTACAATCTACATAACAATAATATATATGGACTTAATCACTATTTTAATTACTGTATATTTGTATTAGCCATCTTAACTACGAGGGAGGATCAAATGAAAACCTTAAAAGTGCAATAAATGTTAGAATGTAACAATGAAAAGGAAATCTTACCTCATATTTTTCTACGTAGTCCCCTTGACGTTCAATGCAAGTATTCCACCGTTTCGGAAGTGGAAGAATTCTTTAAGCAGATGCGTAGAGGAATGGATACGTCGGTGGAAGAATTCTTTTGATCGAGATTGTAGCCACTCGTGCACCGCATTTTTCACCTCTTCATCACTATTGAAATGTTTACCATCCATCGCGTCCAAACAAATGAAAGTCACTAGGGGCAGGGTCTGGTGAATAGGGCGAATGAATGAGACACTCAGATTTAATGTCATCGATAGTCTCAACGGGCTCAAGGCATATAAACATTACAGCAAAACGCATTTAAAACTTGAATTACTTTTTCATTCTTTAGATTACAAGTAATATTCATTTAACCTATTAAAATCGCGTAGCAAATTGTATTTTCAGCTACAGCATCTGCAAATTCTACGATTTTTATGTTAGTGTTTTCATTTACAAACATATTCTTTATTCTACTACAATTAATCACATACATTGATTTATTTGTAATGTGACACCAGATGAAAACTACTTCGCAATCACTACAATCATGAAATTTGGGAAAACTTCAGGAAACGAAAATACTTTTGCAGTCTTTGTTGAACAGAAGAAATTGCGAACCACAATCACTACAATCATGAAATCTGGGAAAACTTCAGGAAACGAAAATACTTTTGCAGTCTGTTGAACAGAAGAAATTGCGAACAAGAGAACTTCGTTTACATCTTTTTCTCCACAGGATCTTGAGGATTTTCCTCCAATGACCGAACAATATTTGAAAGAATTGTTTTGTAGATCCTTCCAAAATAAACAGGCAATATGTTATTTGACTGAAATGTTGAATGAAAGAGGTAATATTAATATGCAATATGTTAAAGACAACTACAAGATATTGAAAACGACAGTGCAGTCAAGACACATGCAAAGGAAGACATACAAATGCTTCATCTAAATCCAAATAGAGAAAGCTACAAAAGTGTCATTAGGTCTTGTTGCGACTGTGCAAATGGATTGCGAACAGTTGGATCTTGCTCCCATGTTGCAACCATTACTTATTACCTAAGTTATGGAAGATATTTGTCGAGGATTCCAAAATCAGCACAAATATTGAGCAAAATATTCGATCACAACATTTTTATGGTCATAAATGAAAACAGTGACAAGGATTGGAGTACATACTACAATGTTCCTTTCATTATTATTTGTTTCACACATTGAAGTACTTGTACTTCTTACATGTAACTTACTTTCCGTTTGCATTATATTTTGTTCTGTTCCTTAGATGAAATGTATCTTTTATTCAAATGTTGCAGTTTTTCACTACTCTACTTCTTATCCCCATTCTCCCTCTCAGGATACATGGAAAACACTACAAAAAACTTGCATTATTATGTAGTCCTGGATCCACAGTACATGCCCGTAAAAATTTGTGGGTGCACGGAGTTTTATTGTTGCACTGTGTTCTTCGACCTATCGTTGTCTAACTTTTCTTGGGTAGACATCTCAATTATGGTCGCTTACCTCCACAGACGTCATTTTCCAATATGGCCGCCAAATATGCAACCAGCGTGCATAACTGAGGAACTAAGTCACCTAGGAAAGTCATCTTGGTGTCGAATCATAGGCTTTCAAGGTCAAGGAATTCAAATATTACCATGAAATTGTTATATATTGAAGAATTTTACACATTACAGACAAAAATACACTATATATACAGGGTGGGTCATTTTAATTCATCCACAGGAATATCTCGAAGACTACAAACCTAAGCAAGAGAAATTTTCAATTATATCTGTTCACAACAAAGAGAGAGACATTTTGGTGTTTTCTTTAATACCACCAGATTAGCAGTGTTGCCAATCTAACACAAGGATGTATTTTTTTTCAAATGTCACTACGTGAGGTTATTACAAATTTCAAATCTACATTAGAAAGAAAATAAACAATACCACACTTATTGTTCAGTGTTGTAAACTAACGACGCTACAGTATCACAAATATTAAAAAACAACCGAACTTTGAAGGTTTCTCTAATAATAATAATAATAACGCAAGTGAAACGAACAGGACAATGTATATCGAATGAACCTTAGTGTCAAATACTATCATCATGATCTGACGAATTTCGAATAGATGGGAACAAAATTATAAGAAATTAAAAATTGGACTTTTTGAAAAGTCTTTATTTCGAAAACAAAGTTGATATACAAAATAGTTTAAGGTTTACAATACATGTAAAAGTAGTATATCAAATATTGTGCTATTAGTACCATTATGAATTAATATTTGTTGATGTTGCAAAATATCATTAATATAAACAAATGAAACTATTAGAAAAGGTGCTGATGTGACTAAACAACTGAGTATTCTTACAATATTTCCCACATATGAACAACATTGTACACAACATTTGAGCAACCACAATATCTATAGTCTCTAATATTATTTTGTTATGTTTAATGTATGCTAATTTGTCTATCAAAATGTAAAATATCAATACTAACACATAAAACCAAGTGGATCGATAAAGAGCACTGTGCTATCGTTTTACAATTTGTTTTTCCCGCAGATATCTTATACCTCACATTTGAGCAACTTTCTTATTTAAACTACTAAAAGTTTTTTTTTTGTGTGTGTGTGTGTGTGTGCTAATACAGGTGGTTAAAGATTACTTAATATGTGTCCAAATTTACAAGTCTAAAACAAAATGCATGTGACTTACAACTGAGAATTTTCACAGCACTTCTAACAAAGACAGTGCACTGTACACAACACTTGAAATTTCTAACATATGCATTGTTTACAATTGTTTGTTTTGCAAGAACACACTCGCAATACAGCATCTGGCAAAGGTCGGAAACACTTTCTGGTCTCAGGAAACAGTTTACTTCCTCCCATCCAAATTCCACAGGGCTTTCAGTAATATGTTTCTTTCCTAATGACAACCGAGATTCTCTGATGACCAAGTTCGCTCCTCTAATGTGGCCTCGAATAGCAAATGAAGTGGGTGGCAACTGATGGGTTTACGCTCAGTTGATAAAGTTCATAGCGTAAAGCACCAAAAGTTTCTACTTCAGTCAATCTGGCCCTCACTTTCGTTAAATATGTTTCTGCATTCGTTATGTCTTCAGCTGCGAGACTACTTGTTTTAGCAAAATGAAGAAGATAATTCATTGGTTGTGCATTCGGTGCTGCATTTTTGTATATACCTACTTTACTTACAATTTTATTGCCAGTGAGAATGTGAGCATTGAAGACGACGCTACTCACTTTGTTTCCAAGTGTATGATATAAGTGGTGAATAGGAATGAAACGACGCTTTTCTCCCACCCCAAACATTACCCACAATCGCTTCAGCTCTACTACTTAAGGTTGCAAAATATCTTAGTAACAAAACAACCATATCAGTATCATTGGACATCACAACAACTCGCTGCGCGCCGCTTTCAACTGCCCAGTACGTATGAGGCACAATTCGTTGGTCGGCTTCTTCAATCTTTCATGTGACCGTTTCAATATTAGTTACTTTTCCTTTTAAGCATACTGTAGCAGGAAAAACACTGTCGTTTATTACCATTCCGATTGTAACAAGAATTAAGTCCGTTGAAGGTTTTTCAAGTATCACTTTTTTTTTTAATACTTGCAGTTTTATTTTATTTTAAACGGTATTTTAGAAGGTTTCAATTTGGATTGGTATGTGAGTCTGAGATTGAAGGAAAGCGAAATGAATAGATACGGTAGTGCATGATCGACGTATTCTCGCACTTTCTTTGAGTAAATTGTCAAAAATAAAGTGTTTTTCTTTGGCTGGGCACACTTTAGTCGTTCGTTCAATAACGGTGTCTATTGCTTTTCCAAAGTTCTTAAATAATGACATCATCATCATTCTTATCTGCGACATAAAATCAACAACTACAGTAGTCCGTTCCGGAAATTCTGGATGAAAGAGGTACTCTTGTCGATTTTTTTCTCCAAATGTAATACTAGCTCATGCTTTGTTGGTCTCGAAGGTGCATCACCTCCAAACAACTGACTTGAATTTATGAGATCATGAGAGAGTATTTCTTCCATTGTCAAGCCTCTTTCTTTTGCAATATCGATTTTCTTCTGAATCTGTGAAAAATTCCTTGCCTTGATGATGGTAGGTGTCACAGTTGTGTTGTTTGTAATAAGAGTTTTGAAGATGGGGAACAAAGGCTTTTTCAATTCTGTTCATCAGTTTCCTTTCCTTGATAACAAAGCGCTTTTTTTTTTCTAAACTTCTCATAGTTACGTCTCCCATCTCTTAATACACCTAAACGTTTTGCCCTCACATCCTTAGGAACAATTTATTTTGTGACAATGTTGTGTGTGTTTTGAATGGATTACCTTCTGCTATTATGAACTGAAGCAAACGTGTGACATTAGAAGTGAAACGATTGGCTTTGCTTCCCTGTTAATTGATGATGAACTGTTTATGTGTGATTCATTATCTGTGCACTTGTAAGGTTGTTACAAACATTGACAATGACGAGAACTTCGTGATAGATCAGTTGCCATTCAGTGACGTACTGAGTTTTACGCGTGTGTCCAATGATTCCTCTCGTACTTTTTGAGTTCGTTGATTGTTTGTTCCAGTTTCATATCGGGGAGTGGAATGGTGCAGTCTTTTCAGGAACTGCAAACTGATCATCCAAGAACTTTTCATGCAAGCAACTATTTCAAGGCGCTTCATTAACTCCAAGTACCATGATCCATAGCGTAAATAATTCAGGCAATTGAATTGCTGAAATATAGGGATTAATGACTCAACGGTCTCAACATGTAAATTCCAGTCTCCTTTGCGATCAGACGTTACAAGGTTTCCTACAATGTTGAGGAAATTGTTGAGATAACTGCAAAGTTCTTATTTCTTTGTACATTCGTTCATAAGTCTTAAATAGCAGTCTCTTAATTGTTGATTTGAGTATGGAGGAATTTACTTTTCTTTTTCTTTATTTTGCAAGACCAGTCGAAACTGATTTACATCTTTGAGCAAATTGTTGTATGCTTCCTTTTCGTTACTACCTCAGAAAGCATTCCAAATCATTTTCTCGAGTACTTCAAAGACAATTATCATTCCTTGAAACGCCTGAACATGATATTTTCCATTTAGTACACTCTTAACTGAATTCACTCCGAAGATTTCTGTTTCAACCAGAGCATCATCGAAACCGATACCAAGGAGGCACCTCCTATCACACTTTAGAGCCACTTCTGTGAAATGAAACATTCCAAGCATTGGCAATATGCCATGAAATTCCTCTGGGTTACTGAGAACTGTCCACTACTGTACAGAACACTCCTTCGTCGCAGAAAACCGGAAGGTTAGGTTGTCTCAATTGTTGTCTCACAGATTTAAATTTTTTAAAGGGCAGTACACACAGTAGCGTAATCAGTAACGGGAAGGAATAACTGGCAGAAACCCAGCTTGTTTAATTGGTGCAATCTTGGATAAAATTAAAGATTGTATACTGCTCCACGTTGGCGATGCAGGCTGAGTGTCGCCTAAAACGCACCACATCGAGTAAGAGAAGTAACAAACTCAGTTTTTAGAGCACATATGGATGCCTCATCAGATGAGTGAATGCCAACATCCTCAGCTACTTTAAAGTTGTTCGGAAGAGCAGGTTTGATTGTACTCTTTCTTCGATTTAGTATTTTTTGACACGGTAGCAGTTTGTGAAATATTTTTCTTTCTGTGGATCTCTTCTGATTTCTTATGTTGAAAAAGAACCATGGCAGTATGATGACTTCCAAATCTACCTGACAGCGATGACTTGTCCTCAAAGTCGAAGTTGTCAAGAGCTTCTATTGTGAAGTCTGTTAAGTTGAAATGACTTGGTATCAGTGTGTCAGCATTGGACATCGTCCGAAATAAATTTCTGCGCACGCCCCGGGTACATTATACACAAGACTTCAATATATCGCAAATGTAAGGTAATATTTGAATTCTCGAACCCCGAAAACCTATAATCCGACACCAAGATCACTTTCATAGGTGACTTAGTTCCTTAGTTATGTATGCTGATTGCTTATTTGGCGGCCATATTGGAAAATGGTGTCTGTGGAGGTAAGCGACCATAATTGAGATGTCTACCCAAGAAAAAATAGAAAGCGATAGGTCGAAGAACACGATCAACAATAAAACCCCATACACCTACAAATTTTTACGTGCATGTACTGTGGATCCCGGACTATATGGTGTTGTCGATAGTTATTCTCTTTCCAGCTGAGGTTAATTCATTTTGATTGGACACTCAAAAAAAGTTGCATTACATTATGGTGTCGATAGTTATTCTCTTTCCAGCTGAGGTTATTTCACTTTGGTTGGACACTGTAGGTATAGGTAACATTGATTTTTTATATGAACGCTCACACTAATTTTTTATATGAACGGTATTCGGATCCAGGTCTCTCTCTCTTTCATTTTTAAACGATTTTTTTTTAAAAAAAAGTTTTGAAGCGAACACTATTCTTTTCGTCTTTTCAATCTAAAATAAGGGAGCATACCATAACTAACATAGTTGTAGTCCAATTCGACGAAGCAAATAAGAAAACAAAGAGGGGAGGAGAAACATTACTGTTTAACTAGTAATCTAGTTTCTAACAAGTAAACTCGAATCTTGAATTTCGAGAGCCCATCAGTCACTTTCTTTACAGTTAAAGTGTCTAAGAGAATATGTCTTGGTCATTAAATCTACGGAAACTTCCCAATAACCTGGTATGTAGTCAGGTGTTCATCATAGCCTAACAAACACAAGGAAACATGGGGTTTCTAAGGGAAATAGTCATTGAGCTGAGACCTTTACAAAAGATCGAAATAGAATCGTCCTGTTGCAAAGAAAATGATATAGTGTCTTCTGTTGCAAAAGTAGTTCACCTTCGTTATAATATATAATTATAAATTATACATCGCATTTTGCAATACAATTTTTCATATGCATCTAATTTCGAGGATTTTGTGTCAAACTGCGATTCGGTACCGCTTAAATAAAGCGCTGATACATACCGCCTTATGCAGAGTCTTTTTCACTTATCACTAGCGTCATACTAAAGGCGTGACTACTGCTGGAAACACGTTAGTCGAATTCCTTAGTATGGCACTAATCATGCGTCAGAACGACTCTGCATAAGGTCCATTATGTCTAAATTCGAATGTTACCGAAGCTCCAAAATACTGATATCTATGTACAGTCTTATTCAGACAATCTTGGTCACTGTACGAAGACTCTGTATACATATTAATAATATCACGAGTCAATAGTTCTAAGACCTTCCCATTTGGCTGTACAGTACTGAGATTCGTTGATAATATAGTATTGCTGAGAATCACCTTCATGTGGTCGTTGACTTAGATTGTGCAACGCAGCAATTTCATGTTTGTTGTTTGTAGTGGTGTTATGCAATCCCCTAATTGCCTATCTCAGATGAAGAGAAGCATGTATAGTTTATTACCCCCGACGAGCTACTTCAAATCCGAAAGTTAGAGTAAGCTAACTACGAAGTATCTAGTAAAAGAACATACAGAGTATGGCTAAAAAGTCTGGAGCAGTTGAATAATCTCTAGATCTGGAGTCAACTAATATAAATGTGGGAGAGAGAAAAGTTATGCTGTGATTACGGCTATCGTCTACCATGTTGAATTCAATTTTATCATTTTAAATGGCAACATGGCCATACCATATATCAAATTACACCTTTTTCAAATTTGATATCGAATTATATAGATCAGTTTGTAATGGTGTATTTACGAAAGATTTTAAGCTAGGCTTTAGACTCTGCAGGGTGTTCCGAAAGAAAGGATTAAAACACTACAATAACCACATTTATCAATAGAGAGAACATCTGTGAATCACAAAGAAACAAGAACCATCACATAACATATCTCACAGGTCCACTGTTTTCTCCTAAGTAGTTCTCCACACCATTTTCATACGCTTCACGTTTCTATATGTGTGTGCTAAGCAATAATTTGTGGAGTGTTCATGTCTTGTTTCGGGGTTGATAGTTTTTCTTAGTGATGCATGTGTTGTAACATTATAAGGTGTATATAGTACGCAATCCTTCCTTTTGGAACACCATTATAGTTATCATAAAATGAACTGCACTATTTGAATTGTCCTTGAAAGAGAATGTCATTTGATATATCTTGTGACAATATAATCATTCAAAATTGCAAAGTTAAATTCAATAGACCGCCACTAGGATGCCGGCTGACGACCGTAACATTTTCCCTTCTCCCCAACATTAATGGCATTTGACTTCAGACCTAATTCGTAAGCAGTTAGTAGAATAATCAACCCGGTCTAAAGTTTTGGCGACAAGCTAAAGACAAATATCCTGTGTCACGTTAGTATCATGTTTGTTTCACTGACGGCGAAAGAAAGCGACAGTAACATTACTTGACCTTATTCCTACACCTCAAAAAAGCATTGGTTCTTTGGTTATATTTTGTCATCTTTTGCTATTTTGAAAGCGTGAATGTATGCATATTTTCAAAAACTTTATTTCATAGAAACCAATCCTCTGGTAATGATTCTTATATTATTTTAGCAAAGCTGTTAAAGACAGTGTCGAAATGATACCCATCATATTATTTACTAAGCGTTAGGGATTTAACGTATATCTTTCATCAGCAAGAATATATGAGATTTGGATGTACAGTTAGAGGTGACATATTAGAACCACACGAAACCGAACCCAAGACTCACATATCAAAGGCTCAAACGCTAACCATTTAGCCCGGAAGGTCTCATCGGAGACTTAATCATATCTCCCGCATCAAAAGCAAGAACACTACAATTTAGTCACGAGCGAGTTCTTAGTCTTTTTAAGGTATGCGTGTTTGAGTGTCACGCTATTGTAATAACAGCTTGTGAATTTATTTCTGCAGCACGCACTACAAATCTAGAATGTTTAGTTGAAATAAAGAAATATTGGCATGTACTCGTCCAGCTAATCCCCATTTAAGCCACTCTAACCTAACTTATCAAGGAGATCGGATTTTGGCTAGAAAGAATTATATAAGTTTTGACTTCGTGTTCTAAAATATTTCGAGTGTACTTATGGAACAACAGGAATTGAAGCTAACTTTCGTTCCCAGCACTATAATCAATTGGTTGGTAGCAACTAGGAGATATAGTATAATGGATATACTATGCCCTACAATAATATCCCGGATGTTTCAAAAACCTATACTGACTAAAAATTCCAAATTAATTGGTAAATAGGAAGGGTTATGGATTATTTTCAGATGGAAATAACTAATGTGTAAGGTAGTGTAATTAGTGCCAACACAGCGCCGTTCGCCATTCTGATCTCTCTCAGATCTATAAGAAATCTATCTACAAATCGCTTTATCTACAAGAGATTTGAACACCTCATTCTTAAACACCTTTATGTTCTTAATGTTTTTAAAATGCTGCGGTAAGTGATTATACAATCTTGTACACATAGAGTACACACTATTTCTAGTTGAGCTATAATTTTGTTGCGAGACATAAACATCCGTAGCTCGCCTTGTATTATGTGAATGTACAGAAGATGTACCTGTAAAGGGATGCCAATTAGTCTTAGTAGAGATAATGCTTTTGTATATGCACAGAGATGGAAGCATTAGAATTCTATTCAGTTTAAGTATTTCTCTACAAGATGATCTTGGTTTCAAGTTAAATAAAATACTATCGCTTTTTTCTTTATGCGGAAGGTGGATAGGGCAAGGTGCGATACTCCCCAAAAAATAACTCCAAAACTGAGAAGTGAATATATCTTACCATAGTATAATAAAAGCAGAGTATGTGGAGAAACGGTGCCTTGACGTCTACAGGGTGAGTCATAAGTCTCCATGCAAATGAAAATACGTAAAACATAAACATTAGTCATCTTGTATGGAAACTTACTAACTAAAATATAAAAAATAAATATTTGTCATCTTGTATGGAGACTTACTACCTGGAAAATAAAAAAATAAACATTAGTCATCTTGTATGGAGACTTACTACCTGGAAAATCAGAAATAAACATTATTCATCTTGTATGGAGACTTATGACTCACCCTGTATATAAAACAAAATTTAGACTGCATAGTTTATTGTTTAAGCTTAAAATATGTTCTTCCCAGATAAGTCTATCTTGAATAATTAACCCTAAGAATTTTGCTGAAGAGGAATAGCATAAAAGTAAAGAATCGTTCTTTATTGATGGAGTTTTTAGCAGTCTGAGTGAAAAATGAAAATATAGTACCTTAGATTTGTCCACATTTATCTCTAAGTTGTTACTGGATGCCCACGTTGTCAATCTTTCTGCAGTTAGTTTAAAGTTATTTTCTAGTTGCGACATTGTGCTTCCTTTCATTAAAATATTTACATCATCTACATATAAGACTATATCATGGGAGTCCAGACATTGATGTGTCGTTTATATAAAGTATGAAAAGAATAGGGCCTAAAATGGGTCCTTGAGAAACACCCTTCTTAATAATACAAGGAGATGACTCGTACCTTGTAAGTCGGCCGGTTTGAGATCTCGAAATTTGAACAACCTGTTTCCTGTTTAACAAATATGAAGAAAACCAGTTGTAGACTATACCCCTTATGCCATAGTTATAACGTTTTTGTAGTAAGGCCTCGTGATTCATATTATCGAAAGCTTTTGAAAAATCGATGAATAAGCGTATTGCATATTCCTATTATGTAACGTGTAAAATCGAAAACTGTAGTGTATGTTGATTTATATTTTTGAAAACCATGTTAAATAGGCGAGATAATACTGTGGGACAGCAGAAAGCTGTTTAATCGTGATAGTGTATATACATATTCGAAAACCTTTGAGAATACAGAGAGAACAGATATCAGCCGGTAATTTTTTACATAATCAATATTGCCCTTTTTGTGAAGCGGTATAACTTTCGCCATCTTTAGTTTATCAGGAAATATGCCAGCGTCGAATGAGGAGTTTATTACATAACACAATGAATGCAAAAAAAAAAAAAAAAAAAAAAAAAAAAGCTGAATACAATTTTTAATAATAGACGATGGGATTTCATTTACACCTGCGGACCGCGAATCCGAAAGATTTTTTAGAAGAAATAGCAGTTCACTAGCTGTAACAGGTCTTAAGAACACTTCGGTTATTTGAGTTTGTTGCTGACATTCAAGAAAGAGGCGTATGAGATTCAGTAATGGGGGGAGGAACTTGAAGAAAATGATCATTAAATATCTCTGCCATTCGCTTAGGCTCGTTTGTTATTATGTTGTTATGGGATACTTGTCTTATCTCATTAGCTTGTATCCCTTTCATATTCGTTTGATTAATCGCCACGCAGCTTTCATTTTGTTTGTTAAGTTTCTAATTTCATTATCGTTAGGAAACATTTTTGCTGCTTGTATAACTTTTTTTATATGTTCTCTTATATGTGTCAGTATAAGAAGTTATATCAATAGGTAAACACTTATTGACCTTTATAAGTTTATTGAAATTAATTATCTTCTGTTTGGATATTTTGATTTCTGTTGTTATCCATTTTTTGTTTAACCTATTACTTTTTTCGAAAGTTTTTCGCGGAAATGCCATATCAAAATAATACTGAAATGTATCCAAAAAAAATGTTAAATTTTTGTTGAGAAGAATTTGAATCGTACAGAGATTCCCATGTTTCAGATGAAAGCAAGTAACGAAAATAATTTACGTTTTCAATGGAAAAGGATCTAGTTGTTAGAGTCGTATGCTCAGGACGTTCAATACATTTTTTTTCAACCTTTAGGGAAAAATAGATGGCGTCATGATCAGAAAAACCTACATTACACACATTAAAAATATATTGATTTACAGATGTACCGTAGATGCGGGCTACTTGGACCCAATTTTGCAATAAATTCGTCCTTTCGGCCTGTTTGCATCCACGAAAACTCCAAAGTTATTGTCATAACCCATATTAAGTGGAACTACAGGCTTTATTGTACATATCGAGGACAGTTTTAGTTACATATATTGAAAACAAAGCACAGGCGATTATTGTAAAAGATGGGTCCAAGTAAGACCCGCGTTCGGGCTACTTGAACCCACCCCCATATTTTCCTACAGAAAACCATTGAAATCTGCTCTGAGACTAAGTAGGACGTAGGTGTTCCAAGAACAACACTTTTTATTTACTGCAAACTACAAAGACAACACGTTAAGAGGTACTATCAAATATAATGACTGTAATAGCTGATTACGTTTTCTTCTACAGCTGCATAAGCCCTATCTATATTAGCAGCGAATCTAGTCGTTGACTGGAGGTGCAGTTTCTAAAATAACTTCACCCAATCTCGACTGGGAAGATTGTCTTAGAAAGCAATGACAGTTCTCCCATGCATGCCCAAATAGGACTTCACAATAAATCTGAAATCAAGTTAATTAACGAGGAATCCGAAATCACAAACTTTATCAAGATGACTAGCGAAGGCTAATTCTTCTTCTTCAGTGAACACTTTCAGATGGCCCGGATTCTGCCTTGACCTGTTCTTTAATCTTTTTTCTATGGTGGAACGACTTATCTTGAAGTGAGCTTCTGTTTCTTTTTGCGACATTTTCCTCGACTGAATTGCTGGTAAACATTCTTCAAGCTGTTATGAAAAATCAGCATATTTTCGACCTGCTTATATTGATGTACCATTTTGTACCGGTATCCTTAAGGAAACAATGACAAGTTTTTACTTGTGTGACACGTGACAACAGACCTTTATTTTTCATATATAAAAATAACAAAGGATGGGGTGGGATAAAGATAACAAAAGATGTGGTGGGACAAAATATCCATGTTTTCCAGGTCATATGTACACACTTCATAAATAATGCAATTACACACACATCTTGTTGTATATGAGAAAGTTTACCATGTCAGTTTTATTAACCTATATGTAACTACTTACGTGTTTACTTAGCATTGGTTCCACTTCCTTGCAAATAATGTCCACACATAAAAGTTTGGTGGTCAATAAATACACTGTTTTCGTCAGACCTTTCTCACCAATGCTGCTCAATCGTAGCCTACCACAGAACTAGTTTCAATGTGTGTACGCCTGCATTTTGATCCTATCTAACGGATCTAACTCTGAACTCACTCATTATTGCATTGCATATGGGACTTTAAACGAGTTTTTGGTATGGGTCCAAGTAGCCCGCAATTACGGTACTAATAATAAGTTGATCGAGTGCACTCTTATCGCATCTGGTTGGAACATTTTTAATAGCTTTCAAATTAAAAAGATTAAATAAAGTTTGAAGGTTTTTATTTCTTTGTCGAAGTTACTAACCAATCTACATTGATATCACCGCAAATAATAATGCTTTTGAATTTCGTACCAAGATAGTTCAAGAGAGACTCGAGCTTATTCATAAATATGTTAATATCTCCTGAAGGACTTCCGTAAATGGAGATAATACACATGTTAATTAGAGAAAGTTCTGCATCGAGCTTGAAATACCTTGCCAATGAAATCAGAGACTTCGTGACTGCACCTATGTAAGAGTCGAACACTAAATCTATGATTTGAGCCAGGTCGACGTACACACGTTTTTCTCGCACAGTTACCCTTAATACCTCCTCATTGCCGATTACCTGTGTGTAAAGAGAGCCTACAGTGATGAGGCGAATAGAGTGCTGTGATGGTTAGCGATGACAATCATTTTTGCCTCGGACAAAGTGACAATTGTGTGTATTTCCATAGACGTAAATGTAACAGGATAAAAATGATGCGTGTATTCTCAGTCAGCAGTATAGAGCTTACCTATTATTGTGATAAAAGGCTAGTAAGTTACACGTTCTATCTGTCTTTTTCCTTAATTGAGGGTATATTGTGAGATACAGTTATGATGTCTTCAACTCAATCCTCTAATCCCACTTCGAAGCAGTACATGGTTTACCAGGATAACGCGCATCCCTATACCGTAGTGCATTCTAGCGTGCTCTGGTCTGTATATGCCTTTTACTCTAGCTTCCTAGCTCACGAATGTAAAATCTCTTGAGCACATGTAAAATATTGGTGGATGATGCCTGAAGTCAATAGAGCTTCCCTAATCACCATCGTCGTGCTATGCGAAATCCTAAAGCGCGTGATATTATATACCCCACACGGAAATTTAGAATCTGTACGACCGGCTACTTATCTAAATAGCTGCTATTGTGGCCCCTTGTAATGTTAAAAGTTCTATTAAGATTAGTGCTCTATTTCTTTGGATATTATGTTTAAGATGTTCGGAATATTTCAGGACTACTAACTTCAGATCACTTCCACATACTATAACCTTGTTCTTGTTTACTAACTTTGGGCTGGATTCCTAAATGTGTACTGGTTGATCTTAAATGCATTTGAATCATTGTACAGCATATAGAAATTTCATTTTTTTATACTGATGTATCTTCCTTTCTTTTTTGCATTCTATTATTAATTTATGTATGTTTTTATTTATTTGTTTTCTAGAGTTGAAGGTGAGAGGAAGATGGTACTCACCAATATTTGTACTATTAGCGAAGGTAACTCTGTTGGGGCGAAGACAAATCGAGAGCATAAGACTAGTAATGGTAAGAGAAAGCGACATACGTGTGAAATATGTTTCAAAGATTTCTCAAAACTTTGTTATTTGAAAGAACATTTGAAGAGACATTCAAATCCGAGTGCCCGCGACTGGGGTTGTGCAATTTGTGGTGAATTATATAACCACAATTGGCCACTTTATTTACATTTAAAGGATGTTCATAAGAAAGAGAAACCTTTCGTGGGATATATAGAAACGAGTTGTGACATATGCAGCAAGAGAGTACCAAAAGTGGAGCTGAAAGCACATATTCACACTCATGGTTATCCTTGTCCTTTATGTAACAAAATATTCGATAAATCAATGTCTAGAAGTAACCACATGAGGAGGATTCATAGAGGTCAAACACTTCATCCTTGCAATATATGTGGAAAGCTTATCAAGAGGTGTAACTTATCAGTCCACATTCAGACCCACAAGCAATCAACACAGTGCGAAGTTTGTGGTGTAAAACTCACGAACTCACAAGTTCTTAAACTTCATTTGACAACACACACAGGTGAACAGCCATTTGTATGTGATATTTGTGGCCGAAAATTTGCACGGAAATATAATTTACATACGCATATGAAACTTCACGCGGGAGAGTATAACATTGTTTGTGACTTATGTGGTAAAAGATTTGCTCAAAAGTGGAATTTGCGAACACACATGCGGTCATGTTTGGAGAATTCTTGCGCAACAGTGACATCTTAGTATGTGTTATTGTAATTTCTTATTTGAACAGTTCAGTATTTTTTTTTTTTTTTAAATTTCAGCATTATCAGGTTTAAACAATGCATCCGAACACACTTATACTGTATAGTATTCATATTGTTATGAAGATATATTATTAAGGAATTTGGTGTAAATAAGTAAATCGAGTCGAAGAGACATTGAAGATATTTCCTTTCACTTCAAAAAGCAGAATTTGCTGAAGCCTTTTATTATGATCTGAAGTTATGTATGTTGTTGTTATGTTACGTGTTTACGAAATGTACGAAGTTATTTTTGTATATAGTAATTATTTTCTACAGGGGGAAGATATTTATGGAACTTGTTATTACATATCTAAAGAACCATTTGCAATGTATATTTAACAAGAAGTTATACAATATACCTTTATTAAATAAATCCTATCTACTTTTGTGTATTACATAATCTTCACAGAATTTATTTCCGTTCTTACATGTTTTTACCTTTACGCTGATATTCTTTCTCTGTTTTTCTGAAGTAGTGAATTGTCTATATAATGCAAGAAACGGCGTTCACTTATAAATTGGTAGATTATAATAACTATATTATTGGCTAGAGACACAGAATGTAAATAAAAGTGGATTTCGATAGGAATTAATGGAGATGGAAATCTTTGAGAAAACTTGATTTTAGCCGCAAGGTCTTATATTTTAACTTTGTACCAAACAAAGCATCTTTCTCGTATTTCTTTATAGTATTGTTGTCCCTCATTCAAAATTCTTCCTTTCACATTGTTCCTGTGTCAGCGCTTCATTTAACAATTTCCATTGTTAGTACATTTTTACATTTAAATCTACTGGTGGATTGATTTCGTGGAAGGAGATAAATTTTTCCATATACAATTAATTCAAGAGTAATCTCAAGCCATTTTACGGTGTATCGAATAAGTGATGTTGCATTCCTTGGTGCAGGTTCGTTTTATGAGGCATAATTATTATGGCTAAAACTACATCGATTTCTGACTCGAACTGGATTAAGAGGGAGTAAAATTTTCTCAGAAAATGCCAGCATAAGATAAAATTTTCCATAATTAGATGCCTTATTTCACATGACCTTTTCACAGTTTCACACTAACATACGAATCTTGTAATACTTTGTCGGCTCTGTTATAGATCAAGGGCCAAGGGTGATAAGGGGGGACTTTTGCCACTATATTAGAAATGTTTCTAAGGGTCCTTAGAATCAGAAAATAGTTGTTGGTCGACATATAAGTGGGTCCCTTAACACTTTAGCACTTGTGTATATTTACAGACATCGATGAGATCTCTTTAAATGACCGTAGATCAGACCATTAGTATAACACTGGAACAAGTTATACCTCGACCGATTTGGAAGATTGCAGGCTTTCAATTTACGTAATGAACGGGAAATTTCTGTGCACAAAGGAAAACTAATTGAGGGATATTTAAGAAAAAATTCCTTAAAAACTCCCCATCTCAAGATTCTTTTAGTTATTACATGCCAACACTGCAATCTAGGGGAATAGTACAGTCAATTTAACGCTGAAAAGCAGTGATGAGGGATAATATTGCATCAGAACCTTTTCAACGATTTTTAATCAATTGAAGTGTGCTGAAAACGAATACACAAAGTCTGCCATTGAATTCCATCTGATAGGGTCTGAAATTCATCATTTGACATGATACCTAACAAAATACTATATGCGGTGTGTTAGATGACGAGAAAAATAGAATTTGGGGACCCTGGCAACCCTTGTAGTCATCATACGCTAACAAAATTATGCTAATGTTTAGCAAACACACTTATGTCAATAATATAAAAAAAAGCAATCATTGCTGTAATACAAAGCGAGATAAAAATTCAGAACGAAATTCCTAGAAAAAGGCCCTGTATATCATTTTCGAAGGGTTGTGACAGACCTTCGCGTTGGCGCCCCAGGTGACTCTCCTAATTATCACACAATCATGGTTGATACTTCGTTAGAAAGCTTATGGAGCGCAGATTCCAACGGGATAACATTTTTCCAATTCCCGCCATATTTTTAGAAGAAGAAGAAGAAATTTACCTGAAAATAAATGTAATTTGAGTAAAAAACTGAGACTGAAAAAACTGGCCAATTTGCCTCTCCCATATAAGCAACAAGTACAGATACAGGGTATTACCATGTAGTGGACTACTTCATTGCTTCACATACCAATCCTTATGAATGTATCCCCAAAGGGGGAAGGGCCCCCAAAAAAATTTGCAAAAAAAAAAAACTTTACCCTTCTCCCTCAGCCGTTGTACCATCATATACATAACATCGAAAAGCTTCATTCTTCAGATATACATTGATACCAAAATTATCATCTCAGCTCAATTAGAAGCCGAGCTATTGAGGTTTAAATCATGAGCGCAGCAGTTGCGTCAATGGGCGTCTAAAGGTTATGACCTAGCCACTGGTGCACTTGATGGTAGACACGCAGACTGTGATACGAACAGGCATCTTCAGCGCACGGCACTACTTCAGGTTTCACGTGAAAAGCATTGGTGGCCACTTTTCTGGTGAACATCCACATAAGAATTTGCTGCAATGCTTTGTTTAGCTGTCTATCATACAACAGAGGTACTACTGCTTTATTCCCTCTCAGCCGTCTGCGCTTTGACTATCGATGCATGGTTTCGAAATTCTTCACATTTACCTAATAATTTAAAAGCTTCTGTTTTTCCTACTGTTTATAGTCGTGATGTTGTGTCACGTTCCAGAATTGCGTGGAAAAATAGTATGTTGGCGCAAACAATATCACGTAAGACTTTTGCAAGTTTTATCATACATTAATACATCTTTCGTATTCTTCTTTGGTCCAGGGCATAGGTTCACATTGTGAGGAATGTTTTGGTATATAGACCTAATTAATAAGTAAGACAAGAAGATATGTGTCGTCATCAACAACAACTGTTGTATCTTTTTGAGCAGCATTGAACGTCTCACGAATAATATGCAAATCAGTATTAGCTGTTTCATAAATAACAAAGCACCCAGAAAGAAGCAACCTAGAAGTGTAACAAACCGTCTTGGCTTTGTATTGGAATCAAATATAACGGTTGGAAACGCTGATTGTGTTTGAATCTGACGATGATTGTGAGCTCGGACTTTTGTAGAATGCTCTTCATTATATCCATCAAACACAACAGTCGCTTCAATTATGAGACGTACGAAATACGTATTTCTTCAAAAAGTTTCATTACGATTCCATAGAATTCGATATACTAGACATCCACCTTCAGTTACATACTGAACATTTTCAGTTGGTATTTGGCTATGTGCATTTATTTCTTGTAAATTATGTATGCGCTTATGTAAGGGCTGCTACAGCAAGAACAATGTTGGCCTTGTCTTCATCAATGTCTGTTCGATTCATGTAATGACATTCGTTTAACACTGCCACTGCTGTTCTTCGGAAAGTCAAAATATCTTTTTTTTTTTTTTTGACCGATACTACATATCATGAGATCATCATCAAAATCATCAAGTAGCTTGCGTTGCATGTATTTAGTGCTGTATAAGTAAGCCTGGCTTTCAGGTGGTAAGTGATCTTCCATTTTCTTGATCAAGTTTACTACTGTTAATTCCTCCTCATCGTTTTCTTCTAGGTATTTGACAGTGGCAGTGAATACATCACGCAGAATTTTCTCTTCAGGTCGTGCGCACTTGTTAGTGGCATCTTCTTGAAATTATGCAGTAGTTCCTTTTCCAGTCCAAAAATTCACACTTTCCTTTTCATGATACCACGGATCTGCAGCATGAAGATCTGAAACAGACTTATACTCCTCAGCACAGATTCAACCCAGTCATCATTTCTTTCACTACATATCTGTTGTATCCTCTCTTCAAATGAAGTCATTCTTACAGGAAACGCTTTGCAAATTTCTCTATAATATCGATTTATTTCAGTATCACAGAGCACACAGTCATGCTGGAAGTTAAGGATCATTTCAGAAATAACGTTCTTTTCGAGACCGAGAAAACTAAAAATATATAACTCAAGCCAAGTGAACTTTGTGGTGGACAAACACCCTGTGCGTGGGTTTTCTCGGGGTTCTACCGTTTCTTCCCACTTTCTTCATTCCACCATTTCATTCATCTCTCATCATCACCGAATCCTCTAGCTTAGCCGGCAAAGTTTTCATGTTCCAAAATGGTCTTGACATGCAAAATAATGTATATGAAATTTTTAAGTTGGGGTATTGCTTCTTAAACTTTGCATATAAATGTTTCATCGTATTGTTCAACAATCTCTTTGTCTTTTAACTTTATGTCGCGTAAATGTATCATTTTTCCCAGGAGCCACATCTGTTGTTCTCATCATTCTCCAAGAATTCCTGGATAACTTTTTTTCTTCCTCAGAGGTAAACCTTCTTCTACCATATGTTTAACTTCTTGAGTATACATTCGTGAAGCTCTGTTCGACATAAGTGATTTCAGGTAATAGAGGCATTTATATTTTTCACTACTTC
This sequence comes from Thermobia domestica, assembly GCF_964235325.1. NCBI lineage: Eukaryota > Metazoa > Arthropoda > Insecta > Zygentoma > Lepismatidae > Thermobia > Thermobia domestica. The sequence goes on from NC_137464.1 coordinate 220,170,476, forward strand.
CCCTGCTAATTTTAATAGAAAATCTTCTCTTTCGGGACAGCTCTTCTGCTTATCTGCTTCTCCATGACAATTCCTTCAAACAATTTCTTCCTAATCGTCGGAGATACTTTTTGTGACGTTAGCAAACATTTTACATTTGTCTTTGGGCTGTCTGTGCCTTTCCTTTCAAGCCTATAACAGTGCTTTCAATATTTTTCAACATCTTAAGGCATTTTCGTTCTAAATGTTTGATCTTTTTTTTGGGGGGGAGGGGGTGTTCTATGTCTTATTCTTTTTTTCTTTTTTTTTTACAACCTAATTCTCTTCGCATTGCTTTTATTACGTACTGCAATATTGTCATGGCTGTCTTTAGGACACCCTGGTTCATCCTGCAAACTTGGACTTGGAGGAGGATTAGGTCTACTTAAAGCCAAATTGTCCAGCAATATTTTCTTTTCTTTCAAGTTTTGCCTCTATCTTCTTGTTCTTTCTCTCAAGTGTTTTCTTAAAGCTCTTCTTTCACGATCACTCTCTTTTGTGTTTGCTCTTTTGATTTTCTTTTGTTACACTCTCCTTTATATCTTTTCCTGTCCTTTCTTTTCACTTCTTCATACCTCTCTTCATCTTTATTTTTCTTCGAATTTTCACATTTTTTCTTTGCCACTTTACTTTTTAACTTTACCCATCTCTCTGGAGAGAAACACACATGCAAAGAGTTGTCCCAATAAGTACGTAATGAACATAGTCGTAAACTAATATACAGAAAGGTGAAGTTTGCTTTCGAAGCATGAGGGAGTATGTTGTCGTTTTTCCAGAAATATATTTTTTAAATTTTCTTGTCGGCCTTAATAACTTACACGCGGTAGCATATCCTGATAGCTGTATTGAATTCATCTAGCTTTGAGAACCACAAATCATGGGCGTTTTCAAGGGATTAAATGGTCTATTTGGAAACAACTTTTGTTTTGTTCTGTAGAATTTATGCATTGTAAATTATGACCTTCTGCCTTGAACGGGACAAAATGTGTCAACAAATGAATTTTTACAGGAAATCCAAACAAATGAATACCTCTTATCAATTCAAGTTTGAGAATCGGTAATTAAACCCTTCTCGCCCAAAAGAAATTCCATCAGATCCATCCTCTCTGAACAGGTAGGGATGGTCAAAAATTTTCGGATCCGGATATCCAGGAATTCGGATTTCGGACCTGGGGCCGGATCTCGAATCTGGATTCGAAATTCGGATCTCGGATCTGGATCTGGAATTCGGATCTGGATCCGAAATTCGAATCTCAGATCTTGATTCGTATCCAAACCTACATCTGAAATTGCGATGATAACATTGAATATCTAAAATTCGTCAAAACTTTTTTCGGATTCACTAATATAGTACGTTGTTGTGTTTTTAAATGTTTCCATAACACATTTGTGCTACCTTTGTTCTTTGTTTTATTTTAACCTTACATTATTTACATGTTGCACTTTCTGCCGAAGTCTCTTTAGTAAAATGTTTCCAAGTTTGATTTCTTCCCATTTCAGAGTATAGTGAACTGTCTGAAAACTGATGTAAAGGGTAACAAATTCTTCTGTTTAGTTCCTCTTCAAAACTTAATGTTAGCTTCACATTGAAAATATTTATTTTATTCTTAGAAAATAAACTTTACTATTTTCTCATATACAAATGAAATATCTTTTAGATAAGGCCCTTCTAATTGCAGGAATACTAGACAAAACAAACTCTTTATTAATAGTAGTTTCTGATTCACTAGAGTCCAATCATCAACAAATGTAATAATGAATATCTTTCACTTCGAAGGTATATATATATATTAGACTGGTTGGCGTGGCACAACAGTAGATTTTTATATATACACACGAGAATTTCAGGAGAGCGATATGGTTGTGTAGTATTATTATTTAAAAGTGTTCATTGTATGACTTTATCACCTAACTTATTGCTTGCTCTTCTGAGGTCGGGGTTTGTTGAAGGAGTAAATAAAAAAAGAGATATCTGTTATTTTCTCTTCACCCTCAGGTTTCTTTAATCATGTTACTCTTAGCTTTGAAAATGTTACATAAGGAGTTTTATTGCTATCTTTAGGTTGCATATAAATCTCTTCATTCCGAAATTATCGGATTTATTTTAACGCTTAACTTTCACATCTCTTCTGATTTACGAATATTTAAATCGCGATTATCCCCTTAAGGTCCATTAGTGATATTTTAAATCATTTTGTACCAACTTTATATATGGTTAATCTTGTTATATGGGAATAATTGAGACCAGAAGCAATCTACAGGCTAAGTCCAAAAGAATCTTGGCCGACCTTCTGATAAACCACGTCTTTCAGCAAGGTGTTTTGTGGCAATCCGATACCCATACGAGGAAATCTTGCCGTTCACGTGAAAGCTTCCATAAGAATCAGTACCCTAATCGGTGGAATGTGCCTTGCTAATTTTTCCCCAATGTGAAAGTACCTAACTTTATTGTTAAAAATGAGAAAGCCTTTATTTCAAACAAGTCGCCATTACAGTTTTCGTATTTGAAAACAACATTCATGAGAAGTCATGTTAAAGCGCGACTTACCCCTGAAAAAGATTTTTTTTTTTTTTTAGTTTCTCGTGTTCCCCAAAGTACACGCGGAATTAGTGCAAGTGCCTTCCGCTCGCATTACAACAGCTACGATCTTGGTACTAGCACATGTTTCGGTTTCCAGATCTCAAATATGTATCTTTCAGCCTGATTCTATGTGAATCCGAAATTTCAAATTTAGATAAGGGGCACCAAAATTGATACTTTATTCTCGGTGCTCATATTGTGATTTACTAAATAATTATTAAATCTAATTTAAGGTATACATTTAATATTTTGAACAGACTGAGCAAGATAAATATACGTAAAAACTAGTCAATACTTGTCTTAACTGTTTATGTTTTCTTAATTGCCAGTGAAATAGGTCTCTTGAGGAATTTTAAATATTCGAGTTTTTTATTCCAGTTTAAAATATATTCTGGTTTCAGATGTTGCAAAACCCAGGTGTGTATCTCAGTCCTGGAACCTAGCAGACCTAGATTCGATATTCGAACTCTCATGCGGATCAAATCAGATTTTTTTTTTTTTTTTTTTTTAGTAAGGCAAGCTTTTGATCTTTAGAGTAGAATGAAGGAGACAAATATACTTGTCAATGTTCGTCTTAATTTTCTGTTTTCTTCTTCACTGTCAGGACTTCGTGAAATTACTTTCGGCGAATTTTAGATGCTCAAGTTTATCACAATGTGGGTGGGATGTGGGTAGTGATGTGAGGCGGAAAATTTTCCATTTCGGAAAATTTTCCGCTATATTTTTCCGGAAAATTTTCCGTTCTAAAAAAATATCAGTAATCAAGTAACAATTCCTCAGCAATCATGAAATTGATTGAATTCATGTATAGAAATGTTAAAAACTGAAAGATCGTTTAAAGAATCTGAAAATTTTCATGGCTCAGACAATTTTCAGTACTATGTAGGAACAAGTTAAACAATTGTTCATGAATCGAAATATTTCCTGCCTTATATGGAAAAATTGAAGAATTTTTTATGAGTCGGAAAGTTTTCATCATTTCGAAGCAAGAAGTAAAACAACTGTTTTCTGAATCGGAAAGTTTTATTGCTCTGTAGAAACAAGTGAGAGGAATTTTCATAGATCGGAAAATTTTCATCACGATGTAGAAACAAGTGGAAAACACTTTTCATAGGTTTGACAAATTTGGATATTATGTATAATGATGTTAGGTGGAAAATTTTCCACTATATTTAACTGCACGTAGAGCTACATAATTGAATTTCAATAGAGGAAAGTTAGTCAGCAACAAATTATTATTTTCCAATTAGCTTTCGGGAACCGGAAAATTTTGTATTTCAAGTTGGGAAATAAACCTTTACCACAGTTTTTCTCTCTCTCTATAGAAGAAATTTTTCACCTCACATCAACGATGTAGAAATAAGTGGACTATTCTTTTACGAATCGGAAAATTTTCCGTTTCAAAATATTCCGGAAAATTTTAATCACTGTACAGGACAGACAATTTTTCGATTCATGGAAAATTGTTCCACTTGTTCCTACATAGTACTGAAAATTATCTAAACCATGAAAATTTTCAGATTCTTTAAACGATCTTTCACTTTCTAACATTTCTACATATGAATTCAATCAATTTTATGAATACTGACGAATTGTTACTTGATCATTGATATTTGTTAAGAACGGAAAAATATAGAAGAAAATTTTCCAAATCACGTCTCAACTAAACAAGGATGTAGGAATAAGTGGAATATATTTTTATGAATCGGAAAATTTTCATCACTGTACAGGACAGACAATTTTTCGATTAATGAAAAATTGTTCCACTAGTTCCTACATCGTACTGAAAATTGTCTATGCCATGAACATTTTCAGATTCTTTAAACGATCTTTCACTTTTTAACATTTCTATATATGAATTCAATCAATTATATGAATACTGACGAATTGTTACTTAATCACTATTTGTTAAGAACGGAAAATTTTCCGGAAAAATATAGAAGAAAATTTTCCACCTCACATCTCAATAGACAACGATATAGGAATAAGTGGAGTATGTTTTTATGAATCGGAAAATTTTCATTGTACAGGACACAATTTTTCGATTCATGAAAAATTGTTCCACTAGTTCCTACATCGTACTGAAAATTGTCTGAGCCATGAAAATTTTCAGATCCTTTAAACGATCTTTCACTCTTTAACGTTTCTATATATGAATTCAATCAATTTTACGAATACTGACGAATTGTTACTTAACCACTGATATTTGTTAAGAACGGAAAATTTTCCGGAAAAATATAGGAGAAAAATTTCCACCTCACATCTTAACTAGACAACTATGCAGGAATAAGTGGAGTATGTTTTTATGAATCGGAAAATTTTCATTGTACACGACAAACAATTTTTCGATTCATGGAAAATTGTTCCACTAGTTCTTACATCGTACTGAAAATTGTCTGAGCCATGAAAATTTTCAGATTCTGTCAACGATCTTTCACTTTTTCACGTTTCTATATATGAATTCAATCAATTTTATGAATACTGACGAATTGTTACTTGATCACTGATATTTGTTAAGAACGGAAAATTTTCCGGAAAAAATAGAAGAAAATTTTCCACCTCACATCTCGACTAAACAACGATGTAGGAATAAGTGGAGTATGTCTTTATGAATCGGAAAATTTTCATCACTGGATGTGGGTTTGGATAAGAATCAAGATCTGAGATCCGGATTTTGGATCCAGATGCGAATTTCGGAACCAGATCCGAGATCTGGATCTGGCCATCCCTAATGGGTCTAGGGTGTTTCGGTGTAGGATGTTTTGGTGCAGGATGTTTTGGTGTAGGACGTTACGGTGTACGGATGTTTCGGTGTACGGACGTTACGGTGTACGGACGTTTTGGTGTAAGGACGCTTGGCTGTAAAGGATGTTTCGGTGTATAGCCTAATATTTGATTGCATTAATCATATGCTTGTAATGAACAGTCATGAAGTGTCATAGTGTAGCCACTCTGGAATAGTGTAAACTGATTAACATTGTTATTGAGTCTCATTGTTATTGAGACAGGATGATAATACAACACAATCCATTCGTAACAATAATTTCTATTCAGAGGTGTCCATAGTCGAGTTTTATAGAATAATAATTAAATGTAATTCAAAAATCAAATTTACTGCAAAGTATTCAGCATCATTTCTAAATAGAAATAAATATATTGCACAAAGTTCCTGAGACACAGTAATAATATATACAAACTGAATAATACCTCAAAGGAATTTTGTTGAAAAAATTAAAATTACATAGAACCACTCAACTCAAAATCTAAAATTGTACTAAATTTCTTTTAAGACTGGAATTACATCATCAGATTTGTAATTTTCACAAACGTTGCTCAGTCTCTTCGTAACATCGGCGTATTTTTTCTTTGTTCTGACGTCATGTCCGCCAATTAACTTATTTGTTCCATTTGAACAGCACTAACAAGGAGACTTACGGAAGTATAATTTACTGATTTGAATGAAACTTTGCATACTTGTAGAATATCACAAAAATAATCGTCACGTATTTTTTTTTTTTTTTTAATTTTGGCAGTGGTGCGGGTTTAAGGGTAGAAACCACCCTTTGAACGTTAGAGATGGCCTCCAAGCATAAACAGAAAATAATCATTAAAATAGAAGATTAAATGATACGGCCAGCTTACTGCCAAGGGGGTTTTACGACAGGTGGTTCAGAACCTGAAGTTAAAATTACAAAATTCAAATTGGTGGATCCAACATGATGATTACAATTACAAATAGTCTTCTGGTTTGAAATGTTCTGCAGTTAGCCAAGAACAATTGTAGTTGGCAGGGGCTACTGAGAGAAGATACAGACTGATTTGAAACTCCTTTCTGTACTTATTTTAACAGGACGTTTGATTAAATAGTTAGAATCCACAAAGCCAGTGCCAATGCATTTGTTGCGAATGTGAAGCAACACATGTTATTGGTAAAGAAAATATTTACAACTCTGATCAGTACGGTTTAATTTGGAAATGCAGACGGGACATACTCTAGTGTTTACAGGGACACAAACAGTAGAAAGTGTGGCACAGTCAGTAAATTCTATGACTCGTAGCTACATCATACAGCCTTTAATTTCTGCAAATAGTGTTTTGTTATCACCACTGTTAATTGTTTTGTAGGAAAACAATGGAACATTTGGTCTTATAGTCCAACACAACCTCTTTAAATTTGAAAATATCGTTGTGAAGGCATCAAATCCGGAAAAAATTAACATCAAGTCTTGTGAGATCATGGTTCCAAGAGATTTTCCTTGAAGCGTCTAATGCAAAGTCCATTTTGTTATTAGCTTCATGGAGTGGTCACAATTCATCAACTTTGAACCTATTTTAAGAACAAAAGAGTAACTCATAATAGAAACCATTTCTGCAGGAACAACTCGTAGGATTCAGCCTCTTGTTGTGTTCTTTAGGCTGTTAAAAATTTTTCGTGAGACTTTTTTCTGACACTGTCCTCTACAACTATAACATGAATTTACATCTCCGTAATAATATAATTAAGATCCCATCACTGATTCATAATCAGTTTTCTTCTCCTAGATTTGCTAATCTTATTGGGTATGCATGATATAAAAGCGGTTATTTGGAAGAAAAACCACCTGTGTTTGAAAATTTCCTTTCAAAGATTGTGCAGCATTTTGCGATTTGTGCACAGTTATTGTCGTAAAAAGGTGTGTGTGGTGTACATAATGTTTATGCATCACACACTTTTTTACAATATATCATTACCGTAAAACGTTTTCCCAATCAATTCATAATTATAACATTTGAGGATATAAGAGTTCTGACATAGAGTGAAGCGAGGGGACTCACTATAAATAAGTAAAACCTGCCAATTACAGCAGCATTTAATTTTTATTTTATTTATTAATTTATATTTTCTACTTCATGAATTTATTTCTCCCTAACGAATAATTTTCATTTTGAAGAGTGGACGTTTCGGTGTAAACATTGGAACTTTTACACCGAACCAGCCTCACACCTAAACGTCCTTACACCGTGACATCCGTACACCAAAACGTCCTACACCGAAACGCCCTGCACCAAAACGTCCTACACCAAAACATCCTACACCGAAACAGCCGTATCCCATCCCTAATATATATATATATATATATATATATATATATATATATATATAGGTTTAACTCACAATGCAGAATCAATTAATTCAATAATGTTTCTTTGCCCTTATTGCCCAAATGAAATTTGAAAACATGCGACTCGGTGATCTTTTGGTTTTCATGACACGGAAACCAGAAAATTCGGGTTTGAACCCCGGTCGAGTCGCAATTTTTCCAACTTGCACTTGCATATTTTCCATGTCTCTGAAGTGACTTGTTTCGCTTGCAATTTTGACCCCTGACGTGAAGGAAATTCCTCATCATTTATATATACTTCTGTTTTATTCGACTGACTAATATTTTTTGTTGTATCTAAAATAACCATTTGAACTTTCTCAAAAACCTAACAAACTTATCGGACTTTAGTAGCAAAAATACATTAAACTAAAAATAAGCGTGAACACACACTCACACATCAATCCTGTATGCTCCATCCACTACTGGGTTAACGGAAGACACGTATACGGAGGATACAAATTGTTAACTTTTCAAAATAAACCGCGCTTAATATTATTAAAACGTAATGAAGGAGTGATGGAATTCAACTATATTGAAAGTACTAAACCTATATTATATTTACATTTTGATCGTTCATATAAGTGACCTTTCTTTACGTGGAACAGGACGCCCTCGAAAACTTGGCACACTATATCAGAATATTTCCTCTGCACAGCACAAACTCACTCGAACTCTTACTTCATTCTAACCAGGTGTTTACTGCGCGCAATTTATCTTTATTTGGTGGTGCAGGGCTACCAACTGTTGATGTATTTGATCACGATATCCCCAGTAATGAAGGATACAGATAAATCGTGGGACATCTCTAAATATACTATTACTTCATACAGTGTTCATATTTCTGTGACGAAAAGTATTCCAAAGACAGCAAGAATATCCTGCCTCCACTTCAAACACGAAATTAGATTAATGCATTATTTTATATTTAAGAGTAGACAGCTTGAAGTTGTCAAAAATGACCTTGGGACAGGTAACGGAGGTATACAAATGCCACTTCTAAAAACAACAAACGGTTAAAGTGATAATTTCAAATATAGTGTTAATTAGGCTATGAATTAAAAATACAATTACTGTATAGGATGTCAAGATAGCATTGTTTTTTCAATAATAATGGAACACTATAAGCGGACACGGAAAGTTACGTTTTTTTTTTTTTTTCTGAAATGACCCTTAAATGTCGGTTCACGAGGTCGTAAACTATTTTATCTCATCTCTGGTTCGAATGGTCTGAGCTCTGAAGATGATTTCAAATTTACAAACTGTGCCCGACATCTTTTATGAACACGCTGGAATACATGAACTTGCAACGCAGAAATCTTCCTTTCCTTACATGTCTTCTTGATTTCTAGTACACCTTTATCCGTTAGTGCCTTCTACTTCAGTCTAACAGAAAACATTTATTAAAAATATCTGTCATAGCGCAGGGTATGTGACTAAACCACACCCGGGGCAAGTTATGCTTATGATTTCCTTCTATTCAGGTTCACAGTAGCGCTTTAAAATGAAACACAGCGAAGCTCTGTAACTTCAAATAGCATAATTGAAAAATCAGGGGAAAAAAAGAAGCACGCAATACATAAAATATGTTACATGTATTCAGTGATTTATCCAGAATTTTGAACTTAGGAGAGTGTTAAAGAAATCTGGGGGCTGCAATCTTGCATTAAGGTCGTATACTATCATGAGCTTGTATTTTTTTTTATTTATTATTATTTTTTTTACAAACTAAAATTTGTTGATGCAACAAACGTTTGCATTGGATTTCTTTCTCAGCCAGAGCCAATAAGCGTCGACTTTCTCACGCTTGGTGCGACGTCGAGATGAAATCGTTGGCAATCGATTGATCAAACGTTGTTGTGACGATCACAGGCGTGTAAATGTTGATTTCCATTCATTCTTGCGTTGCGTGCTTTGCTTGAAAACACAAGAGTTCAACATCTTTTAAAAACCAAAATAGTAAGATTTTTAATGGTGTCTTCCCGTTCTGCCTAATCTTTCTAGACGGAGAATTCTATCCATGGAGGGATTTCTTCAAGATAATTTTTCTTTAGTAATTGTAACAGATTCTGTAAGAAGAATAACATTTCTTTTTATCATAAATATTAGATGTTATTCTACTTATTCTTCTCGGAAAAGTGACTAAATACAGTTCTGTTATTAACAGTGTTATTCACATCTATTTCAGTAAAAATGAATGCGATTTAAATAATAAAAAAAGCTACCTGCAGAGAAATTGAAAATTGATTGACTCAGTTGCAAGAAAGCCATTTGACATTGTAGCTGAAACGAAGATAAAACAAACTTACTTCGGTCTAGTACAGCGTTTCCCAACCGGTGTGCCGTGAACGAGTCGCGAGGAAATCGAAACAAAATTATTAATTCTGCAGGAATCAAATTGCAAGACATAGAGAAAAGGTATATTTGTATTTCACATTACTATTATGAATCTAAAATTTAAAGTTTTATATTGTGTTACTTTTCGGTAGAACATTTTTAATTTTCTGTAGAACATCTTTCTGTATATTTCTAATTTTGAAAAAAAAAAGTATTTGTTATCATTGTTATGACCATTATTGCTTTTTTTATTGTTGCAGACTATTTCGTAACTTGAAATTTTAAAATATTAATCATTCCTTCTGGGAAAGTAAACATACATTCGAATTACCTACATTTGTGTTTTAAAAGTAAAAAAGATTAGTTTGTTCGTTCGTTATTTAGTGATCCTCCTTCCTACTGAAAGGTTGGATACAGTTTTCGAAAAAGAAAGTGTATTTTTAACAACTTGAGCCCTATATCTGATTGCAATTGTTTTCTATTTTTAAATTAAACTGAAAAATAAGCATAATGATTTACCACGGGGAAAAACCAATGATCGAGCTTTCTTTTCTGTGAGAAGGATGTCAGTAATCAGAAAAAAATACTACAGTATTTTATATTTTCAAATAATAATAATAATAATAATAATAATAATAATAATAATAATAATAATAATAATAATAATAATAATAATATGTGTGCCGCGAGAATTCAAGTTACCCTGAAGTGTGCCGCAAGTTGAGAAAGGTTGGGAAATGCTGGTGTAGTATAAAGACCGAATATTGTATTCATCTTTCCAGTAGTTCACCTCCAACATGCTAAGGCTCGCAATCAGGGGCGGCTTTAGGATTTTAATTTTGGGTAGGCCCGCTTCCTCGGGTACGGATACATATGCACATTTGATTGATTAATTACAATAGGAAATTACTTTTATAGTAGTGGTTGATGCCGTTTATTAAATAATTATTTACCATTAATATAAAAACTGGAAAATATATTTACTCTTTATTGTATTTTTTAGTGTTTATATATTTTTCAAAAATTTGGGGTAGGCCCGTGGTTATCCGCTAAAACCACCACTGCTCGCAGTACATAAAAGATGCCACAGTTCACATCCTCAAGACATGTTTGGCCATATATTAAGCAAACAATGCAAAAGGATGCGTAAGACGGCCCTTACCCCCGATTATCTTACCTTTTGATTTGATTGAAACTACAAAAAATACAGGATCTAAGTATTTCAATATTGATATTAATATTTTGTAATGCTGCTATTTACGTTGACAATATAAATATGAAAATAGAAATACTTATGATACTATTGCAAATAGTATAGAATTATGTATATAAGACAAATTAGCTGATAAGGTGATGCCGAAAAAGGAGTTGTGATATAGAACACTAACATGTTTTCTTAAGAGTCGCCTTACGCATCCTCTTGCATTGTTTGCTTAATATATGGCCAAACATGTCTTGAGGATGTGAATTGTAGCATCTTTTACGTACTGCGTTTCTTAACATGTTAGAGATGAACCACTGAAAAAGTGAATAAAATCTTGATATGAAATAATTTGATATGATACCGAATTAAGTTTATTTTATGTTCGTTTCAGTTGCAATGTCAAACGGCTTTCTTGCAACTGAATCAATCAATTTTCCATTTGTCCGCAGGTATTTTTAAAAAATCACATTCATCTTTACCAAAGTAGATGTGAGTAACACTGCTGATAAAGAACTTTATCCTCGTCATTTTTCCGAAAAGAACAAGAAGAATAACATCTAAAATTTATGATGAAACTTGTATAAATGAATGAATGAATGGGGATTAATGGGGACGGGTTATTCTTCTTACAGCCTGTGTTAGAATTACTAAACAGATTATTTCGAATGCAGGAGAAAATTCAAAAGGACAAACCCCGAGGAAAATTCAGATAAAACGGGCTAAATTCAAGCGACAGAATCATAGGCGCAGATCAATAAAATAATGATATATTTTTATTTCAACCACAATGCATCTAAAATGTTATCTGAATTTCTTCACTTTACGGAAATAACATTTAAAAAAATGCTGAAAACCCAATAAAAGACGTAAGTCTGTTATAGTAAGTATATATTTCACATTTCGATCTTTGCTTAAAAGAAAAATCTTGATCACTATTTCAGAATTTCCCTTTTAGGATTTCCACTTTTCGAGGTAAATTTAGCATAGAATCCTGGTTCATACGTAGTTTCTTCAGGATAGAGCATACTATCCACCGGTAGTACTCGCTTGTCCGTATTATACACCAGTAACATGAAAATGGGTTGAAAAAGAATATGTTTCGAAATTTTGCGGCCCTCTGGCCCAGGCCTGGGTTCACGTAGGGATCTGAATTTTTTTAAAAAGAGTACATTGTTATATATACAATATGTGTGCAAAATTTCAGTCTTGTATATTGGAAACTAAGATCGGAAGAATTTTTTGAAAGTCTGAAGGTGACCCATGTTTTTCATTTTTCTCTATATACATATATATAAAAATAATTCAAAAATGTACTACGTCATTACTATTTGACCTAGAGTCATGGTTCAAACGTCCTTTCCTTCAGTATAATAAGCCCTTTTCTACGGTACCATTCATAGCTCCTTATCGTAAATCTGAACATCGGGGAAAACCGCAATTTTTTCTGAAAAACAAATCGCCTGCTCGTAACACTTGCGTCCCTCGGGCCCGGCCCGGTTTCGCGTAGAGATCTTTAAAAAAAAAAAAAATTGAGAAATACCAAGAGGTACACACAGTCCGTATGCAAAGTTTCAATCTGATAGCCTATCTTGAAAACTAAAGGCGTAAAAACTTTTGAAATTTGCCTTAAGGAAAAATAAAGTCACGCTCCTCCGCCCTTACTTGGCGCCGCAAAGTTGACCATCCGGCTCTGAAACGCATCTGAGGTATTCTTTCGTCCATCATTGACTTGACCAATAAATTAAAACCTGGCTGAAATATCTGTTATAAAACCTAAATAAGCGATCAAAGACGATACTACGCCATGGTAAGTGCTTGGGGTCCCAGGCTCTATCCCAGCCCTGCCAAGTGAACTTGGTGGTGGACAAACACCATGTGCGTGAGTTTCCTCGTGGTTCTCCCACTTTCTTCATTCCACCATTTCATTCATTCATTTCTCATCATCACCGTCTCCTTTAGCCTAGCCGGCATAAGCCTGAGATGTAAAACTCAAAAGATTTCATTTTACGACATGGTAACAAAAGTTACCGAAAATCCTAAAAAGATTAAAATAAATATGTATACATTATTCAAAATAAAAGATTGCTATATGCTACCACACAAGAACGACTTTTTAAAATTAAATAGCATCACAGTTACTTTTCGTAATTAAAATGAATAGTACGTATTACTGCAATATGCTAAACGTATTTCAAATGTATTAAAGGTATAATAAAAAGAAATACCCAGAACTTTTCATATGGGCATGTGTGAAAGTAATTAAAGCTAATCTGTCCTTTTATTGTAACATTTTTACGTTTTATTCAGTTTTCAGCATTTTAAAAGAAAGAAAAGGTTATTTCAGAGGAAAAAATACAGATAACATTTTAGAATATATGACAATAGAAGTGAAAAAATAATCATATAACGCGTGCACTGGTACATCCAACATATACTCCTGTGTATTTGTGCCTTGGATTTTGTGCTTGTCAGAATTTTCCTTGCATTTTGACCAGTTGGATTTAGTTCCCAGCCTCGTTACTACCCATTTTATACATGAGTTTCGATCTGCATACAAACGCGCTATAAATATACCACATTGACTTGATCCCTAGTCTTCCGTTGCAAGCGCTGCTATCGGCTGAAGGAATTCCACTCGCTTTCTCTCGCTTAGCAACAGCTGAACCCTTATTGGCTCAACGCGTGGGTGTGTGAGGGTGTGAGCTTTAGTTCGCATTTTTGCCACGGCTCAAGACATTTTGGCAGCACAATAGGAGTCAAGCTTTTCGGTGCTGCATATCTCTAAAAATTTCCTCCTCACATGCAATTCCCTGTCTCCATAGATTAGACAGATCGGGTATTCCCGTTCTGCCCACAGATAAGATCATTTAAAATATTTTCTACCAAGTCCTAGAGGGCCTTTAGCAGAACGAGAGTGAAACTTTTTAATATTGCACCCCCCTATTTGGGGGGTGTAAGGAATTTATTTCCGGAGGGGTGTCCGAAAATTTTAGGGGGGTGCTGGGGGTATAAATAAATCACTGCATGTATTTCAGACGAGACTTTATGTGCATGTATTTCAGACGAGACCTTATTAACGAAGTTCAGTTTTGACAGAATTTTTTATTACTGAATTTTATTATTCAGATTCAACAAGATAATGAGAAAGCTAGAGGAATAACGTCATTTCTCTAGCAAAGAATATAGATAAAGGTCTAGCGCCATCTAGTGAGCTATTTGTAAAGTCTGAAACGACGTTCAATATGCGATTTGTCACATTTTGTGAAATATGTTGAATTTCAGGCCTTATCAGATGGAATTCAATGGTAGACTTTATGCCATTGTTTTCAACATACTTCAATTATATAAAAAAAACATTCATAATATTTCTGTTATAATTTTGTCCTGCAAGTATCGGAAAATGCCTGTACTAGAATAGTAAAACGTATTTATGTCCTATTTTATGTTTAACTTAAACTGAAAATTTCATCTTGATCCTTCAAATAGCAGCAGAGGAAATGTTATATATATAGTTTTCACAGTTTCCCTACCCTAAAGGTTACCCTACAGTTAAACTCTAACGGTTTTTCACTTGTAGCATGTACACTAACGAAGCACTAAAGTTAGAGGTTGCTGCACTAAGTAGCACTAACGATGCAATAATGATTGACACCAATTTTATCGTTAAAGCGTTAAGTGGAGACGCAAAGTTCATGGATATGTAATTTCAACACCACTAACGGGCAAATTGAAGCACGACCAAGCACAAACTGTTAGCATTAAATATAAAATTCTACCTCAATTAGGGAAAAAGCGGGCCCACAATGTCACTAATTAATTTCGTTATAACGGATGAAATTTGGGCGCTTACCAGCACAAACGTAACTCTAATGTTTGGCATTAGAAAATCCCTTCTATCTCAATTACGGAAAAAACCGGGACCAACTTGACGATAATTAATTTCGTTATAACGGCGTTATTGAACAGCACTAACGGCGAAATTTGGGCACGAACCCGCACTAACGCTTCGCTCAGAAAATCCATTCTATCCCAATTAGGGAAAAAATGGGGGCAACTTGACGCTAATTAATTTCGTGGCACTAACCAGCACTAACGTTTGGCTTTAGAAAATCCATTCTATCTCAATTAGGGAAAAAGACGGGGATAACTTGACACTCATTAATTCGTTATAACGCCGTTATTTCAACAGCACTAACGGTGAAATTTGGGCACTAACCAGCACTAACGTAGCGCAAACGGTTGGCGTTAGAAAATCCCTTCTATCTCAATTACGGAGAAAAGCGGGACCAACTTGACGCTAATTAATTTCGTTATAACGGCGTTATTTGAAGAGCACTAACGGCGAAATTTGGGCATGTACCAGCACTAACGTAGCAGTAACGTTCGGCGTTAGAAACTCAATTTTATCTCAATTAGAAAAAATGCGGGGCCAACTTGACGCCAATTGATTTCGTTATAACGGCGTTATTTCAACAGCACTAACGGTGAAATTTCGGCAATAACCAGCACTAACGTTTCGCATTAGAAAATCCATTTTATCTCAATTATGGAAAAAAGCAGGGCCAACTTGATGCTAATTAATTTCGTTATAAGGGCGTTATTTTAACAGCACTAATGGTGAAATTTGGGCACGGACCAGCACTAACGTTTGGCGTTAGGAAATCCATTCTATCTCAATTAGGGAAAAAGGCGGGACCAACTTGACGATAATTAATTTCGTTATAACGGCGTTATTTCAACAGCACTAACTGTCAAATTTGGGCACTAACCAGCACTAACGTTTCGCATTAGAAAATCATTTTATCTCAATTAGGGAAAAAATGCGGGGCCAACTTGACGATTATTCATTAGAACGGCGTTATTTGAATAGCACTAACGGTGAAATTTGGGCACTAAGCAGCACTAACATAGCACAAACGTTTGGCGTTAGAAAATCTATTCTATCTCAATTAGGGAAAAAAGTGGTGCAAACTTGTCGCTAATTAATTTCGTTTTAACGGCGTTATTTGAAGAGCACTAACGGTGAAATTTGGGCACTATCCAGCATTAACGTTTGGCGTTAGAAAATCCGTTCTATCTCAATTATGGAAAAAAGTTGGGGCCAACTTGGCGCTATTTAATTCGTTATAACGGCGTTATTTGAATAGCACTAACGCTCAAATTTGGGCACTAACCAGCAATAATGCAGCACTAACGTTTGGCATTAGCAATCAATTCTATCTCAAACAGGAAAAGAAAAACGGGGCCAACTTGACTTCAATCTAGTCTATGGGGCGCCTGAAGTTAGGGGGACGCGATCCAACCATATTATAGTTCATCACCATATTGTATTTAATTTGCAAGCCTTCCGTGAAAATGTTATGGTAGCCAGCAAAATTTAGGAGGCCCGGCCCCTCCTAACTCCCCCTGGATACGGGCCTGTCACAGAATATGTAAAAAGTAAATTGCAATATAATATCTACGTATCGAAATGGTGGATAACACCCTTAGAATGAATATCCTTTACAAGAAGTCGAAACAAATTAATTAGAAGTTGAAATAATAAAGGTTTGTAACGAAATAAGACACTATTAAACAAATTGGAGGTCATTCAATAACAGTTTTCGTTTTACTTTCCGATAATTGACATAGATATTATAATTTCTTTTCTCTGTTTTTGCGTTGTATTGCAATACGCATCGTTTGAGTTGGCTGATACGGAATATTGTCCATTATTTCATTTGCGTCTGCGCGTCTAAAGGTATCTTGAACGTGAGTAATGCAGATCCGGGTACCAAAGATTGAAATTATCGTTTTTTATTTACATCCAGATTGCAAGTATCAGGTAAAGTTATGTAAATCAACAACTTCTGCATACCATCATGCCTACAGTTCCCATTGCCCCATTATTGGGGCGCCTGAGTTCTATGTCAATTAACAATGTAAAGTTATAATATTTATACACGTTATATATTTTTTGAATATGTAAGGACCTAATATAATAAGTAAACGAAATTGATCAAAGTTAAAACACTAAAAGGTAGAAAAAAA
Source organism: Thermobia domestica (assembly GCF_964235325.1). Lineage (NCBI taxonomy): Eukaryota > Metazoa > Arthropoda > Insecta > Zygentoma > Lepismatidae > Thermobia > Thermobia domestica. The sequence goes on from NC_137464.1 coordinate 220,187,787, forward strand.
CAACTCACCTTCTCCGACTCCACAATTTATTGAATTTTCGCCAAATTCACTTCTTTCCATAATTACTTAATAATGAAATAAGAACGTGAAATTGCAGGTGTAGTGTTCCTAGATACCAAAATATGCTGCAATCTTCTTTGAGGAATTGGTATATATTTTTAAATTGGTTGCAATCAAATTATGTCATTTATTATCGCTTAATCAGCTCAACGAATTCGGTAATCTCATTAACATACTCAAATATTTTGTCAGCACGGAACATATGCATACAACAGAAAATGCTACAGGCTAACAAAGGGTGCGTTTTAGACCCCTAGCCATCCCCTTGACTTACGGGGAGGCTGCGGGGTTGTTTGACCCTGCGGGAGAACTCTGCAACGCAAATTTTCATGTGTACCGTACGTACCTCCTAAGTAGCCCGCAGAATAACTATGCATACAGCCATATATCCCTGACTTCAAACTGCGTATTGCTCAAGCATTATCTGCCTACACTTCAATTTCCCTGTTGCAGGAATGGTGATCAGAATTGCATTAGTGCACGTGCTCCGTTTGCGCCTACCTAATAGGCCTAGTTGTATCTGCAGTGATAGTCAGAGAGTTGTTCGTAGTCTCCACTCCAGCGCTCGACCTGTGCAAAGTAATTGGATTTTTCACATCTTACAACAGCTATAACGAATACTGAATGATAAGTGGATTTCAGATAAATCTTTTATATTGTATATCTCACTGTTTCATTCCTGATAACAAAAGTGCTGACCAATTGGGTAAACAGGGAGCCCAATTAGTAGCCTTGGAACTGACATAGGCGTGCGCAACGTGGGTGCCATGGGTGCCTTGGCACCCCAATTAGACAAACTTTTTTATGTAGAATTGTTACAAACTGAGAAGACATTACGTTTAAATTATTTCCCGTCTGCATGTGTGCTGTGCGTCGCCGACGCAGCGTCGGGGGCAATGACGCTATCTTTTCTTAGGGGAAAGGGGGAGGACGACATTCCATATGATGGTACTTTAGATCTGGCACCCACATTCCCAATGTCCTGCGCACGCTAGTGGGAACTGAAGCTACTAACAGCACCTTCCTCCCATACCTACGAGCTAAAAAACAACGGCACAACTTTCATCGATATGCACAAGGAGCATCAAGTAAATACAATTTGCAAATTGAACCTACTCCTACTATAAGCAAATGGCTCCATCACCCACCCTGGACTCACGCACGTCCAGTGTTGGGTAAGTTACTTGTAAAAATGTAACGCGTTACAAGTTACTTTACTTTCTCTTAAAATGTAACGCGTTACTTGCCCCAAGAAAGTAACTGTTACTTTACTTCGAAAGTAACGCGTTACTTTTAGGTCCGAAACTTTGAATATTTGAAAAATCTTACTTCAATTTTTCGTACTACTATTACTACTTATATTATTATTATTATTATTATTATTATTATTATTATTATTATTATTATTATTGCACGTTCTGAATCGCTTTATGTAAATGCAAGGACAAATGTTTACTTGACAGCTATATGAACATTTTCATATAATGTAACATTGACTAAAATGCCATACTGCATTACTCGTAGGGATGGGCACGAGCGAGTTTTCTTTGAAGCTCGATTCGACTAGAAACATACATCTTTGAGCTCAAGCCGAGAAGTCGGCTTAAAAGATTTCCTCCAAGTCGACTCGAATTCGGGTCGAGTTTCGAATCGAGTCGAGCCAAATCTGGTGTGTAGTTTCGAGTACTCTCTTCAAGTATCTTACATAGACAATATAATTATTATCAATGATACTACTACTACTAAAACAACTTTTATTATTATTATTATTAATTATAACAACACTGTGTATAAACATTTGTATTTGGATGCTAATAAAGTAGTTGATTGCTAACCTCGGTAGTCGTGAAGTCTAAGAGTCAAGGACATTGTTCACGAGCTTCTAAATTTGGGTTGAGGGTCTAGGTTGAGTATTCGGGCTCGAGCCAAACATGGTTAAAAGTTATAAGGCACTGGCCAAATATCTTCAAAACTGGTCGGCCCAGGTTTAGAATTGCCAACGACTCGAGCAGCTCGGCTCACAGCTCATTTACTATCGACCCGAACCGAGAAGTGAGCTAGAGCCTTTGGCTCAGTTGAGCAGAACCGAGCAGATGGCTCATCCCAACCAAGTCACTCGAGTCGATGGTTCACCCCAAGCTAGCCGGCTCGAGCCATCTTCTCAGTGGAGCCGAGCCCAGCTGAGCTTGTTATAAAAAATCTCTTGTGGTCTCGCTATCAAGACGAGACGAGATGCGAGCAGTGTCCCCTCTCGTGAGCAACACTAAAACTATTTTATATTACTGCTTATCTTATATTTCTCATGGCTTTCTCTTTCCAGTGTAATCAGGCCATGATTTCAAAACGAGTTAAAACGAGCGAGCCATTTATCAAACTCGAGTCGACTCAAAACAGATAATCGGCTCGGAACTCGACTTGAGAATATAACCTTTGATTCGACTTGAAACTCGACTTGAATTCGAGTCGATTTTTAACTTGACTCGTGTCCATCCCTATGCGTTAGAAAAAATGGTTGCTTATTATTATTCTGCTAAACTAATTATATAATAATAACAATGTTGTTATGTTAAATTTAAAATACAGAATACAGAGAAACATTACACTACAATTAATAAAATGAGAACAGATGAACTGGGGGTGAATCAAAACTTGCTAGTAACTCTAAAATCGATACATGCTTTTTAAAGCTTGTTGTTCGAAACTCTACAATCAACGGGACTTTAGGATACGCAAACTGATCTAAAGGAACTCTAATATTACATACCATCAACATTACATCAATAAAGTAGGCCTGCTCATCAGAACACAGTTTATTCATATTAATCCCAACTGTATATTGTTAATTATGGCACGCTAGTTGTTGATACATATTTCCCACCGAGACCCCACTTTACTTTTAAATTCTGTCTACCATGATCTTCAGCTTTTAAGAAAAAGTGTTCTTTCAAATGTTCGAACGATAAAATATTTTCGTTCTCCATCTTTATAAAAACAACACCAATCAAAGTAAAATAGACTACCGGTAATATTGCAGTCGTAGTTCACTCACTGAATGTATTGATTTGGAGCAGTCAAAATCTACGACAAAATCTTCCAAGTGCTTGCAATCAGTACACATGATTTCCCTGAGGCTGTCCTCATCTTACAAAAACAGCAAGTGGCATTATGATCTTATCTGTTTCTTTGTGTGTCAGTGACCGACTGTCGGTCACTGACATACGTAGTTCATGCTCCTTTGTTCCATTCTGAGAAATTCACTTACAGGAAAGAAAAATTTGTTTCCGAAAAAACAAACATGTATTGTAGTTATTCATCCGAAATGTAACGCGAAAAAAGTAACGGAAACTAGGTACGTTACTTAAAAATTTGTAACGCGTTATCATTACAGTTACTTTGGGAAAAATGTAACGCGTTTCTAGAAAAAAGTTACTTAAAAAGTAACGCGTTACAAGTAACGCGTTACTTGCGTTACGTTACTTCCCAAGATTGCGCACGTCAAATCTTAAATAGTCTCCTCCGGCTGTACAAAGTTCAAAACCCCACTCTGTCAGGGTCTTACGCAACTCCAATGTGCTATTGTCAGCAGAAGATTGGTAATATCGAACATCTTACCTATTCTTATACTTTCACAGAACGTTATCGTCCCATATTTCTTCGCTCCTTGTACTCTCTTCTTGTTTATGCTCCTTTTCCAATCAGTACCATATTAATGATGACAAACATTACAATCACTTATATCATCTAGAGCTCTTCCTCTGTCTTCTGCCCTTAGTAAGGTACATCTACGCTATGATCCCTATCTAACGTACCCCTCGTTCACCAATCAGCCTTGTACTTACCATTGTTTGTTCAGTGGCGCTCGTCTGGAACAGAAGAGGGAAATTCGATTCCCCTACCAAGAAAGAGGGAATTTATTGTACCTGCCATACAGTTATTGCTGCTTAAAAGATGTTTCCTATAATCAATTTCTACATAAAACAATTTGTGATTTGGTCGACATGGCTTCAAAGCTGTGACGGTAGTAAATAATGATTAATTAAGTAATAGCAATGATAAAATATGGGATTTGTAATTAGCACAGAAGTTTCAAAATGGCGACCGTGTTAATGCATAGAGTGCATATTGAGTGTTCATTGTGCAACCTACTGTGGTTTAGTGCGGGATTATTAGCAATACAATATTCAGAATATATATCTTATTACATACGTTCTTGAACGGTTTTTTTAAGTGTTAAATTATATAAGTAAGTGTTGTGCGTGTTTAACAATTGGTAAACTCAGTAATTGTGTGGAATTTTAGTGACTTTCTTATCTTTTATTTTCATCCTAATTTTAACGAATACTTTGAATGTCCTTTGCATGAATTTTGTTTATAAATAAGTTAATTGTATAATGTGAACAGTAGTAGTTAGGTAATGGATGAGGATAATAATTTATCCCACATAAAATCTCCAGATCCTATCATATTGAATATGAAGGATCAGATGGATGAAATGTCAGTAGCTGAGAATTTAGTTGTGTCAGATATCAACCGTAATCAATCGACATTGACTACTTTACCGGTATTGTGTAATCAGGAAAACATCCCGACACATAGTTCTAAGCCTTTAACTGAAACTAAATCAACCTTTGAAAACAAAAATACAAATTTTTACCCAACTGGAGATAAATAAATATAAAACGTCACACTTAGCAAATTATTTTGTATTTTTAAAATCAAATAGTGAAGATTTGGGGAAAAATACATAATGTCCATAAGTCGTAAATTATATTAGGCAGATATATCTGGCATTGGAACTATTGAACGCATAGGGCGGAATCTTTGTAAAATTAAATTTCGTTCAGGAGAGGAAACAAATATGTTCTTGGAACATAATATTTTATAACAAACGAAATGGAAAGCATTTAACCCTAATCACATGCTTTACACAACGGGTGTAGTTTATGATATAGATACGGATATTACTATGGACCAATTATTAATAGTTATTAAGTGTGAAGTACCAATAACATCAGTGCGAAGAATTCACAGGGAAACTTAAAGCGATGAACTCCATCCAACAAAAACAGTCATTGTTACATTTGATTTTCAATCATTACCACCGGATGTTAAGTTATATTATATGCGTAGACCCGCGAATACTTATATCCCATCTATAAGGCAATGCATTAATGGATATTTTAAATATGGCCATTTAAAGAGGAATTGTCGATTAAATAAAAATTTATGTAAAAATTGTGGGGCGCCTCATGCATGTGAAACATGTAAGAATCCTACTAAATGTCTTAATTGTGGGAAAGATCATATGACAGATAGTAATGTATGTCCAGAAAAACTAAGACAAATGAAAATAGTAGAATTAATGGCTCTTAACAAAATTACCTTTAATAAAGCAAACAAGTCAGTGAGTAAGAAACGAAAAAAACATTTCCTCATTAATATTCACATTGTGAATTTCGTACTTTCTCAGATAAGCAAGATTAACTCAGTATATCACATTAAATGATACTTAGGTGAGTTGGCTATCTACCACATTTACACCTCAAATATTTCAACAGAAAAAATGAAATGAAATCTTTAAGTTTTACGTCCCACGGTTATGCCGGTTAGGCTAAAGGAGACGGTGATTATGAGAAATGAATGAAATGGTGGAATGAATAAAGTGGGAAGAAACGAGAGAACCCCGAGGAATCCCACGCACACGGTGTTTGTCCACCACAAAGTTCACTTGGCGGGGACTGGGATCGAACCCGGGACGCCAAGCACCAGGTATTTCAACAGAAAATTAATAGTTCACATTCTCCTCCAGAAAAGAAAACACGTAACAATGGATTCGCCAACATTAAATTTCCTCTATTCGGAAGCAAACGATACTTCTGCAAATAATTCTGCCTTTTATTTGGATTACAAAAGATACATACAAACTTAAATTGAAATCAATATAAAAAAATAATTGATTAAAAATCTGATCAGGTATTAAAACATCCTTCACAAATAGTTTACCTTAATAAATCGTCGGTTTCATCTATCATCAAAAATACCGTAGCCAAACATTCTAATCACTCTCGATAGAAAAAAAAATTCAAAGAAAAAAAACAATATGGTGGAATCAAACTTTTCAACAAAGTATAAATATGACTCAATATGCTTTTCGCAGATTTTTTAAAGATCCATCAAGGGAAAACTTTCTCTATTATTGTTCTCAAAAAGCTCAATCGAAAAGAATAATTAAAAGCACCAAAAGACAGAACTGGCAGCAGGAATTTTGCAATACGTTATCCAATAGAACTTCGCTTCAGCAACTTTGGAAATTTTGGAGACAATATACTAAAAAATATGTCTAATTTAGATGCACCTATATATCTTAGAAAATTAAATTGGGTAGAAGAATTTCATCAGATTTTAACACCGCCTTTTATTAATAACTCACGACTTGTATTACAGAATCAACTTTTACATAATCATAATTCTACCTGTAAAAGGGAAAGTCGTCGTTGCCATAGAAACTACCGTTTCCATAACAACGAATCCTGTCACTGCTTGTCAGTCTAAAACTGTTTGAAGAAAAGAATAAGTCGTAAGTAGGAACCCTTCACCCCTGGTGGGGATGTTCATGAAGCTATCAGCTTATGTCTAATTACGTTGGAATATATTAGCCGTTTCTTAATTTTGAACATACTAGATTCGATCGAAACGAGAAAACTTTTTATCGGACTTCTAAAGAGAATGAAATAAAATAACTAAATACATGACCGTGTTTATTACATCTAGGATTCCCAGTCACGACCCCCTTTTCAGTTTTATTAAAAAATAGAAGAAGAAGATGAAGAAAGGAAAAGGAAAATAGAAAAGGAAAGAGGTAAAGTAAGAAGGTGATAAAGAGGAAGCTGTTACTGAATATTTTGAAAAATATGGTAAAGAAAAGTGAATAATTATCGAATTCCAATAGCTATTGGGTTAATATTTGGTATTAAGGTGATCAAGGGTAGACACATGTTAACCCATACATCCCCGATCTAGATCCATTTAACCCTAACTACCAAATTATCCCTATCTAGATCTGAGATAGATGAGAAAGTTTAATTCTACAGTTTATTCAATATTTCCACTAATATCCAATATTTGAAAAATATTCGACGAAGTTGATGGCATGTTAGAATCGACCACAAAGAAAAAAAAAATCAGAGTATTACATATTCGTAGAAGATTTTGACTCTCACAGTTCTCCCATGCTGATCATTCGTTCAGGCTACTTCAGTCCTTTTTACTTCCTTCATAGAGCCAACTTAAGTTAGTATTAACATTCAATGAGTTTAATTGATAACTACCATTAATTATAATAAATCACACATATATGTCAAAATAATGGATGCACTTAATACTAAACCTACATTTCACTCACACACACATTCATACAGGACAATGTATACTTCGGGTTGTATTTAGTTAAATTAAACTAACCTAACTACATTACTATATACATTTATTACATTTCAATAAAAGAAAAATTAGTTGGACATAACAGGGAAAAAACTTAATACATGGAAAGAATGTTTCATTAACATGCATAGAAATTCGCTAATTTTATCAAGACCAAATAACACATTTCTCTTCCTATATATATATTAAAGGTTGAATTACATAAAAGAGAATTTGACAAAAAAAAAATGAAAGACAAAAATAAAAAAAATTCAAAGATCAATACATTTAGGATTCAATGTCATGAATATATATATATATCGTTGCGGAAAAAGAAAGAAAAAATAAATAAAAATATATATATATATATATATATATATATATATAATTGGTTAATCATTCTAAAAAAAAAAACACTTTAGTAACATTTTATTAGGTCTCTGTCCCAAGAGGAGACATTTCGACGATTTTATGAGTCTTTGTTCCCACATCGATAATAGCTCCTTTTTCCAACTCTCTTTTCGCACTGTGGTTTGTGTCCATGAGAGTGTTTAATTGTTTTTGTTTTAGCTATAGACAAATAGTCGCTTCATATCACATATATATTTATATTTCTCATTTCGTCACTCGACGCACTCAATATAAAATTTCAAAGTTTATCAAGGTTAAAAAAAATTTTTAATCCAGTCACAGACATTGAGAACATATTTCCATATTCCGGTATTCACATTAAGTTATCAACTAAATTTCACTTCATTAAATTTAAGACCAGTAATTTTCTTTATAGTATAGATCTTGTAGTCAGAAGATTCTAGTCACTGAATAGTTAAATTTCCGATCGTAGGGGAAGGATTTGTTTCAGAGTTTACTGATAGAAGATTCGTTGGTGGGGCACACTGTTTCGTAGGTTATTAATTTCACTTTGATCTTGCAAATAAATTTGGATGAGGATTAGGGTTATTTTACTTATCTTACGACCTGCTACTCGTTTTACTTACATGCGGTATTTAACATTATATTCAACTTTAATAGTTACAGACATCAGTAACCACTCAACAAAATGTAATTTATTACAATATACGCGGTAACACTATATGTCACAAATAGTTGGTAAAGGTCGGGTGTCAAAAACCTTTGGCAACCTAAACAAAACCAGGGTAAATACCGAGCCCATTACATACATACTCGTATATATATATATTCATATTATTCAATACAATAAATTTCACTTTAATATCCATCGTAGTATTTTGTCGACGTTTAAATTCTACATAACCGTTCATGTTCGACAAGTATTCATATTTTATAAATATTTATATTTTATTGGCTCAAAGACAAAACAAAAACCCTGACTATCAAAATTCACTTTTTTCTCTCATAAGGTTGCAACATTGTACTTTCTATGTATAAACCCGATAATCAATAATCATTTTCAATTTACTAAAGATCCGCATATATATATATAAAAAATAGTTGGTGTTATTTAGTGACATAAGAGGTGGAAATGTAACAAATTGAGCAGGCACGTAACTTTTAAAACTATGTAAGCACATATATAGATGTATATAAAAAAAAAATCAATGTTATTGGAAACTAGTGGGCCCAGACTACTAATACATACACACTATATGACCAATCAATAGAAATAAAAACCAGAAATCAGTTGTCAATGGATATAATTTGTATGATCCATGAATAACGAATGTTTCTAGGAATCCGAAAGCATAGTGTACCTTCCCATCAATTTCTCCAGTGGTGGATTGAATATCGCGAAAATGGTCCCGAGATGTGCTGCAATACCTCCACGAATTGCATCCCTCGATGTCTCAGTTAGTACATACGATCGAAATAAGTGATATGGAATATTATACATTTTCATGAGTTTCAGAAACCGGGGGGGGGCAAGGTTGAAAAATTTAAAAAAAAAAATCTCGAAGTAATGAAGACAGAGAGAGAGATAGAAAAGAAAGACGAAGAATAGTGGCGCCAAAGACTTAAGTGAGAAATAACTAACGCTACAAAGACAAAGTCGAATTTCTATCTCAACAAATCCATAGCCAAAATATTCTTAACATGCCAAAAGGGTGGTCTACTCAAATACGTAGACTCAAGGAACGCCCTGCTGCCAAGGATGCAAGTTCTGTGTCCATCAGATCCCAATCCCACAAGAGTTTGGTTGTAAGATTGAAATCCGATCCCCGTATCCGGCCCAAACCAGCAGGTTCCCGGATATCGTCCGGAAGGTTAGAGAAGGCGCTAATTTAGAATTTCAAAAAAAAAAAAATCATCCGACCTCTTGGAAACTAGAAGATTCCAGAATAGGGATGAAATTAGAGTAATAGCTAAGGTATCCCTAATTAGTAATTCGCCAAAATTAAAAAAAATTAAATAAATAAACTGAATTTTGGATCGGTGACTTCTATTACCGAAACATCACCGATGGCTACCCCGCGCAGACATGCCACAGTCTGGGACGTCGTTAATTTCCCTCATCTAATTAAACTAAGAACAGACATGAAAATACTTAAGGGGACTAGGGGTCGACGTCCGGGTACGCTATTTAACATGCATATTAATTTAATCGGATAGTCCGAACTGAGTTATATGAACACTGCACAATAAATAAATAAGGTAAGCAACAAAAACAAAAAAAAATCTCGGAGAGGCTATGAATGCTAAAGATACAAATGACCGAAACCTGTACTTTTCGATGATCACAGGATATAGCAGTTGGTTTTCTTAATTATCATTTCTGTCATCCTTTAGAAGTAATTCCCACATGATACTACTCTATCTATTGAAAGGCTTAAGATCTGGGGCTGTTATTATGAGGTACATAAATGCAAAGTAACACACAATTCCCAACTATAATTTACATTCAAGTAGCAAACTCGGTTGGATGAATGCACTGGTGTGGAAGTCAAAACGCGAGAGATTTTTTTTTTTTTTCGTAAACATATTCATATTTTCACTATATAAAATTCACTAGGCCTATCCATTTAAATATAGGGGTCGTCATCTCGTTCATATTATATATCATATTATTAACATATCATTACGTTCATTCATTATCTACTAATTTTCGCACGAAGTAATATTTTATAAACACCCTATTTCGTACATTTTACACGCAGGCCATACACATATCTACATTACGCAGTAATAAATATATATATAACTATCACAATCTATCACGCTCAAACCACCACACGATCACATTCATCGAACCACGTACTCTTTATTTCGAAGCACCCAAATTGTATTTACCTTGCAGGTTTAAAAAAAAAATCATACATGTATTTACGGAAAGTTAAATTGTCAATGATTAATCTATTTCTGATTTGTTGATAAAACTGAAGCAACAATGGAATTTTCGACAGCCACGGGAAAAAAGAATTTAATACTACATTTTGAACCAAACAGTAACAGCATATGGGCTTTACTTCTATTAAGAAAATAGGTATTCTTTATTTCGGCGGATATTTCAATTTCTACTGACCCTAGCAAGCTGAAATTTTCAGTACAGTAAGATCTCATGCTATTTTATACGAAGGTATACTCATCTGACCCGAAATCCATGTCCAATGAAAGTAATTTTTGAATAAATGACTAAAATCCAACAACCTAGATCACTAAGTTATGCGATGTCGTATTGTCAACAAACAATTGAGTACCGAAACCGGACGCTGTGGCGCTGTAGTGGAGGCATAATTTACCGTGTACTGAAATCTATACTTGTACTCATTAATCAGAAATTTAATATTTACTCTGGTTTATTTCTGTTAGGAAAATGGTACTAAATTAACACATATTTATACACTGTCCAAATCGAAAATTCACACACTCACACAAAACTACTAACTACATACACCACTGCTAATACTATACATAAAACAACTAACTAAACCAAACATGCACCATTTAGTTACATGCATGTTGACAAAATAAATACTCCCTTCTGATATATACCGTCGGCTCTATTTAATTTAGAGGGGGCAAAATGAGAAAGGTAAACACTAGGTCCAATTGACCTGACCAATTGTTTACATAATGACTACCAAAAGTTGATGCCCGGGGGGCACCTTAACGAAGTTTATGGAGGGTCCCTTCCCCTGAAAGGGGAAAAGGCCCTAAAACGAACAATAACTAACCCATTCCCCCGCTAGAACCGGTTCAATTTAGAAAAGGGGATAGGAGCCCTTTTGAACTAACTTAAGCTGCCATTATGATTATTTACAGTACTATCAAACCAACTACATACATGCAATTACGAAATAAATAATAATAAATCACATTTACTTAATACACGACCAACATGCACTAATCAGGTCGTAATTTCCCTAATCCCTAATTGAATTTGAAAAGATAAAAAAAATCACTTTCCTATATTGTCTATCCTATCTGGACAGCAAACATGGCTTCCTGCAAACCGAAATCCTGAATCAGATATTTTCCCCTGGTTTTGCAGTTCTTTCAACAAAAATATGGGTTTCCTGGCTCCTGATTGATCACACGACGTTTACGATGACATTTAGTCTAAATTTTACCTGTTTTACACTCGAAATCCACGTCTTTACCAGCCAGTATAGCGTAGTTGATTTCCACGGCTGTGCTCGTAGAGTCGTTCTTGATTATTCCCATAACATTGCGCCGAAAAAGCCAGAGGTAGGAGAATTCCTCCAATCAGAAAGAAAACTTTAGCCGCGGAAATTACAAAGCGAATGGAAATTTGGTAAATCCAGATATAACCGGATCTGAAAGTGACTAAGGACTACTGAGAGGGGGTGAGGGAAAAGGTTAGGTACCTGACTAAATTCTACATTGGTCTGAAATTAAGAAAATTTATATCCAATGACAGAACTATGTTTCGGTATGACGTCAGAATGGTAAACCTTGAAACTTTTCAACTTATATATCAGAAAATGGGATTTACACTTAATCAAAATGTAAATAAATATATTATACAGTGGGAAATATGGTTATTAATGAAACCTTTCGATTCATTATATTTAATTCGAAGTAAAGGGAGTAAATAAATTGTGTAGCTAAACCGAAATTGAATAAAAAAAAATTACTAGCTACAGGGTGCGTAAAAAAAAATTGCCATTACTTTCAACTGTAATGGTACATTACAGTTTTCCCCGGCCCATTAACAAAATTTTGTTAGAATAACAAAATTTTGCTAATTGGGAATACTAACTACTGATGCTTGTTAAATTAACACACTCATTCATCTCATTCAAACATTACCAGTCACACTAGGACAGTATATTATATCTACTTGGGGTATTGCGCGAGTAATTCATTACGTTTATCTTCTGTACAATTGAAAATCTTTAAATTTCGAAAATTGTGAGTTCCGATTCTTTTTTTTTTTTTCCAGTAGTGTTCATATAGCAATAGAACGGACAGAAGTTATAACTGAGAAATCGACAGATACAATTCGTAAGGCTTCAGCCGTCGACTAGTATATCTGATGACATTAGGCCGCAGTTTCCCGTCTATCACTGCCATTTAATATTGTTCTAGGCTCACCGTTACCACGCACTTGCGAATGGATTGAATTCTGGGGTCGATTTACATTATTGTTACTATTATTGTTATTATTATTGCCCTGACTATTACCGTTCTCCCTTCTTCCGTACGTCCTGTTAAAATTCCTCCTGGCGTTATCGCCCCTATCCGGGTTTGATTCCATGTTGGTACGGTCATAGGGACGATAACTCCGGCGATTGTTGAACATGGGCCGATTCCTAAATAGTCGCCGGCCATTATTGTTGTTTTCTGAGCCATACCCACTAGGATAACGAGATCCAGCTTGGGTATAACTCAGGAAATCTGTCTGGCAACTTGCCGTTACCTTCGTCTTCGTCGGTTTTAGAATCTTTGCCTGTCGGGCGAAGTATCGTTTTGGTGGACCACCAACTTCCTTACCGCACAAGGCAGCTAAACGTGAGGTGACTTCTCGCACCGTTTGGCACAAGTGGGACGCTATGGCCCGGGACTCATCAGGTGGAAGAGCGTTAACTATAATATCTACCAGTTCGGCCTGAGAGGGATGTTCAGCTATCTGATAATATAGTTCGATAATTTTCCAAGCATAGTCCAAGAGGGATCCATACTTGGAGCGATCATACCGGAGTGATTGTAAGTTTCTTTTTTGGAGTCGTTCGATGTGCTCATTACAATATTCTTCTTTGGAAAGAATCAAAAAATCACCGAACGTCCGGATTTGGTATTTAACCGAGGCAAACCATGCGCCCGAAGCGGCGATCAAACATTTTTCCACTATTTGTAGGCGTTCTCCATCAGTAAGTTTGTACATGTCTAGATATTGCTGCAATCTTCGCAGAAAAACTCTAGGTAACCCGTTAGTAATGTTCCCATCGAAAGTGGGGAAACGTTCAATATCCCGGAGGGAAACTTTAGAGCTCATACTATACGGGGCAGGAAAAGAATCTAGTGGAATCAACGCATTATCCTGAGCGGTTGGGGTTGTCACCGGATTTGTCACCGACGGAGTGGTCACTGAACTGAACGCTCCCATATGACCAAGAGAGGTTTTATAATTAGTATTGACCATGTAAGGTTCGAATTTAGGACCCACCACTGCAGTAACTGACGGTCCGGCACATCTCCTTTCCCCTCCTGTCAGCACGCTGTAAGATTGTACCATTCCAAAGGTAGAGTGAGCATTTACGCTAGTGACTGTTGTAGTCACAACACTCGACTGCATCGGTACATCGAAATTACTCAACCATGATTTCGAGGTTGGCTGATGCGAGGGACAATACATGGTTGTGTCCCGTGCATCAGGCAACACTTGACTCTTTCCCGGGAGGACGTTACTCGTTTCGGGGAAATTTTTCCCTATAGAATCGCTATCAGGAAAAGGATAGGAGATGTCAGACTTGACGATTTCCAGTTTAGTAATCTTCCCCTTAATACTGTCTACCTCAGTTTGAATTCGACTAATTCTTTGATCAACCGACTCTAGTTTAGTTTCTATTGATAGGTCGGATATTACAACATTCAATTTACTTATTTCAGCCTGCTGCTGTTCAACCTTTCGTTCGATGTCACCAAATCTTTTGTTTGTACCCTCAAACCTTACATCTATTTCGTTTAGTTTCTCATTTGTTTCGTCTCTGAGCTGCTCGGTAGACTGTTGGGCCTGGTATCTAACCTGCTCCAGTTCAGTAGACGTTTGTTCTTTCAATTTACTAATCGAAGAAGCAAAGTCTAAACAAATCTGGTCAAATTTGTTGTTTAATACCTCGAATCGAGCGTCGGTCTCTCGTTTCGAGGTATCAAACTTCTCATTTATCTCACGCCTTAAGTTTTCACTATTCTGATTTATCTCACGCCTCATTTCTGTATTATTTTGTTCCATGTTAGAAAATTTTTCGTTCATATTAGAAAATTTTTCATGCATCATTTCCATCATCTGGCGAATTAATGCAGACGTGTCAGACCCTCCAGATGACATTCCTTCCTTCGGGTTTGCCGTCTGATCCCGAGAATCACTTTGATTTTCAATCTTTTCCTCATCGTCGAGGTCAGATATCTCCGCTGGAGATATTTGGCCTCGGTCCTTTTCACAGTCCTCACAATATTTTTCTATTTCGCCGGTTTGCACCTTTTCTGCATTTTCAGCAGTGTCATCTAAATTGGAACAAGCAAAGTGGATCCATTTTAGTCCACAACCGGTGCATCTAATTAATCTTCGCGGGGCGCGAGATCTTTTCTCTCTTTCATCTAATGTGCATTGAGTGCACGTGACTTCACACTCGCCCTGTGACACCACAACCTTTTTTGTTGCCATAGCTTTGAGACACTTTACACTTTACAAAAGACAGGATATATATCAAAAATACACATATACTATAAAATACTTATTTACTATCCAGACAAGTATTATTCATGACTTAAAGGACTCCCATTCTCTTTCCTTCCTTGAAACCCTTCTAGCGTTTAATTCTAATTTTAGAAAAAATTTTGACACTCCTTCTCTTTTTCCCCCTTAGAAAAGGAAACAAAAATGACAAAGTAGCCAACGACTCTACTTATTTCATTTGACTATAAAATTTCTCTTATTAATTTCAATGTTATAATCAATTCAACATGCCTTCAACCTCACTCTTTGACATTCTTAACAAAAATTTCAAATCTATCGGTCGCCATTTAAACTGAGATCCGTTGCCATGGAAACAAACGTTGCCATAACAACCATTCTTATCGCGGTTCACCAATTCAAACTGATTGGCATGATAACTGGTATTATTCAATAAGCATTTTCAGATCCGTTACCACAGTAAACATGGTTACCATAGCAACAGTCTTGTCACGTGTCGCCACTTTAAAACTGTAAAAGGGAAAGTCGTCGTTGCCATAGAAACTACCGTTTCCATAACAACGAATCCTGTCACTGCTTGTCAGTCTAAAACTGTTTGAAGAAAAGAATAAGTCGTAAGTAGGAACCCTTCACCCCTGGTGGGGATGTTCATGAAGCTATCAGCTTATGTCTAATTACGTTGGAATATATTAGCCGTTTCTTAATTTTGAACATACTAGATTCGATCGAAACGAGAAAACTTTTTATCGGACTTCTAAAGAGAATGAAATAAAATAACTAAATACATGACCGTGTTTATTACATCTAGGATTCCCAGTCACGACCCCCTTTTCAGTTTTATTAAAAAATAGAAGAAGAAGATGAAGAAAGGAAAAGGAAAATAGAAAAGGAAAGAGGTAAAGTAAGAAGGTGATAAAGAGGAAGCTGTTACTGAATATTTTGAAAAATATGGTAAAGAAAAGTGAATAATTATCGAATTCCAATAGCTATTGGGTTAATATTTGGTATTAAGGTGATCAAGGGTAGACACATGTTAACCCATACATCCCCGATCTAGATCCATTTAACCCTAACTACCAAATTATCCCTATCTAGATCTGAGATAGATGAGAAAGTTTAATTCTACAGTTTATTCAATATTTCCACTAATATCCAATATTTGAAAAATATTCGACGAAGTTGATGGCATGTTAGAATCGACCACAAAGAAAAAAAAAAAATCAGAGTATTACATATTCGTAGAAGATTTTGACTCTCACAGTTCTCCCATGCTGATCATTCGTTCAGGCTACTTCAGTCCTTTTTACTTCCTTCATAGAGCCAACTTAAGTTAGTATTAACATTCAATGAGTTTAATTGATAACTACCATTAATTATAATAAATCACACATATATGTCAAAATAATGGATGCACTTAATACTAAACCTACATTTCACTCACACACACATTCATACAGGACAATGTATACTTCGGGTTGTATTTAGTTAAATTAAACTAACCTAACTACATTACTATATACATTTATTACATTTCAATAAAAGAAAAATTAGTTGGACATAACAGGAAAAAAACTTAATACATGGAAAGAATGTTTCATTAACATGCATAGAAATTCGCTAATTTTATCAAGACCAAATAACACATTTCTCTTCCTATATATATATTAAAGGTTGAATTACATAAAAGAGAATTTGACAAAAAAAAATGAAAGACAAAAATAAAAAAAATTCAAAGATCAATACATTTAGGATTCAATGTCATGAATATATATATATATCGTTGCGGAAAAAGAAAGAAAAAATAAATAAAAAAAAATATATATATATATATAATTGGTTAATCATTCTAAAAAAAAACACTTTAGTAACATTTTATTAGGTCTCTGTCCCAAGAGGAGACATTTCGACGATTTTATGAGTCTTTGTTCCCACATCGATAATAGCTCCTTTTTCCAACTCTCTTTTCGCACTGTGGTTTGTGTCCATGAGAGTGTTTAATTGTTTTTGTTTTAGCTATAGACAAATAGTCGCTTCATATCACATATATATTTATATTTCTCATTTCGTCACTCGACGCACTCAATATAAAATTTCAAAGTTTATCAAGGTTAAAAAAAATTTTTAATCCAGTCACAGACATTGAGAACATATTTCCATATTCCGGTATTCACATTAAGTTATCAACTAAATTTCACTTCATTAAATTTAAGACCAGTAATTTTCTTTATAGTATAGATCTTGTAGTCAGAAGATTCTAGTCACTGAATAGTTAAATTTCCGATCGTAGGGGAAGGATTTGTTTCAGAGTTTACTGATAGAAGATTCGTTGGTGGGGCACACTGTTTCGTAGGTTATTAATTTCACTTTGATCTTGCAAATAAATTTGGATGAGGATTAGGGTTATTTTACTTATCTTACGACCTGCTACTCGTTTTACTTACATGCGGTATTTAACATTATATTCAACTTTAATAGTTACAGACATCAGTAACCACTCAACAAAATGTAATTTATTACAATATACGCGGTAACACTATATGTCACAAATAGTTGGTAAAGGTCGGGTGTCAAAAACCTTTGGCAACCTAAACAAAACCAGGGTAAATACCGAGCCCATTACATACATACTCGTATATATATATATTCATATTATTCAATACAATAAATTTCACTTTAATATCCATCGTAGTATTTTGTCGACGTTTAAATTCTACATAACCGTTCATGTTCGACAAGTATTCATATTTTATAAATATTTATATTTTATTGGCTCAAAGACAAAACAAAAACCCTGACTATCAAAATTCACTTTTTTCTCTCATAAGGTTGCAACATTGTACTTTCTATGTATAAACCCGATAATCAATAATCATTTTCAATTTACTAAAGATCCGCATATATATATATAAAAAATAGTTGGTGTTATTTAGTGACATAAGAGGTGGAAATGTAACAAATTGAGCAGGCACGTAACTTTTAAAACTATGTAAGCACATATATAGATGTATATAAAAAAAAAATCAATGTTATTGGAAACTAGTGGGCCCAGACTACTAATACATACACACTATATGACCAATCAATAGAAATAAAAACCAGAAATCAGTTGTCAATGGATATAATTTGTATGATCCATGAATAACGAATGTTTCTAGGAATCCGAAAGCATAGTGTACCTTCCCATCAATTTCTCCAGTGGTGGATTGAATATCGCGAAAATGGTCCCGAGATGTGCTGCAATACCTCCACGAATTGCATCCCTCGATGTCTCAGTTAGTACATACGATCGAAATAAGTGATATGGAATATTATACATTTTCATGAGTTTCAGAAACCGGGGGGGGGGGCAAGGTTGAAAATTTAAAAAAAAAAAAAATCTCGAAGTAATGAAGACAGAGAGAGAGATAGAAAAGAAAGACGAAGAATAGTGGCGCCAAAGACTTAAGTGAGAAATAACTAACGCTACAAAGACAAAGTCGAATTTCTATCTCAACAAATCCATAGCCAAAATATTCTTAACATGCCAAAAGGGTGGTCTACTCAAATACGTAGACTCAAGGAACGCCCTGCTGCCAAGGATGCAAGTTCTGTGTCCATCAGATCCCAATCCCACAAGAGTTTGGTTGTAAGATTGAAATCCGATCCCCGTATCCGGCCCAAACCAGCAGGTTCCCGGATATCGTCCGGAAGGTTAGAGAAGGCGCTAATTTAGAATTTCAAAAAAAAAAAATCATCCGACCTCTTGGAAACTAGAAGATTCCAGAATAGGGATGAAATTAGAGTAATAGCTAAGGTATCCCTAATTAGTAATTCGCCAAAATTAAAAAAAAAATTAAATAAATAAACTGAATTTTGGATCGGTGACTTCTATTACCGAAACATCACCGATGGCTACCCCGCGCAGACATGCCACAGTCTGGGACGTCGTTAATTTCCCTCATCTAATTAAACTAAGAACAGACATGAAAATACTTAAGGGGACTAGGGGTCGACGTCCGGGTACGCTATTTAACATGCATATTAATTTAATCGGATAGTCCGAACTGAGTTATATGAACACTGCACAATAAATAAATAAGGTAAGCAACAAAAACAAAAAAAAAATCTCGGAGAGGCTATGAATGCTAAAGATACAAATGACCGAAACCTGTACTTTTCGATGATCACAGGATATAGCAGTTGGTTTTCTTAATTATCATTTCTGTCATCCTTTAGAAGTAATTCCCACATGATACTACTCTATCTATTGAAAGGCTTAAGATCTGGGGCTGTTATTATGAGGTACATAAATGCAAAGTAACACACAATTCCCAACTATAATTTACATTCAAGTAGCAAACTCGGTTGGATGAATGCACTGGTGTGGAAGTCAAAACGCGAGAGATTTTTTTTTTTTTTTTCGTAAACATATTCATATTTTCACTATATAAAATTCACTAGGCCTATCCATTTAAATATAGGGGTCGTCATCTCGTTCATATTATATATCATATTATTAACATATCATTACGTTCATTCATTATCTACTAATTTTCGCACGAAGTAATATTTTATAAACACCCTATTTCGTACATTTTACACGCAGGCCATACACATATCTACATTACGCAGTAATAAATATATATATAACTATCACAATCTATCACGCTCAAACCACCACACGATCACATTCATCGAACCACGTACTCTTTATTTCGAAGCACCCAAATTGTATTTACCTTGCAGGTTTAAAAAAAAAATCATACATGTATTTACGGAAAGTTAAATTGTCAATGATTAATCTATTTCTGATTTGTTGATAAAACTGAAGCAACAATGGAATTTTCGACAGCCACGGGAAAAAAGAATTTAATACTACATTTTGAACCAAACAGTAACAGCATATGGGCTTTACTTCTATTAAGAAAATAGGTATTCTTTATTTCGGCGGATATTTCAATTTCTACTGACCCTAGCAAGCTGAAATTTTCAGTACAGTAAGATCTCATGCTATTTTATACGAAGGTATACTCATCTGACCCGAAATCCATGTCCAATGAAAGTAATTTTTGAATAAATGACTAAAATCCAACAACCTAGATCACTAAGTTATGCGATGTCGTATTGTCAACAAACAATTGAGTACCGAAACCGGACGCTGTGGCGCTGTAGTGGAGGCATAATTTACCGTGTACTGAAATCTATACTTGTACTCATTAATCAGAAATTTAATATTTACTCTGGTTTATTTCTGTTAGGAAAATGGTACTAAATTAACACATATTTATACACTGTCCAAATCGAAAATTCACACACTCACACAAAACTACTAACTACATACACCACTGCTAATACTATACATAAAACAACTAACTAAACCAAACATGCACCATTTAGTTACATGCATGTTGACAAAATAAATACTCCCTTCTGATATATACCGTCGGCTCTATTTAATTTAGAGGGGGCAAAATGAGAAAGGTAAACACTAGGTCCAATTGACCTGACCAATTGTTTACATAATGACTACCAAAAGTTGATGCCCGGGGGGCACCTTAACGAAGTTTATGGAGGGTCCCTTCCCCTGAAAGGGGAAAAGGCCCTAAAACGAACAATAACTAACCCATTCCCCCGCTAGAACCGGTTCAATTTAGAAAAGGGGATAGGAGCCCTTTTGAACTAACTTAAGCTGCCATTATGATTATTTACAGTACTATCAAACCTACTACATACATGCAATTACGAAATAAATAATAATAAATCACATTTACTTAATACACGACCAACATGCACTAATCAGGTCGTAATTTCCCTAATCCCTAATTGAATTTGAAAAGATAAAAAAAATCACTTTCCTATATTGTCTATCCTATCTGGGCAGCAAACATGGCTTCCTGCAAACCGAAATCCTGAATCAGATATTTTCCCCTGGTTTTGCAGTTCTTTCAACAAAAATATGGGTTTCCTGGCTCCTGATTGATCACACGACGTTTACGATGACATTTAGTCTAAATTTTACCTGTTTTACACTCGAAATCCACGTCTTTACCAGCCAGTATAGCGTAGTTGATTTCCACGGCTGTGCTCGTAGAGTCGTTCTTGATTATTCCCATAACATTGCGCCGAAAAAGCCAGAGGTAGGAGAATTCCTCCAATCAGAAAGAAAACTTTAGCCGCGGAAATTACAAAGCGAATGGAAATTTGGTAAATCCAGATATAACCGGATCTGAAAGTGACTAAGGACTACTGAGAGGGGGTGAGGGAAAAGGTTAGGTACCTGACTAAATTCTACATTGGTCTGAAATTAAGAAAATTTATATCCAATGACAGAACTATGTTTCGGTATGACGTCAGAATGGTAAACCTTGAAACTTTTCAACTTATATATCAGAAAATGGGATTTACACTTAATCAAAATGTAAATAAATATATTATACAGTGGGAAATATGGTTATTAATGAAACCTTTCGATTCATTATATTTAATTCGAAGTAAAGGGAGTAAATAAATTGTGTAGCTAAACCGAAATTGAATAAAAAAAAATTACTAGCTACAGGGTGCGTAAAAAAAATTGCCATTACTTTCAACTGTAATGGTACATTACATACCTTAGAACAAGAATTTACGATAGGAGAATTAGAAATATTATTAAAAAATATAACAAAATCCACTACACCAGGGATTGAGAGGATCACATATTCTCATTATAAAATTTACCAACATCAGGTATCAAATTACTTCTACAATATTTTAATAATATATGGAATACCAGTGTCATTCCTATGGAATGGAAAAAGGTTTTACTTATCACAATCCCTAAAACGAAACTGCAGAAAATTTTCGTCCAATTTCATTACTTCCATGTGCATGTAAAATATTCGAAAATCTCACACTCAATCGTTTGAATTGGTTTCTAGAATTTAACCAAATTTTTAAAAATAATGTAACTGGTTTCCGAAAAAAAGCACTTCTACGTATGATGCTTTAGCACCAGTAATATTGGATATTCATTATGCATTTTATACCAGACAATATCTACTAGCAATTAGCATTGACTCACAAAAAGCATATGACTCCGTAATTTTGGATATTCTTATTAATATATTATATTGTAAAACTTTGTCCCATATAGGTATAGGTAGAGCGTTAATAAAAAGAGTGTCCGGAATCGACTCCCACTACAGACTTTTATTATAAAAATTTTCACTATAAAAGTATTTTACAAAATATTATACAAGTAATCTCTTTAATTTTACAAGGTAAACTACAGTAGTCCTTGACCATAAGGTCGCAGACAGAATCTCTACAGAGCCCCGAAGCAGGCTAAGCAGAGTGGAATTAAGAACCCTAAGCTCCGATGCATGCATAGAGAAGGTTAAATGGCCAACAAAGCCCCGAAGCAGGCTAAGCAGAGTGGAATTAAGAACCCTAAGCTCCGATGCAAGCATAGGGAAGGTTAAATGGCCAACAGAGCCCCGAAGCAGGCTAAGCCAGGAGAAAGGATAGGCGTAGTCCCGAAGCAGACTAGAGACGCTGGGGTTAGGTTACTCCTAATGTTCCGAAGCAAACAATAGGAGGGTCACCAGAAAATTGGTGCAGAATTACCGTGGTCCATCCATTTTATAGCATTCCTTGGGTGGCGGTGGCGCTGCTGCTCCGATGTCGTCTTCTGCTGCGTGGGAGGGGCTAGAAGTCGTCGTCTGCAAGTGATTGTACATCCTCTAGTGTGAAATCGTCTTGCCAAACCACGTGGTGGTGTTTGTAAACACTGACGTGTGAGATTGTTTGTTTATCACTTCACGTGGGACATTACAATATAATTTAAATATACCGAATACGATCATTCGCATAATTCACAATACATTAGTAAATAGGAAAATATATGTCAAAATTGGTAATTCTTATAACACTTATCGTACTACATCACAAGGTAGTAAATTAAGTCCTATACTCTTCGATATCTACATTAATGACTTATTCAAATTAAGTACTGAATCAATTCAATTGGTTTCCTTTGCGGATGATATATTAGCTACTAAACTTACAACAATTTAGAGATGGGGGGAAAAGAAGGTAAAATCTTTCCTTCTACCATTAGTTAATTGGACCAATCAAAATGGACTAAAAATAAATTTTAAAAAACAAGTTTATAATCTTTTCACGGAAAAATGTATACCTATAACTACGATTAATATTCAAAATGTTCAATTATCAAACGAATTTTATAGTAAATATTTAGGTTTATTTTTGGATAAAAAATTAAATTTGAATCAACTTCTCAATCATCTTTCACAGGAAGCGATTAAATTTTCAAAACTCTTTCAGTACATAGCAAGTAAGAAATATGGCATTAATCCTTTTAGTCTGTTAACAATTCTGAAACAAAGTATAGTTGCTAAATTTATGTATGGAGGAATATTCTATCCACATAATATAACCCTATTTTATAAACGAGTGGATAAATCATTTATGATTTACTTAAGATTATCTTTTCACAACGTAGTTTTTGCCCAAAACAAGCAATATTAGAAGAAACTAAATCAATCCCACTATCTATCTTATTGCAAAAATCGGCTGAAAAATTAATTTTATCCAGATTCAGCAGAACTACATCTTCAATGATTAGTAAGTTACAACATCTTGAAAATTATTTAAAAAAAAACACACCATATTTTAATAATCGACCGTGAATATATCAAGCATATAGTAGTTTAAAATCCTAAAACCTTTTATCCATAAAGTACCCCTTATTCGTTGTTTTACCTGGCAATATACAACTAATCTAGTCAGTATTCAAGCTAATATTCCAAATTTCTTTAAAATGTATAATCCAGTATTACGAAACAAAATATACAAAAGCATTTTGACAGAACAAATTCAAAAATTACGACCTGATACTGTTTTGATTTATACAGACGCATCTAAATATCCAGATTCTTCAGTGGGAGCTGCAATATCCATTCCATCACAAAACATAACTTTGAAATATAAACTACCTTTATCATTATCGATTTTTGAAGCAGAAGCTTTTGCCATCCGCCAAGCTTTATTATATATCAAACAACAAAACCTAATTGTATCTTGCATTTGTACAGGTTCCTTCAGTGCGTTACAAGCATTAAAAACATTCATTGGAATGCAAGGGTAACATGTATGCTCTTAAATATAAAACATTTATTTCAAAAGCTTAAAGAAAAAAATTTTCTTCATATTTCTATTTTCTTCACTCTCACATACACCTAGAACATGAAGACCTTATTGATACCGCTGCAAAGAGTGCATGTAAAGAAGGAAAATCAACTTATATAAAAATTCTTTATTAAAACTTTTTTTATATTATAGATCGAAATTTTTCAATTGCAAAATTACGTTGGCAGTAAAATAACAAATCTCGCCCAGGACACTTTTATTGGGAAACAGTTGGAAACCACTCCCATAAACCCAGAGATTGTATATACCATTGGTCACGGAAAGAAATAGTAACAAATTATAGAATACTTATTGCTACTACACTTAGTACATTCAAATTATTTCAAATCAAGAAAAAAGACACTGACCATTGTTGGTGCGATAAGGCCTAAGAAGACTGGAAGTCGGAGGCATATCTCAACCTTATAATTAGTGAAGTAGCATTTACGAGTTTGACCTGGTGGCGTTTGGTACCAGCTCTCGTATCGTTTTCGATTTATCCTATCACACAGACTTTCCGTCTATTACTTGTGCTGTGTTTTAGTGTTTATGTTATTTCAATGTGTGTAGTGTTTAGTGGTAATATATTAGTCTCCTTGGGGGCACTTATTCAATATGGCAGCCCAATTGGGTGGAACGCCTTTGACTTCACCATCTGGCTCTCAACCTGAACCCTTGATACCGGATCTACCTATGTCAGAATTGCATCAGCCTCCAAGTCCGTCTATGGAAGTCACCATTTCCACTGATCAATCCTCTTCTGTGGCTGCTCCGCCTCCCGTTACATATAAATCACATCATTTGGCTCCTTATGTGGTGCACATCACTGCCAAAGATCATTCCAAGCCTGTGGGGAAAACTCACACCATGGCTCTTGGGCGTGCTCTTTTTAAATCCAAAGTGACGGGAATAACTAGTTTTGATATCATAGGGTGCAACTTAATCAAAGCAACCTGTGACAGTGATACACACGCTAATGCTAGGCTTAGCAATGATATTCTCAAACAACAAGGTTGGACGGCGTACATATCTAACTATGCTCTTACAAATATGGGAGTTATTAAAGGAGTGCCTGTTAATGTCTCGATAGAAGATCTACTCGCTGATATACAGCTGGAACTCCGTGTGCTGGAACTCCTGTTGTACACGCACGGAGGATAGAACGTTTGGCCCGCAACCCGCCCATTGAAGCTGTACAAGGGTCAGATTCTCCTAACATACCTACTGCTCCGCCGGTACAGCCCACTCATCTTCCCACTACCACAGTCGTCCTCACTTTTGACAGCCAATTACTTCCTCTTGAGTGTAAGTTATATTACTGCCGTTTCAAAGTCACACCTTATGTACCGTTAGCGAAAATATGCCGCAAATGTTACCGATAAGGGCACATCGCCAAAACTTGCAAATCCGCTGCTAGATGTCGTCAGTGTGGTCAGGGACATGTCTCCGATCAATGTTCTAACCCTACGATTTGCCTCCATTGTGGTGCATCCCACGTGGCTGATGATCCTGCTTGTCCTGAACGCCAACATCAACAAAAACTACAGGAAATTATGGTCAAATCTAAGATATCCTACAATGAGGCACGCAAGTTACACCCAAGGCAAGCTATCTATGCTCAAACGGTACAGGCTTCACCTCGTTCAGTTATTACATTTAGTTTAGCTACTCGTTCTTCTGGAACACTTCCAAGTGCACAGCACCCATCACCTACATTGCCGAGAAGCCATGTTCGATCCACGACAACATCAAGTATACCAGCAAATCGCGACGCACAGCCTGGTACGTTGCAAGAAACTTCTTCCTTAAAGTGGCGAAAAGGTATTTTGTCTTCGGGGACTCTTCCCTTATCTGCCTCTTCATCTACTCCATCAGCTTTTTCCTCTCATGCTCACAGAGAATCACCACGAGATGTAGTGCGCCAACTTCAATCTGCACCTAAAATACCAGGACTGCACAAACAAGGATCCTTCTACTAATGTTCTCAAAAATCAGTACAAAGCCATTCGAACTGTGCTGTTTCAACAACTAGTGAGTACCAACCTTCTTAACGATAGTGACCTGGAACCTGCGCTCACCACAATCTAACACATTTTAGGATGGCGGGAAGAAATCTAATTACAATTTTATAGTGGAATATTCATGAAGCACATGGTAAGCAAATGGCTTTACAACGACTATATGATATTTTTCAACCAACTATACTCCTGCTCCAAGAAGTCTGGTCATTTCATCATTTCCAACTAATCCCAGGTTATCATCTACTACAGGAAGACCGAATGGATCACTACGGCGGTATCGCTTTGGGGATTCGACGTGGACTTCCCTACACTCTCCTCACTGGGATACCACCTCCACCGTCTCCACACATGCAACTACAAGGAATAGGTTTAGGAGTTATAAATTTCATCAACGTTTATTCACCCCCGGAATATCCTATTCCTGCCGTCTACTGGACACGCTTGTTTCATCACTTTCCACACTCCATTGTCATCAGAGGAGATCCAAACACGAAGAGCCCTTTGTGGGGCAATGTAGCAACGAACACGGCTGGTACGGACCTGATTACGGCTCTACGCCACTGTACTTATCTACTAGCAAATGACGGTACTCCGACTAGGCTGCCTTCACTTCAGGGCAGACCCAGTGCTCCTGACATCATCATTCTTAGTCTAGAGTTGTATATCCAACATACTTGGCGAGTGCATGGCTATGCTTATGGAAGTGACCACTTTCTCATTCTATTGACTCTCCACTCATCACAAGCCGTTGCTCCCTCATTCTATTCCTAAAGTCCCTTTCCCAACTCGGCCTAGTACCTATCACCAGCACTTCCAAGATATTTTCCGTGAGTGCACTACGGAAGCGGAAGAACATTCAGTGAAACACCTTCAGGACACCATTGTGCTCGCTGCCCGCAAAGCTGTCATACCCACGAAGCCGACTACTTCTACAGTTCGCACCAGTCGTTCACCTGTCAGCACTCCACCATGGTGGGACATCGAATGCCAGCGCAGAAGTTGTCAACTGGAGTACCTGCGAAGCCGCTCCCGAGAAACTTATCTTATATATCAGAAACCCATGCCAAATTTCGACGCACACAAACTTCCAAGAAAAAGGCTCACTGGATACAGTTTTGCCGAACTCTAACTCTCTCCACCACACCTCGACGATTATGGAATTATATACGGACCAGAATGCAAGGGTATATTCAGAGGCCTCCACCAATGGTACTTAATGAAGACTGGTTTATTTCGTTTCATGCGATGGTTACTCCGGCCACTCCTTTACCGTCTCGTCAAAATCTGCAGCACTGCTTGGTCCCTTCTGAAGTGGATCCTCCTCTACTTCCGATTACAATCACAGAGATTCAGATTTCCCCTTCCACCTCTCCTGGTGTGGATGGAATCACGTTTCGTCATCTTCGAATTCTTCCTGCAAGCGGCTTCAACTATCTGCAGCAACTGTACAACAGCGTACTTCAAACTTCACAGGTACCGCAGTCCTGGAAATATCATATTGTTGTTCCAGATCCGAAACCCTAGAAGCTACAGACCAACCACACTGTTGCCGTGCATATCCAAAACCTTTGAGAAGATTCTCCTTCAATGTCTCATGTGGTGGGCAGAGTATTACGATATATTTCCCCCAACCCTTGATGGGTTCCGCAGAGCTCGAAGCACTAACGACGCTCTTACCAGTCTCGTCACTGACATATGGAATACTTTTTAATGGAGGGAATACCTTATGGCCGTCCACATTGACCTCGCACGAGCGTACGACAGTGTATCCCTGGATGTGCTTGTCCAAGAGTTATCTGCACCCAAGATCCCAGCGAGATACCTCCTCTTCATCCATAATTGGCTCATACACCGACAAGTCTCAGTGCGTGTTGGTTACTGCTATACCGAACCCAGGATAGTATCTCAAAGATTACCACAGGGTTCTCCGCTTTACCCGCTTCTTTTTAATCTATTCACCATCTCGCTTCATAGGCAGCTCAGAACGTTGGTCAAAGCCAATCAATTCGCCGACGATTTCTTGTTATTAGCTCGCACTTCCACACTGATCCATGGTGCCATTAAACTTCGTCAAGCCATAGACAACTTATAACAATGGTGCAGACACAATGGCGGCCTTAGTGTCGACTGGCGTAAAAGTCAGTACATCATCTTCACCCGGAAAAGGCGCACCATCACTCCGCCACTAATACTTTCAGACGCCCAACTATTGCCAGTTTCTCATCTTCATTACCTAGGTATGACATTGGACTCTAGATCAGCGGCGAACCTAGAGGGAGTGTAACACCCCCCCACTCAAAATCCATTCGGCAAATTCGGGATTCTGAGGATTTAACATTGAAACTTTGGAAAATGAAATGCAAGTAAACACTACTTTTACGTTTAATCAGATTGAAAATTGTATTAATCAAGAATAATTTATGGTTTCGGTAAGCCATATAGAAAAATATTCGTCAAATTTCTTGCAATTGGGCAATTACGCTTTATATTTTATTAACTTTTTCATTCTGTTAATATACTGTGAAATAGTTAGCCAAATTCACATGTTTTTTTGGGATTCGTCAGGACTATTTAAAATTACTTCTTTAAAACAGAAAGATATAAAAGTAACTAATCTTATTTTCGATAGTTGAACCCGGAACAGAAATGTTCGTTTCCATTCGTCAAATATGAAACAGTTTGTCAAATACACATGATTGTCGGGATTTATTAGGACAATTTTAAGCTTACTTCTGTTACAACTAAACCTACTATATCCATAGCTAAGGCCGAATCAGAAACATTCATTTGTGTTCGTCAATTAGTGCAACAATCTTACATTCAAAAATAAGAATGCAAAATCGCTATTCCCTAAATGAACATTTTGTTCTTCAAAATCTGCATTTTAAAATTTCTTTCTGAAGAAAACGTTGATTACGGCGTTGCGTGTTTATTGTAATATACTAAAAACATCAATACCAAAACCAGAGAAAGAAATTGTTGGCCTTAGTGTTTACCTTTAACACTAATGTAGTCAAAGGGACAAAATAGAATTTTCTTATTTGTAGGAACATGATGTACCAGCAGAAGCATTGGTGCCCTCTCTTGAGACATTTTCAAGGCCTTTAACGCAAGATAAAGTTGAAATAGTAGAAAAAATACAGGATACTATTCCATTAAATGTGAAAGAAGTTAGTGGGAATTCTGAGGCTCTGTTGTCAACGGAAAGCGTAGAAATTGACAGTGTAGTGTTACCCAGTTATAGTGCAGGCACTAGTGATCTTGGTCCGTCTCTAAGAAGTCAAAAAGAAATGTTAAAACAAGATTAAGATAATTCTTCTACTCAAAAATTTAACGAAACCGAATGCAGTTGAGTTGAGTGTGCCGGTCAAATCTCAGCGCTTCTCAGTGACTTCGAGGAATGTAAATTAATAGTATTTAAGATAGAAAATGAAGATTCTCCAAATTGCATCTTGTTCCTTCTGGAGAGCATACAACTTATGACAACTATACGAGACAAATGTGCTGAATTTATACAAATTGCAAACCAAGCTCTTGAACACATATCAAATGAAGTGAAGATTCTACCAAATGAAGAACTGAATGATCTTGTAGAGCATGATCCAAGGAAAAGAGAGAAGATTACGACAGACAACCAAATAAACTATCTAATAGCTCTTGGTCCGCATCGGCCAGTGCTAACGTCGTTTCCAGTAAATGAAAGCGTAAGTAAAACGAAGCAATCACGTTTCAGTCCTAAATGGTATAAAGAGTATCCTCATATTGAATACAGCATTGACAAAGACGCAGCATTTTGTTTCGTTTGCAGTCTTTTTCCAGAGGGTGTTGGCAGAGAATGTGCTGATGAAGCTTGGGTTCGACTAGGTGTAAGGCAGTTACATAGAATGAAAAACATTGGAAAGTCTAAAGACGGCAAATTAGCACAACACTTTTCTTCGAAAGCACATAAAGCAGCACTTCAAGACTATTGCAATTTTGTTTCAAAGACAACTCATGTTGACATTCTATTGAGTAAAACAAAACGAAAGGAGATAATTAGACAGGAAGAGGAGAATGTTTACAACACACAGGCTTTAAAAATTTTAATGGACATCTCTCGTACTTTAGGAAGACAAGGCTTGGTATTTCGTGGTGGGGGCGATGACTGTAATGGAAACTTACAGCAACTCGTTCAGCTTATGTCTAAGCATTGCAGTGTAATGAAAAAGTGGCTTTATGATCGGAATTTGCGTCCATATCGTGTGTCTTACTTGGGAGGGAAATCACAGAATGAATTCATAGAACTACTTGCAACAGAAACAAGAAAAAATTGATGAAATAAAAAAGGCGGAAATTCTTTCAGTTATGGCAGATTCGACGCCTGACACTTCTAATAAAGACCGTCTTTCTGTTGTTGTTCATTATTTTGATGAAGAGGGTAAGGCTAAAGAGCGACTTCTTGAAGTTGTTGAACTTCCTGACAAGACTGGTGAGGGAATTGCAAAAACAATTTATGATGTTCTTGTAAGGAATGAATTAGATTTGAACCATATAGCATTTCAGTCTTACGATTGTGCCAGCGCAATGTGAGGAGAAAACAAAGGGGCACAGAGAAAGTTATCTGAAATTGGTGGGCGCGAAATCCTTTATTTGCCTTGTCAGGCACACAGAGCTAACACGTTTCTGAAACATAGTTGTGATGGAAGTGCTATTATTGGTGAGTTCTTTAGTGTCCTTGAAAATGTGTATGCATTTTTTACATCAAGTACAAAACGTTTTAATTTCCTAAGTAGCGAACTATCCAAATCTGTAGTAGCACTTCATTTGCGTAGCCTTTCAAAGACCCGTTGGACAGGGGCCGCCGAAGCAATCAGAGCTCTCTGTGCATCACTTAATGAAGTCGTGAAGGTTCTAAATGCAATGTCTACGTCTTGTCAGTTTGATAATAACACAAAATCTGCAGCGCTTAGTCTGAGAAAGAAGTTGTTGTGTTTTGACTTCATTGTTTCAATAATGTTTATGAAAAATATTATGTATAAGGTTAAGATTTTAACACAGAAACTTGAAGAGAAGGAACTAAACATTCTCGAGGCATTTGTTATCATTGAAAGCGTCATAAGATCATTGTAAGATATCAGGAATGATAGTGAAGGAATGAAGAATCTGATTCTGAGTGCCATTTCGTTTGCAGACTCTTTGAGTGTTGATGCTGAAATTGACTTCAATCGTCATCATCGTCGTCGTGTAGCGCCT
Source organism: Thermobia domestica (assembly GCF_964235325.1). NCBI lineage: Eukaryota > Metazoa > Arthropoda > Insecta > Zygentoma > Lepismatidae > Thermobia > Thermobia domestica. The sequence continues at coordinate 220,219,542 of NC_137464.1, forward strand.
AAACGTCTGAATGACAACGCGGAGTCGTAAGTTCATCATACTCTGGAGTATTTTTATTCAAAGGAGTTTATAGCAGTGTTAGATACACTTCTTATCTTGTGCAAGGAAAATCTGAAGAAGTGCTTAGAAATAGTCAAACCTCTTTTCTCAATTTTCAGTGCACCCATGAGGAGAGAAAATATCAATGTTAGCCGTGTTGAAGGAGCAGTTTCTTTATATCCAGCAGCATCTTCAAAGTTTGATTCTTTTGCAGTGCTATCCGAGTTGGAAATTCTCAGTGATAAGTGCGTAAGTGAAGTACCATTATCAGATGTAATGAGTACAGTTGAAACTATAAAAATGTGCTACTCCTGGCAAACAACCTTTGTCGTCTTGCTATTACAGCCCCAGTGTCAGGTGCGTTATAAGGAGAGAGCGTTCAGCAAATTGAAGCTAGTTAAAAACTACATACGTACGACAATGACGGACAATAGACTAGATTACCTCATGATACTGTGTAGCGAGAAAGATGTTGTAGATAGTCTTAATATAAGCCAGATTGTTCACAGATGGGCACTTCTTAAACAATGCCGTGTCCAGATAGTTTCAGAATAATTTTTTGTTGGTTCACATGAATTTCTTTAAACAAAACGCGTTTCTTTCTAAAATGTAAGATATACTTCGGTATGTAAATTCTTGTTATTTTCAAGAATTAGAGTAAAAGTGTAACTTCTTCCTCTTTAAAAATATTTGGTCTAGGAATTAATTCGTGCGGGTGGACAAGAGATGGCGCAACGAACGGAGCGTCCCACAGTTCCGTGTATCCACACATGTGTTGCAAACCCCTGTCATCGCGTATCGTTCGTAGTATAGGGCAGTGGATTAAAGCACCAACAACACCAGTTTGTAGTTAAGTGAACATGGCGCAATTTGTGCCTGATAAAGTGTTTTTGCGGGGTGTCCTGCTGCATTACTTTAACATGCAGAAAAGTGCGACTGAAAGTCATCGTATTTTGGTGGAAGTGTATGGTGACCATGCTCTAGCTGAGCGAACGTGTCAGAAGTGATTTGCACGGTTTAGAAGTGGTGATTTCGGCTTGGCAGACCAAGAGTGAGCTGGACAGCCAAAAAAATTTCAAGACGAAGAATTGACAGCATTGCTCGAGCAGGATTCGTGTCAAACGCAGGTACAACTTGCAGCAGCATTAGGCGTTGATCAAACAACAGTCTCCAAACGCTTGAAAGCCATGGGAATGATTCAAAAGATGTCACATTGGGTTCCACATGAATTGAAAGACAAGAGACGTTGAAAGACGAAAAACCATTTGCGAATTGCTGCTTCAACGACAGAGCAGAAAGGGGTTTCTGCATCGAATTTTTACGGGTGATGAGAAGTGGATCCATTACGAGAACCCTAAACGAAAAAAGGCCTGGGTGAAACCAGGTGAACCAGGTCCATCACAACCAAAACAAGATATTCACTGTGCAAACGTTATGCTGTGCATATGGTGGGATATGAAAGGTGTGGTGTGCTATGAGCTGCTGCAACCGGGTGAAACTATGAATGGAGAACGTTATCGACGACAATTAATGCGTTTGAAGCAAGCTCTGGCCAGAACACGACCAGAATGGGAGAACAGACATGATAAACTTATTGTTCAACATGATAACGCTCGCCCACATGTCGCAAAACCGGTCAAAACCTATTTAGAAAATGTCGGATGGGAAGTTTTACCCCACCCGCCGTATTCACCAGACGTTGCTCCTTCGGACTACTACTTGTTCGATTGCATGAACAACGATTTGATTGGACAGCGGTTTACTTCTTCAGAAGATATCGAAACATGGGTCTCTGACTGGATCGCTTCCAAGGATGAGGACTTCTTTCGCCACGGAATCCGTACATTGCCTGACAGATGGGCGAAAGTGGTGGCTAGCGATGGACAATATTTTTCTTAAGGTATTTATGTATTTTGTGTTTGTACTACAGCTTCAATGTGGGCGTACCAACCGCACGAATTAATTTCTAGACCAAATATGTGAAATTTATTTTTGAGAACAGAAGTATGTTATTGTTATTATTAATTTACATAGTGCACGAGTTAAAGAAACAAGATTTCACTTTTTAATTGTAACTCGTTGTATTCAAATATAATGGATATAAGATGTTCATTTATGTAAAAATGTCATATGTTGGCCAAAAATTAATACTCTGCAAAAAGAGGATATTTTACAAATCAAAAGTTTATAGTACATTGGCTGGCGAGTGTGTAAAGTGCGCTTGTCACAACTAGTTTTGAGGAAAAGGACTTTGATTCTTTTACGTCATAAGGAATTCTGTTATAAGTATTAAGTAACTCGAGAACATTATAACATGCTCGTAATGTGATAGGACCTTGCTGATTTCGTACAATCCTAGAGAAACCAAATCTTAATTGGAAAAAGGAAAATGCATATTTTTCGAACAGTGTTAAGTTCACACACTCCTATCTGTCAATTTAAAATAGTTGTCATTCTTGAATTTTTACTGTCGATATAAAAATACCGCCAAAAACCTTAGTTCGATACAAACTTTAAAACTGTAATACACTCTCTAAGGTATTTATCTGGTGAGCCTTCTTCCTTTATAATATTAATTTCTATGTAGTGTTTTCTTTTTATAGTAGCATTATCGATTATTTATTGTGTTAAGAATGTGTAAAGCAGAAGTGAAATAATACGGTCTTATGAGATGTATATGGTATATATATACACAATTTGAAAGCTCATTTTGTGGTCTCAAACTGTGTACTGATAAACGAATAATGTACAAGACTCTTTACGTAACCATATGGCAAACAGATAATACTCCAGAAAAGTGATTCTGGGGATCTTTCTATTGCAAGATAAACTAATGAGTGCCTCTCGTTATTCGGTACATCATACTTATCCATTCGGCACATTCACGCACTACACCCCCCATCTTATGAGCCTTCGGAACGCCCCTGCTCTAGACTACTTTGGAATGCACATCTCGACACGCTCAACACCAAAATGCAACCCGTTTTAAACCTTATCAGCGGACTCAGCACTAAACGATGGGGAATGGATATCAGGTCACAATTATCTATATTCCGTCAGTGTTTGGAATCAAGGCTTTTATATGGCTGCCCAGCTCTCTCTCCTACCTCGGCGGCTAAGTGAACTGTGTATTCGATTACAAGTGCAAGGACTCCGCTCCATACTTCTGCAATCTCAAAACTCACCGAACAAGGCACTCCTGGAAGAAGCAGGTATAATATTAGAGATTTTCATGTGGCTAAACTTTTCATCTTGAATCGAGTGGTAATTACATCACCCATCATCCCCAAAACACAACTCCTATATTCTACTAAGAGTAGCAAAACTCTATCCTACCGTCGAAAACTGCCCTGGACCTACTTTGTGTATCTTCGTGTAAAACAATGGCTGAATTTTATCTACCGCACGAATAAACTCCCCTACTACCAATCATCATACACCACATACATCACTCCTACGCAAGTGGAATTTATGTATCTTTCGCCTCACTGGCTACGCATCGCTCCCCACTCTCTAACAGCGCATCTATGGGAAGACTATATGAACCAACATCATTTAGGCGATGTACTTATTTACACGGATGCCTCTAAACAGGTAAAGGCTGGATTTTTTTTTTTTTTTGCTCAGATCGCGCCTTTCAGTTCGGCACCTGAAAGTTTAACCGAAACAGGGCTATCATCATTGCAATCTTCTTTGCTTTATTATTTTTTCATCATTCATTTGTTTTTCTATTTGAACAAGGGTGGAAAGGGACGAGGGAAATGGACGAAACCACAACACTAAGAAACAACAAAAGATAAATTTAGACATAATCAACAAAGAAAAAAAAGAAAAAAAGAAATTATTTTTATATAAACTCCTAACTACCTAATATTTGTTCATCTTCTAATTTTCCTATTCTATTCTATTCTCGACTCAAGTTTAGCTTACTCTAGTCTTCAATTGTTTCATCCTCGTTCCTTTTATCATACTTAGCCTTTCTCGTATGTTTATCATCATCTTCACCAATAAAGGCTGGACAATCTAAGGTGGGCATTGGTGTTTTTATACCTCATTATAATCTGCGTTTCCATCAGGCATTGCCTGGCCACACGTCAATCAACATGGCCGAAGCGCTCGCTATTCGAGCCGCATTGCAAAGTGTGTTATGCCTCCAACCACCTGTTAGCTGTATTTGTAGTGATTGTCGGTGTTTTCTTCGTCTTCTTCTTCCTACAGCCCAACCCGCTCATTCCAGCTGGATTCTGGTCAATATTCTACAACAGGTATGTCAAATACAACGTAAAGGACTTCAGGTAACTTTCATACATATACCCGCGCACAAACAGATACAAGGTAATGATAAGGTCGACCAATTATGTAAACAAAGAGCGTTATTAGCAGGAGCGTCATTTCAGATTTTGCTTGGGGGGGCAAGACCCCTTGATATAAGTAAAATTTCGCGTTTTTCACTGATTTACTACTATTCTATTGATAAAATCTATATACATCTCAAACTCAGGGGGGGCAAATGCCCCTCCCTGCCCCCCTTAAATGACGCCCCTGGTTATTAGCGTTTGTCGCAGTGAAGTTACCAGCTACCTCATTTATCCCAACTCTTGGAGCATAACAGCAGAGCGAATGACGAAACTATCAACACCAGGCTAGAGGTGGACCAGGTAAAAATTATTGGCGAATAGAACCTAATCCTACCACACGTTCTTTTATTTATCACCCTAAATGGACTCATGCTCACCATGTCTTGTTCAGTCGAATTCGACTCAACACTGCACAGACTGCGGTGCAAAAATATCGTCAGGGTCTTCGGGAATCTTCATTCTGCTACTGCCAGCAAGATCTAGGTACCTTGAATCACCTAATCTTGCCTGTCCATACACACAGCACTACCGACCAGGGTTTCTTACTTCCTTGCACTCCTTGCTTGGTAATGGTCCCATTCCAGTGTGCACCATTCTATCTATTAACAACTCTACATGATTTATCAGCTACTTCTTCTCAATAAGCTCGATCTATAATCACTCACAGCAGCCCCCATTATATTTACCTGTGCTACATGACTTCCTAATCTACGCTAACCTTCTCCATACTTTACCCTTGTACTTACCTTTCTTTATACACCCCATGTTCAAGGCGTCGCTGCTGGAACCAAGGAGGGGGAGCATCCCCTCCCCCAGAAGTGGAAGTGGAAGTGGAAGTGAAGTAAAAAGAAAGTATTCCCGGGAGTTCGGGAAGAAGGCGCGTACTCGGAAGTGACAACATCGAATATCACCTCTCGCTACATTTACAGTGCATAAGTGCTAGTGTAGTGATTTTAGTGCTAAAATTAACAATTGTGTGTGTAATTTACCGGTAGAGTGCAGATTGACATACCTTAAGTCAGTGCAAGTAGTTAAAAATTACCCTGACTTATGGCGGAGGAGTCAGAGGTGAAATTCTCCCCCAACATCGATAGTGACTGTGCCAATTCTTAATAGCGTAAATGAAGTGCACATGGAAGACTCTATTCCGGTAGTTAAAGAAGTTGCAGTTAATTCCACACCGCCGCCTAACTTATATCTATCTCATCATGCCCCACCATACGTGGTACATATGGTACCGGCTTCTAACACGGAGAATAACACAACAACGGTGCGCAAACACCCGCAAGTACTGGGGAAAATTATCTTTCAAACCAAAGTGGCTGGAGTAAAATCATTTCATCCCGCAGGAAAAAACCTAATCAAAATCGAATTCCATACCGGACAACAGGCTAACGAATTTCTCAATCACGATCTGCTTATATCACACGGTAGATCGGCCTTCGTGCCATACTACACCACTAGATCAGTCGGAATTATTCATGGGGTCTATCCGGAATTCACCGAGGAAGAAATCCAAGAAAACCTTGTGTGTCGAGCTCAAGTGTTACATGTAAGACTGATTAAAAAAACGGGTAGATTCTGAAATCCACCCCACGCACTCAGTTGTCATAACATTCAATACACAGCGCCTTCCTGACTTTTGCTCCCTGTATCACGCGGGACATACCATATATACATATGTCCCCGCGGTTTAACAGTGTAGGAATGAATGTTAACGTCTAGCCACCTCCAGAGGGCGTGCCACTCGAAACAACTTTGCTACCGATGTGGATCGCCACATGAAGCTAACTCATGCACAAAAGACTTAAAATGCATTAATTGTGGAAGAGGGGACATGACCACTGATCTACAATGTCCGGAACGAAAAAGACACCAAAGGATTAATCAACTCATGGCGACAGAAAAACTTACATACAATGAAGCCCGGAACCAGATACTCACGACGAAACAGCAAACCAAAGTTCCGCTAACTCAACTAACCCTATCTCCTCTCAACCAAATTCCTGAGCTACCTTTCCTTTTCCAGGGCCCATCCATGTCAAATACACCTTTAAATCTCAGATCTCCTTGTCCCAATTAAACTAAACCTTTCATGTCAACTACCGCACCTCTTTGGCCGGTGGGACGAACGCAGGAACAAACCAAAAAACATAGAGCTACACGTCAAAAAAAGAGAGGGGAACGTCACCTAATTCTCAACACACGAGTAACACAGGACTTTCTAGCAACAAACAACGTAGAACACAGGAAGACACAGGGAAACACCAGAGTGATTCTTCTCCCACATATCGACGCAGGATGATGCTTCAATCGAGGACGTCCAAAGAAACTGATCATAATGAAGATTCATTACACAGTTTTCTTCAGTATCTACTACATAGTATTGAGAAATACGCCACCATTAAGTATGGTTATCATCCCGCAACGCAAGACACAGAAGATTCACCGATATATCAACTTTTACATACATATTTCCGAACATTAGATAATGGCCAGTAGATCAGGTCTCAAGATAATACAATGGAATTGCCGTCACCTAACGGGAAAAGAACCATTTTTATGGTCCATATTCCGTTTCTTCACACCCACCATTATACTCTTGCAAGAAACTTGGAGTATTTACCAATATCCACCGAAGATTCCCAATTACAGATTATATACGCCACACAGAACCGATAGATACGGATGAGTTGCAGTAGGGTTAAATAAACAAACATCCAGCATTGACATGCAACAACTGGATCTTCAGCACCCTCAGCTGAAATCCCCGATTGAAGTGCAAGAGTTTCGATGCAAAAAGATCACCATTCTCAATGTCCATTCTCCTCCAGATAAAGAGATCTCGAAGACCTTATGCTCACATCTTTTCGCAAAGTGCAGGGCACCATGTCTAATTGCAGGCGATCCTAACACTAGGAGTATCCTATGGGGTTCCCAGCGTACCAACAGGGCTGCCCATCATCTCATCGAAGCACTTGAAAATCAACCATTACTGATAGAAAATGGCGGAACGGCCACCCGCATGCCTAACCTGAATTCTCCACCCTCCGCACTAGACTTAACTCTTCTCAGTGTGGACATCCTTTTACAAGATACCTGGAAGGTCTACGGCTACACGGGAGGCAATGATCACTTCTCATTAATAACTACCTTGGCACATTTGGAGGGCATCCCTTCCCCAACCCAACCAGGATACGCTTCAATACCACTTCAACAAGTTACCCGAAATTACGACCAGGCACAATACCAGGCATACATAGAACAGGCTATCACCACTATACAACCAATGGATCGAATCTCAAAACTACAACAACTGACGGAACACATCATAGCAAGAGCGCAACAGTCGGAGCAAGACCGGAACAGGAGCCGGGAAAGACATAATAGATACCACTATCCGTGGTGGGATACACATTGTCAAAAATTGCTTAATAAGAGTAAAGAAGCTCAAAAACTATACCTACATGAGAGAACACTTGAAACATACTTTCTTTCACGACAGGCGCAGGCAAAATTGAAACATCATATACAAAGATGGCGTAGATTACAGTGGCAACAATTCTGTAACAGCTTAAACGAAGGAACAAGTGCTTCATCCATATGGAAATACATAAAGAGTAATCTGGCCCAGCGCTTTCTTCATACTGGCCCACAGCCCATTCCCACATGGTTGGAGGACTTCCACCTCAACCTAACCGCACCATCAGTCTTGTCTTCCAGAGTGACCTTACTGTCACATCTCTCTGTCACCTCACACTCTTCTGACATTTCTATTATTTATCAAGAAGAACTAGCAGAAACCTTACCAAACAGACGGCACACAAGCCAGGTGCAGATCAAATCTCCTTCCAGCACATTCAGGATCTCCCAGCGCCAAGTCACCAAATCTTAGTACAAGGTTTTCAACACTTTTGGTCTACCGGACACATTCCGCAGAATTGGAAACATCAATTAATAGTGCCGATATTGAAACAGAACAAACCGATGGGACACGCCAATAGTTAGACCCATTACTTTGCTTCCGTGCTTAAGCAAAGTGCTAGAAAAAACTATCTTAAGGAAAATGGAATGGTACACTGAATACCATAACATATTTCCAGCCACAATCATAGGAGCTTTGAAAGGCAAGGCTACAGACGACGCCCTCTCCACCTTCTTATTAGAACTCTGGCAAGCATATCAACACCGCCAATATGTAGTGGCACTCAAACTGTACTTTGATAGAGCATACGACCCTATGGTTTTAGACAGACTGTTGCATCAGCTCATTAAGGCCAACATGCCGTCACAATTCATCAGGTACGTTCATAACTGGCTAGTCAACAGACGCATTAGCATCAAATACCAAGGGAAAATCACAGAAGCACGCAGGGCCTACCAGGGCCTACCTCAAGGATCCTGTCTTAGTCCATTGCTCTTTAACCTTTACACGTTAGAATTCCACCTTGCACTGAGACAACATGTTTGAATTCTCAGCTACTTTGATGACCATTTATTATACGTACGCAGCACCTCTTTAACTGACGCTAAAAGTCGACTCCAAGCCGCTCTCAACTTTATAAGACAATGGAACTTAAACAATGGAATTAACGTTAACTGGGAAAAAACGACATATACCATATTTACAAGGAAACAACAAGTGGGACATATCAGCCTGCAAATAGACAATCACACTCTGCAACAGCAGCATCAACTTACTTATTTAGGAATTATTTTTGACAACCGCTTAACTGGAAACCACAATTAGCATCTCTGCAAGTAAAGATACAACCTTACATAAATATCATACGAAGCGTCAGTAACAAAAAATGGGGAACAGACGTTGGACCACTGCTACGCATATCACGACAATGTGTCGAAGCCATACTCAACTGTGGAGGGTTCCTCCTCGCTCCCAAAACCTGTTAGACTGTAAAATACCTCTTCGCCTACAAGCCCTTACACATCGAACAATTTTCATTACCTCAATCTGCGCCAACTAACGCATTATTAGAAGCAGCAGGTACAATCCCCTTCGCAGTTCAAACAGAGTACTCGGCGTCACGTTATATCATGAGAAGACTAGGTAATACTTCCTCTACTGTCATTCCTAAACTGGAACTTATCTATACGCAAAACAGAAATGGTGCACTGCCATACCGCCAGAGACTTCCCTGGTTGTATCATGCATATGTGAACCTGTTGGATACATGCCGTATTCTAATATATACCGATGCTTCTAAACGAACCCATGCAGGAGAGGAATACACGGGAGCGGGTATATGCATACCCCACTCATCGCAATTTGTAATACAAAGACTACCGAATCAGATGTCTGTTTTTCATGCTGAATTATGGACTATACCTACAGGCTTGAGACACGTCATAGAACAAAAATACCAATGCTTCGGCACCTGTAGCGATAGTCTCAGTGCATTACAAAGCCCATCTGCGGCCCTCTCGAACCGTATGACATGGATTCATAGGAATATTAAACAACAACTCACAACACTTAAGGACAGAGGACAATGTGTGAAATTTTTTCATACGCTCGGACATTTCGGCATGCCTGGCAATTCTGTCAGTGACCACCTTGCAAGGGGAGCAACTCATCTAGACCGTATCAGCGGCATCCCGCTACCATCGGAGAGCCTACATAAAACCACTTCAACAACAAAGAGAGCGACAATGGAGACGTTATCAAGAGCAAAACAGGCACCGTGAAGGTAAACACTTCTGGGCAATATTCCCACGGCCTACGACGAAACAGTGGATTTCGCCTCAAGGTTGGACGAGACGACATGTATATATACTTTTTAGGTTATATCTCGGTCTAGCTCAAACGCCGTACCTACATCAACAAGGCTACCGTACTACTTCACTGTGTTACTGTGGAGAACAAGAAGAGCAATTATCTCATCTCATCTTTCAGTTTAAGTTAACTCCAGTCTATCGTTCTACTCTTTACACTGCAATCCAATATTTTGCATTATACTACACTAGTGACTGTCTCCTTTATCTTAGCGAACAATATACGCGCCGTAGTTTATCATCTACTCCAGTACATAATCATCAATAACATTACGCTTTAACTAGACCTTTCACTACAGGCCACTGCAAATAAAAAGCAGACCACATCTCTTCGGAAGGACTGACTACAGTACATCTATACCATCATGAACAAGATCAATCGTACTGCCCAAAAGACTTGGTGCCCGGGCAAACAAGCAAGGAAGAAGAAGAAGTATTCCCGTGGAAGAAGAAGAAAGTAAATATAAGATATAAGATCCTGGAGTGAGTGCCTCGTGGCGTTTGGTGCTCCGTGAGGAAGGAGGTTAAGTGGGCCCAGTGATACACCTACACTACACTTACACTTTCTGTTCCATTTACACGTACATACATTCCCTTCTTTTTCTACACTTTCTATTTCTCCTTTCTCTTTTCATTTTATACTTCCTACTTTCCTCTACTTTTTTGCCCTGTTCACCTTGGCTTTTCGCCCTCATTCCCTGTCTGAACTCCTTTCCCGACTTCGACTTTGCCGTTTCCTGATTTTGACTTTTTTCCCGACTTGTGTCTGTTTCCCGATTGTGTCCTGTATTTTATTTTATTTTGCTTTTGAATCATAAATCCTCTGTTTGAGGTACACATTTGATCATTTTTGAATTAGTAGCACATATGACTAGTGAGCCAATGCACCTACCTATTTGACCGATGATGGTTTACGACAAGACAAGATCCTTGTTTGCCCATTGAGTTCGACAGTGGCTGTGCTAGTGAGAGAACTAGCTCAGGAGAGTAATGCTCCCGGATGTAGGAACGGAAAACACAGTTCTGGTTGGTTGGCGTTATCTATGTCTTGCCACGTTGCCTTCAAATAGCAGAATTCAGACGATTGTTGTTGCCGGTTCTCGTGGCCGAGTGGACTAGCACTATATGCTATTAACGCAAATCTCTTTTGGCGTGAGTTCAAACCCGGTCCGAGGAAAGTTTTTTTAATTTTTTTTTACATTTTTATAACACTTTTTAAATTAAAATAATACGAAAATAATACTCAAAATTGTGATTTACTTACTTTTGTGCAGATAAGTAGTAGTAGTTGTAGTAGGAACGGGTCAGAAGCCCCGCAGGGCTCGTTTTGTTGCCCTTGTACTCCATGATATAAGGCTAGTTTTGTTCCCCTTGTACTAAATGATATATATTTTGTGACCAACTTAAAACAACTGACTAGGATAGCGCGTAAAACAGCTGGCTTGAGTAGCGCGCGAGAAAACGTACTTCCGGGAGTATTACTCTCCCGAGCGGGTCGTCTAGTGAGTGCCTCGTGGCTGCTGATGCTCCGTGAAGGAGATTAACTGGACCCAGTGATACACTTACACTACACTTACACTTTCTGTTCCCTTTACACGTACATACATTCCCTTCTTTTTCTACACTTCTATTTCTCCTTTCTTTTTTCATTTATACTTTCCACTTTCCTCTACTTTTTTGCCCTGTTCATTTTGGCTTTTCGCCCTCTTTCCCTGTCTGAAGTCCTTTCCCGACTTTTACTTTGCCTTTTCCTGATTTTGACTTTTTTCCCGATTGTGTCCTGTATTTTATTCTATTTTGCTTTTGAATTATAAATCCTCTGAGGTAGACATTTGATCATTTTTGCATTAGTAGCACATATGCATACTGAGCCGGTGCACCTACCTATTTGACCGATAATGGTCTACGACAAGACAACAACTTGTTTGCCCTGGTTGCCCTACTTGGGTTAAAGAAGGAAAGAAAAAGATCCTTGTTGAGTGTAACTGTGATGTGTATATATATTTCATTTTTTCAAAGTTTATAAGATTTTTTTTTTCTCTCGTAAGTATAGTTTATTGATGTTAAAAGGATATAAGCATGATTAATATGTAAGTTATTAACATTTTGATTACGGATGGTTTAGACTTCCCTCTCATTTAAAAGATGAAAGTGCAAGTGTTTAAAATTGTGTTGCTTATCTACCGAAAGATTTCTGGCTTTCTTATCCTCTATTTATAGTATACAATGAGTCCTCATCATCTTCTGTGCGCGTGGATACTTCCTACTGTTGCACTACGTATAAAAATGATTTTATTACATTTACAAATGGAAAGAGAACCAGCAAGTGTTATAGTTTAAGAGCCGTACTTCCCATTTAGGGAAGGACGAGAAACACCATACTTTCAGGAATTATTCATTGACTATCTAGGATGTTAAAAAGTAGGTAATAGACTGATTTCTTGCCTTTGTACTTATAGTGTTTTTCTAGGAATATCTGTTTTTTATATCGTATGGGAATAATAATGTGCCCTTGTACTTAGTGTATGACTATGTGGGGGGAGTTGAAAACACATATCGCATGTCCCGTGCACGTGGATACTTCTTACTATTGCACTACGTAGAAAAATGATTCTATTTGGTGTATAAGTAGTAATAGAACACAAAAGAAATGGAGATCACGCTGTATTCTCACTCCATGTTGGAGTGTGAATACAACATGATCTGGATTTGTTGTGTGTTCTATTACCACCTATACATGATATAGAATCATTTCTGTAGGTAGTGCAAGAGTAAAATGTATCCTCGTGCACGGGAGATGAGAAGTAGCTGTTCTTAACTATTACCCTTATTTGTTCCATTACCACTTTTACATCAAGTAAAATCATTTTTATACGTAGTGCAACACTAAGAAGCATCCACGTGCACGTGACATGCGATATGTGTTTCAAATGCCCCACATATACTCATACACAACGTACAAGGGCACATTATTATTCTTCGTATACCATATTTAAAAAAAATCCTAGAAAAACATCTTGAAGTACGAGGACCATTTCAAGAATGCAATAAAAATAAGGGAGGGAGTACCAAGCGAAAACGCGCACAGAATAAGTACAAGGGGCATATTATTGTTAATCAAGAAATATAAATCACTGTAAAAGTTAATGCCTACAATGACCTACTGAGCAACATAGAAGTGCTTACCGCCCACGTGATGAAATTTTAATAAAATATTAAAATGTCAATCCACAGAAAAGAATGACTTATTAAGTAGAATAAAACATACTATTAGCAACATTTCAAAGCAACAATATAAAAACAGATAAAAATCGTACACCTTACCTACATGTGCTCCTACAGCAATTTTCTTCGATCCTTTCCCCCAGCGTGCTTCCACCTACATTCAGAAAACAAAGCACAAGTTACGTCAATGTGCGCAGAACCATAAAAAAAGTCAACTCCACGTATGCGGAACCTCTAGCTAGGACCGCAGGACGTTATACGGCCCGCAAGAAAATTCCCGAAAATACAAATTACCAGTAAGTGAAAATAAACAACAACAACAACAAAAAAGCTTCGCGTTGCGTTCAGCTCACAAACATTCTACGGAATGACCGCAAAGCTCTACGGAATAACCCCTAAAACCCGTCTCCTTCACAAAAACCGGTAAGCAATCACGCTACACCTGCTACTACTGCATACGACTCTCAAGCAGTTGAAGAGCGTTCGCCGTCGATCAAAATAAATAAGGAGTACGATCACAAAGGTGAAATACGTATCTTGTTTTTTATATTCGTATCACCAGGAAAGTGAACGGCACTCGCTTCGTTACCCCATTTTTAAGTTCCTAGATGTTCAATGAATAATCTGTAAAGTGACGAGTACTTGACGTATACTATTAGCTTTGGTTGTAGCTAAGGAAGAACTATTGATATATTGTACAAAGGTGCTGATGGGATGGTCAGAATAGGGTTCAAAACTTCGCACTCAAAATTTAGCTGCTCACGGTAGCCAGCATCTAAGCACGCACTTATTACGCACTGAAAATATACGTTGGTCTCATATTTTATTGAAACTTAACGATGCACGCTCCAGCTGCGCGACTATAAATAGAACAATTTAAAAAGGGTATAGAAGGCACGGGAAAGAGAATACAGGGTCCGGTTAGCATTGGGTTAGGGAAGTTAAAATTTTTGGATCCATTTTGTGGAAATGTTTGTTATTTCTCACGTGCAGGTCAAGTGGCACACCACTTGAAATAATAGTTCAAAAAATATAATTCTTTCAATAATTTTCTCTTTATTATCTCCAGAAAGAATTGCTCTGGGCAACATGAAAATATCTGACTTAGTTTAGGTAAAACTCAACGGAGCCACCAGAAGTAATAATTGAAAAAATACAATCCATTTACGATTTCCGCATAAATATGGCATTTAGTCGTATGACTATAAAAACTGCAGTACAAAAATCAACCTGTGCTAGGGGGCACGAGAAACCACGAATGCTATCTACCCGAGTCGGGACAGGGCAGGGGCAAAGCTGGTCAGCCGAGGCAGGTGCGTCCAAACGAAGCAGGCATGTAAGCGATGGTCACTATACATGTAATGGAGGGTAGTGAAAAGGAATGGCTTTTGGCAGTGTTACGAGTTTCAATAGCACTTGTCATGGTTTCATACGGTCTATGTTTAGTTGAAAGGGTCTAGAAGTATGTAAAAATAAAACATTTACAGCAGAAACGAGATGGAATAGTACTAAGCCTACATTTCGCAGTGATGAGAAATGTAGATTGCTGTAGAGTCTGTATGTATTTATTGGTTGAGTTGGGTTGATTTTGAGTTTAACGTTCCTTTTAACAGCGGAGCTATATGAGACAGGACCTACTGTTTAACGTGGAATCCGAACCACATGAACTCCCGCCGAGAATCGAACGCGGTTCTTCCACGCCAAAGGCGCATACGCTAACCGCTTAGGCACGGAGGAGCTCTGTGTGTACTTATTGGAAGCGCACATAAGGTAATATGGATACAAATATCCAAGTAATTAGCCCTGACGTAAACTAACCTATGGCATTACAGCTGTATCGACAGACCACATGAAAATCGAAAAAAGTCAATATTATTTAGTTTCTCCCCAAAATATTATGTTGTGATCTTTGCTCACTTCGCAGTGATTATTGTTCAAATATAGTGTTTACGTATGGCATAGTTGAGTAGTAGTAGTATAAAACTAGTGCATAAAACACCAACCGATTTGTTCTGGGTGGCCAATAAAAGCACGAATGGTATCTAAGCGAGTCATAGCAGAAGCGGGGCCCGAGCGGTAGCGAGTGGGCGCGTCCGTAGGGAACTGGCCCGTCACCGGCGGAGCGTATACGCATGAACGAGGATAGTGGAAAAACACTTTATATGTCATAAAATGCATGGTTTATTTGTTGCACTCCTTTAAATGATATCCAAAAAAATACCAAAATACACTTACTTAGATAGATTAATTTTGGTTAGATGTTCCTGTTCTTTTCTGTGGGTTCAATTTGTATCAACACAAACTGTTTGCCTGTTTTGCCTTTCACACAATTTCAACTACGGACACTCCTTATTTTTGTACAACTCGATAAAACTCCGAGACAATACGTGATAGTCTTGTCATTTACACACCATTCCCAAACTGCCCTTGCGATAAATCATAACAAGTGTACCTTTCTGCCAAATAGTTCTTTCCACTTATAGTGCCGCTTACATCAAAAAGAAATAACAACAAGAAGTAATTTCTTAACTTTAACTGTTCCTCTCACCTGATTTTCACTCACTCTTCCTCACAAACCAAAATAAATTGTCCAATTCATCTGATAAATTTTCTAACCTAACCTAATATTAACAAGAAATAAGCGAAATCTTTTTTTTTCTTTCTTCGAAAATTAGGCTGGACCTCTTTAAGTAAACATCGGCCTTTCATACTAGTAATGCTCCACTTCTAATCATAAAATACAACTTCTGTGTACCGCCAGTGGAAAATAGCATTTAGTGGAGTCATCTTTCAAATGCACTCACTTATTTCATACGTTGTAAAGCACTTGTAATGATTATACATAGTAACCTCATACTTGTAAACCTAAAACACAGCTGTATTGCTTTGCATTTTATTCTGTCGCCTGCAGAAATTTGTTCCCTCTAAATATGTCTTTTCACACACAGTATTCAATTTCACCTGTAAATTATCCAAAATATGGTCTGCCAAAACTTGATCAGCACCATTTCTCGTGTTTGAGTAAGGATAACAATTGTAAAGTTTACTCTTTTTTTATTATTATTATTATTATTATTATTATTATTATTATTATTATTATTATTATTATAGTAGGTTATAGTAATGTTACCAGTCCTCTTTTGTCTTATCATTCCTCTCTTTCGGATCCTGAAGATTATCCATGTGTTTTTCTAGGAAAATGGGGAAAATGTCTTCTTTTGGAGGATGTTGCGACTTCTGTTTATTATTATTATTATTATTCAAATACTAAGTTTTTAAATGAAAGGTGATGAAATATTTCAGTCATACACTTTCACTGGGAATTATGTAATAGATGTTGATCTGAGACAATGCATTAAATGTTTGCGTTATTGGTATTGTAAAAATTTAATTGCATAAATGGGACTACTTTCCGTAGTTAGCTCACTTAAGCTGAAATTTAGAGACTATGCCAACTAAGGAGGTTCACTCGTATAAATTGTAATTTCTCAATCCGTCCTTAAGAGATTTGTCAACTATAACTAGTGATGGTATGCATTATTGAGGCGACTTTTTCCCCTTTCACTAATTTCAACCCTGAATTATACCACTAAGTCTCTGCTGTCAAGTAAATCACATTATATTTTACGAAAATTGAAGTATTGTTACGAAATCTTCACAGAACTAAGCTACTGTATTCGCAAATAGGGGTGGGAGGCATATTAACATTCGATATTGATCCATTTGAGGCCATCACTAAGACTATTAGAAATCATCAGAAGCATACCATATTCTATAAAAATCGAATCATTTTAGTTTACGAAAGCTATTGTTAAACTTTTTTTTTAAAAAAAAAATCATAACGAGAGAGTAAGCGAGTGACTAGATATAAACGAGTGAGAATGGCAGTTGAGAGTTCTTAAAAAAGCAAATAGTAGATTTCTCTCAGAGGGCTTTGAGATTTTTCTTAATGCATTCAAATAATATAGAAATAACAAAATTATTATTTTATTTGTCAAATTTAAAAGAAAAAAGCATTCTTTTGGGATATAAGCAGTCAGTGAAGGATACAAAAATTTATTGAAGGGGACGCAGTTCTGGGAATAGAATTTTTTTAATATATATAGATGTGTGTGTGTGTGTGTTAATATTCTACGTTCAACGTGGAATATCACCTTTCCAGTTGGGGTATCTTCTACGTTTGACATTTATTCGCTATAATAAACTCACTCGATTGGTGTTTTTGAGTCAAAAGACCCAATATATTTCAGTTAAAATTTTTCTTGTACCCGTTACATCTGGAGACCTACATGTAGAGTAGCCAAACTCAAACTATCACTTAACTCAGTATGTTGTGATTATTCCGTAGAAAAAACGAAAACTCGATTTAAGGGCAATTCAAAAATTTTGTGACCCCTGATCCACAAACTAATTATTGGCCAAGATCGCAATATTGTGATTTTTTTTTATCATTCCTAAGATTCTTTTCTGCGCAGTATAAAATGAATTATTGCCAAGATCGCAATCTTTTGATCCATTTTTTTCTTTAAAATTCTTGTTTTGTAACTTATCGTTTACTAACTTTCGTTATGTTCCAAAAGGGGAGAAAAAATAATACACTATACATTCTAAATATCGATTGTAGCTTTGAAAACAAGTTATGAAAGTGAGCGAAAATAAGCTGTATTTTTATATAACTTCAGAAATGAAAGAAAGTATTTGCATTTCTCACAAATCTTGAAATTCTGTTCTTTAAACTAGTAACTTATAAATATATATATTTAAAAAAACTTGGATTGAAATGATAACCTTAATATGATGATAATTAACTTTTCAGTCGTGTTTCTCAGTATACGCTAGTCTCAGAATTTGTTTTGAACATGTATTTATCAAAAGTGCTGGCTAACATATAAAAGAAAAAAGAAACAAAAAAAGGGAAGAGCGTTAGCTACTACCTTACGCGGGGCCACCTACTAATAGTTTTACTAATGCACTACATAGTTATTGGTAGTATCGGCATCTATGGCATAAACCCGTCAAACGTCCCTTGGCGTCGTCGAGTCTGTGACCACACTATTCACGGAAAGTATTTTCTAAAATATAAAATTGCATATTTTACTTCAAACAGGCTATAAGCATAATTTATACTGTAATTTGTTCTATAATTATCTCAAGCTAAGGTAAGGTTTCTTATTCATTCAGAACTTTATATAAATGTGTTATGTTGAAAGGTGTTGTATACCTTAATGCGAAAGCATCGAATTCGCCCAAACAAAGACCAAAATCTGATAAAAATCTCTTTCAATGTGATCACCTTAGTTGTACCACAATATTCTAACAAAAAGCTCAAAAATCCAAACGGGTCCAACCCGAAAATAAGAGAGGACCTTTTCTAAAATTTCTGTCTTCGCATTGGAAAAAATGTTGCCTCTTGTTTATGACTGCATCGTGGGAAAATGGTTAAAGAGCCTGAAATGAAATTTTGTACATAATTAGTACCTATCTCAAGCTTGGATTTTATTGTCTAACTGGGGCCGCGATAACTCAGTTGTAGAGCGTTTATCTCTGGTGTATAGGGTCCTTGGTTCGATCCCTGCTCACGCCAAGTCAGCTTTATAGCGGACAAACACCGTGTGTGTGGGTTTTCTCGGAGTTCTCCCACTTTCTTCATTCCACCATTTCATTAATTTCTCATCATCACCGTCTCCTTTAGCGTACCCAGCATAAGCGTAGGACGTAAAACTCGAAGATTTCTTTCTTTTTTTATGTATCATAACTTTGATAAAGAGGGTATCGTAAGGGAAAAAAAAAAAGGAGTTCAATATCTATTTGTAAAATAGAATATATTACAGAGTTTTTAATAGCATACTTTCATTCATATGCGTATCCTAAGGAAGACAGGAGGTGTGAATAGTTTCCAAAAACCTAATTCTTCCGCTGCAAAGAAAGGAGTTTTCAGCTAGTCTAGAATAAAAACAATGCAATTATATTCCCTTTGTTTTTGTAGCACATACTCGCCTATTAGTTCAAACAAACAATGAAATATCTTTCTCCATGTGTCAGTTATTTACAAATGGAGAACGCTTCACTTGATAAAGGATATTACGTCTCAACACTAATAGCAATCAAATCGGGAAACTCCCGAATTATTCTTACGTGTAACTCAATTATCATAGGCCTGTCAATCGTGAAAAAAAAAATTTTTTTTCCCCCAAAGGCCTTTTTAGATTTTTTTAAAAAAAATATTGATTTAATAAAGCTGTTTTTATCTCTAACTCCTAAATTTGGAGTATTCTTTCAGTAGTTGTCTTGCGTCTTTTGACAGAAACAAAAGAAATCTTTAGTCAGGATGGCTGGCCGAAGAATATCAATCCTGAGTGTGAGAGAGTTTAATTCCTCTTCTGTATTATATGGAATTATCCACCTCTGTTAAATTGTTAAATTCTTGCTTTCTAGAAATCAAAATATAAGCGAGAGTCAGTAGTGCAAAGCATATAATACAAAAAACGCGGATGGATCTTTACGCATTCCCTTTGTGCACTTTTTTCTTTGCTATTTTAAAGTTTAGTTCAATGTGTCAAGATTATGCACCGAAGCTAAAGAACACAGTGATAATTACATAGATGGTAATAGTGGCATGACAAATGTGAGAAGAAACAAGAGAACTGTGAGAACGGTATTAGTCCACCAGCAAGTCCAGTTGGTGAGAGCTGGGATCGAACCAGCGAAACCACGCACCAGATGTGAACGCTCTATTACGAAGCCACCGGTTCCATAGTTTTGTGTGTACCGTAGAACATGAACATGGTTTTTTAAGTAATAATAAGGCTTTAAATGTACATATAAAATTTAATGAAACCTAATTTTGCGCATTAAAATCTACTGGATTTTTTTTAAATGAGTTTTTCACGACGCTGGTTTAAATTCGGGTAAGTGTTACGAGAGTTACCGTGGAACCGACGGTCAAACACATAGTGCCAATCAGGGTTGGCAAAAACCATGGTTTTTATTGAAAAATAAAAAAAAAATTGTTTAAATCTTTTTTTTTTAAATAATTTGCTCTATCTATTTATATCACATATGGACAGAAATAAGTTTATTTTGCCGTGGTGTTATTATACAACAACCAGGTTATGCTGGAAGGGGTCACATAGCTTAAAGCGGAATCCAAACCGCTTCTCGGCTTACATCCGAGAGAAATTGTCCTCTATTTGAACTCGAAACCGGGACTGATTGGCCACAAATGTGATACGTCTGCTGACTCACTCACGAAGAACTCCTGATAAAAAATACTTGTACTGATCTTTAAGTTACATATTTTTTAATATAACTGTCAAGAGTCATTTCAGAAGGATAAAAAGATAAACAATTGCACAAGTGAAGCCATTATGCAGAATTACATATAGACAATTTTAAAATACTGCAGAGTACAAAAGAACTAATTTAGTCCAAGTTAGTTCACTAGGACTTTTATTAGTCCAAGTTAAGCAAATACAACAACGACTTAATTTGCATATCAATAAGAAAAGTGAATAAAGATACGAATTATTTGGTCCACTTTGGCTCTGACCTATTTATACATAGATACCAAAGATACTTTTGATTTCAATAAATGCCTCTCGTGGGGTTTGTATGACATCTTTACCCCCCCCCCCCAAATTACGGCATTTCGAGGTATTTTGTCAATAGTAAACATTATTAAAACGAAATAATATTTAGAATTTTTCTTTGATTGCAATTGCATAACAATAAGAACAAACTATAAAAAAATCACAAATGAAACGTTCATAAACTTGTTTAAGAAAAAAAAGTTAGTTGCTTTTGTAGTGTAATCTCTGAGTTACGAATGGGGAATTTAGGTCTAAATATAATACTAATAATATACGGGAGGGAAACGTGATAATCCACAAATGTGTGTTTATAAAAATTGTACGAACATTTACACTTTTATAAACATTTTTCGTTTTTTGGTTTAAACCACCTTGGTTTAAACCAGCCAATCGAATTGAGTGGTAGAAGCTTCCCTGACGCTCGCTTCAATAAGGTCTACCGGAAAGCTTTGTCCGTTCTCCAGTCTCTGAAAGAGCAATGTCGTTTTCAGCTTGACAATTATTTTATTGTTTCAGATAATCTCCCTGGTTATTCACAATTTCTTCCCATTTGAATGGCATCTTATCAATATCTCATTTTTAGAGTCTAGAAACTCTCACACCTGGGTTGTGAAAAATCCATTTATTTTTAAGAAAAACTCAGTGGGTTTTATTGGACAAAATTGAGTTTGTTTAAATTTTGTACATATATTTAAATACATATTCCTACTTAAAATACCATTTAAGCATTCATGTTACATTCTATACATATAACTATGGAATTTCGTTGTGACGACGCGGTGCGTAACTTCTGGCACAGATTCCTGGTTAGATCCCCGCTCCGCAAAGTAGGCCTTGTGGTGTAAAAAGACCATTTGCATGGGTTTCTCGAGGTTCTCCCGCTTTCGTTATGCCACAATTATCATCCGTCTTATCATGATGGTCTCCCTTAACCTCATAATCGTGATACATTGAACTAAAGTTAAGAAAGGAAAAGAAAAATGTCCCACAAAGGAATCTGTGAGGCCTCGTGCAAGTTCCGTGGACACGCTCTGCACCATTGGCACTTGTTTATATTGATTTCTAGAAAGAAGGAAATAAGCAATTTTCTAGAGTAACATTGAGGTGAGTGATTCCTTACAGGAATAAAATCCCCTATTACATTCAGGATTCAAATCCTTGTGCCAGCCGTCATGACTGGAGATTCCTTTAGTTTCATAAAACACGCCTAACAAATACATGTGAATATTATTCTCAGATCCATATTAGAAGCCCAGCACAAATTCGATTTTTTATTGGATTTTTTTTTAAAGGTGCTCGTTTAGCAATTATTCTATACTGAATGATAGAGCTATTTTGATCAATTTTGGATATGTAACATGGTTTCATATCCTGACGAGAAAAGTTAGCGGGAGGTAGCGAAAGTACTAAAATTTAATAAATGTGCACTTTATCAATGTCATTTCAAATTTCAATTTAAATCAAGTTAGAAACACGTTTGAAACTTCATGCTCACTGTATTTGTATGTTCTCCATTTATCTCCTTGGATAGGCCTTTAAAAAAATAAAATAAAAAAAAATCAGTTGAGGAATATGGACACTTTGGAGGGGGCAAAAGATAAGTTTTATCCTATAGATTAGCTTATAATAAATACAGAACTCGTTATTTATCAGGGAATAAACCTCTAGGCTTCCCCTGAATGATTTCCATGTTCTATGATTAAATAACAAAGAACTCACTGCCATCTAATATTTTCGCATACATCGTAGCTAATTTTGAGATGTATGTACTTAGTATTATGTTTGTTCATTTTTCTAGACCACAACCGGAACACGTTATTTTATTAAACATCTCTGTAATGGTATTTCGTAGTTTGCTTCAAAGGACGAAATTCATCTTGCGAAGACAAAGACGTACAATACATAGTCTTTTCAGATGTGTAGTATTATTTAAAAAAAAAAAAAAAAAAATCGGAAAACCAAGAAGAATGAAACTACTGTACTTTGCCAGTTGAAATTTCATTTCAGGCAGGAGTATGAAAGTCATTTTTTTTTTAAATGAAAACTACCTAATACTTCAAATTTACACGTGTAACTTCCCTCCTTCCCCCACAAGAGGAATTTTCAGGTTGTTTAAAGGGGACGTAACTACTTCCCAATTTGATACAAAAATTGAATGCTGTGAACTTAATTATACTAGAAAGGAACTACGAAAGCAGAATGTTGATTGTTTTGTGTGTTTATTAGAGTTTATCGTTTCCTTTTAGTATCGATGCAATATGATACATTGATCTATTGCTTAATGTGGAATCCGAATCGCCATAATGGGTTCGAATGTCAATGCGAATCGGACCCGGGACCATGTGCACCAAAGTCGTGCGCACTAGCCACTAGATCACCGGATAGGGCTGAGTTACAATTGGTGTACATAGTTCATTAAACGAATCTAAAGAAGAGTATGAAATGCTATCGACACATTGAAGTATTCTTGATCTCAACACAAAAACGAAATTTATGAAGCTTCAATTTTTATCAGGGAAAATAGAGTGATTAATTCCTTTGAATGAAGTGATTGAGAGAAGAGCTGGAGCTCTAGAGCGAAGTGTAAGAACGATATGAAACAGCACTGACGTCAGTTTGTTGAAAGGGTCCGCTAAAGAACCTATAAACTGCATACTGTCCATTTGTGCTGGTGACAGTATGATTAATGTGTTTCATAAATAACTGTCCAAATCTTTAATTTTATTTCTCTTAATTTGAATATATGTCTAAGGTAGTTAATAAAAAAAATAACGTAAGAGTTATGGTAGACTAATTACAATTTAATTCTTAGCATTACTGTTGTTTACTTTTATAATTGCTGAACCGGCTTAGCAGCACACATTCAGTGGTAAAGTAACTGGCAGGGAAAAGTAATAATCATGAATTCCATAATGACTATGTTACTTTTCGGCAACATTTTGTGTCAATTAGCTAGTAGTAGCTTGCATCTAGAGGTGTAGTATATTGAGGAGAGTGTAATCTGTTGAATGTATTTTATACTTGACAGGTGTCGAGAAAGTGTTCTTTGTAAACAGTGCCTTGAACCATTAGAGAATTTGTTGTCTTCTGTGAGAGGTGCCATGTTACCTTGAAAAGGATAAAAGAACCCTTGGAGAAACCATTTACTCAAACAAACATGGTAGGTATAAAGTACTTGGAAAGAGTAAGTATGTTAGAATCTCACTCAGTAATCCTTAAACTTTTTTTTTTTTTTTTTTTTTTTTTTTTTTTTTTTTTTTTTTTTTTTTTTTTAGGTACAGTGATATTTCATTAATACATCTAAGATAATTATTATACCGCATATAAAACAATGCTGTAGGGAGGCGCTGATCTACTGGGTAATCATAAAGTTACAAGACTCCTTGAATACAAATGTGAAGAAAAATGTATTTTTGAAACAATAATACAATTTATTCTTGAATACGAATAGCGAATGATGTACTACATTTAATATTAGTTGCTGTAAGATGGATCCTGCAAGTCTTGGTATTTCTGTCCACGAGAGACTTGGCAGTAGCATGAAATTACTTTGCTTGATCTTTTCGTATGGTTAGTGTGAAACAAGGCCAAGTTGTTGGTTCTAAGTTGTAGAGTTGTCAACGCCATTTAGTTCAATTGTCAATTGCTTAAAAACATTTGAAGAATTGTTACTTCTTGGATACTGTTGTGTATAGCGGAGTGTCGATTTAGTAGCTGAGTAGATGTGGAGGTACAAGACGTATAAAGTTTAAAACAATCCACAAAGTAGACGATGCCAGGAAACAAGTTGGTGTCATATTTTGAACCGTTAGATACGGATGAAACCGATATCGAAACCTACATAGAACGGTATGAGCAATATTGTCTAGCAAATGATATACCACCTCACAAAAAAGTATGGATATTATTATCTCTCATTGGCGGTTTTATTTATAAAATTCTAAAGGAACTTGCAGCTCCATGTAAAGCACCAAGTTTGGATTATGAAAGTACTAAAGATATTTTGGTAAAGCATTTTCAGCAAACGTCGAACTTCATCGTAGAGAGATAGAATTCCGTAATATGAAACAAGAACGTGGTCAACAATGTCAGGACTATATTCTGCAGCTAAAGAAATAAGCTAATCGTTGAAAATTTAGACCTTTCCGGGAAGGCGCATTGAGAGATCAAATAGTATGTGGTTGTTGCGAAGTTGCTCCAGGGAAGATGCTCTCAGTGTCTTATTTGATGTCTTGTCCCAAATTTTATGGCTTACTCCTTTTTGACGTTTGCTTAACAGAAAGTGCACAGACAAGTATGTGTCCTTTCAAATGTCTGGTCTTATATATATTGTTACCACACACTCAGTGCGATTTCTGCATTTCTGTGTTGAACTCCCGGGTATGGCGTCAAACAGGAAGGATAGAATAGAGAAGTCGAAACACATTGAATGAATCACTCATTTACTTTAGAAACAATTCAAATCAAATATATAGTTGAATTTCAACGTTTCAAGAAAGCAGCGGCTATGTGAATTTGAATTGTATACGAATGATTTTCTTTTTTAGGGCGAGGAAAAAGCGAAACGAATGAACATCATTATATTGTTTAGCGTCAAAAACTGATGTTGTATTCATTTTCATGCAAATTCGGCGGTAGGGTATGGACTCTTACTTTGTTTGTGTAACCTCACCATGTGAACTATATATTTTTATATTTTAGTTGCTACTGAGATGAGGTATTCTGGTTCACATGATAAGCTACATAATTTGTGAAGAAGTGCCCTCTTATTTTTGAACGTAGTCCCCTCAGCGTTGAATGCAAGTATTCCACAGCTTCGGAAAGGCATGGATACCACGTTGGAAGGATTCTCTTGGTCGAGATTGTAGCCACTCGTACACCGCATTTTTTTTTATCTCTTTATCACTATTGAAATGCTTGCCTCCCGTCGTTCCTTGAGTGGTCCAAACAGATGGAAGTCACTGGGGGCAAGGCCTGATGAACACGATGAATGAACAAGACAGTTAAAATTTATTTCATCGATAGTCTCAACTCTAAAACGGGTAGTATGCACTCTGGTGTTGTCATGCAGTAGGAGGACACCTGAGGAAAGAAATCATCGTCGTTTACGCCTGATTGCAGGGCGAAGTTAATTTTGCAGCAAGTTTGAATCGAGGCACTCGATACTTTCACTTCTTTTTCCATGTACTATTCCAAAATTACTCCCTGTGCATTCCAGAAGAGCGTGAGCATGACATTTCCTGCTGATGGTTCAACCCGGAATATCTTGGTTTCGGCGAAGATCTATGCTGCCATTCCTTGCTCATTTTTTGGTTTGTAGTTGATGATAATGAACCAGGTCTCATCGCCATAACAACCCCTCGGCGTTGGAACGATGCAAAAGTTCTTCACAGACGTCGACGCGACGATATTTCAATTCTACAGTCAGCTGACTTGGGACCCATCTTGCAGACACCTTATTGAAATACAGAACATTATGCATACGGTGTTAAGCTGAACCAAAGCTACTATTCATTATTATGGCGATTTCTTTGAGCGTAATAGGCCTATTTTCCTTTAGAAGCTGTTTCGCTGACGGAATGTTTTTGTCGGTTACTAGACGGTGAGTCTGTCCCGGTCCAGGAGCGTCCTCCATAGATGTTGTGCCACTTTTAAACTTCTTACACTACTCGTATACTTGCTGCAGGGACAAACACGATTCACCCTACTTTGCTGCCATCCTGCGATGAATTTCAATTGGTTTCACACCTTTACTACTCAAAAACCGGATCACCGAACGCTGTTCTAACGCGGTGCATGTAGACAGTGGTGCAGCCATCTTGATAATGACTTTGCCAGGTTCGTCGTTCTTCCACCAAAACTCTATCACCTGTCGGTCATTAAGTGCAACTCAAGGCATATTGCTGCTACGCATCGAAGCAGTCGTCCAACTTAGGACATTTGGAATGAAACGTGGCATTTTTAAGGTTTTCATTTGATCCTCCCTCGTATATGCGAGTAACAAGTTTCTTGATAATATATTTTGTCTTGTGTTCTATTTAATTATAATTGTTAGTGCTTTTACAGTCCTTTGCTACTTTAATGCGTATATTGAGCTAGCCTCATTAGGAGTAACTTTATTAAGGGAAGTGTTAGAACTTTCTTATAAAGAATTACACAGGAAATTTATTAAATATCGGGTGTTCAAAAAATGTATATACAATTTAAAATGAAATAGCTGCTATGTTATTATGAGTATTGTAACAATACAAGGGAAATGTTACAACACAGTTCTTCCTAAATGCTCAAACTGCAAGACACCAACCTGTAAGCATTTTTGAGCACGATTCTCTACATTCCTGACGACTTTCAGAGAAGTTACTGGGACTGTTTAGAAACCATTCCAATATCACACCTCGGTTCCACTAGTGACTGTGGCTTCTTACTGTGCACTGACAGTCCCTTACAAGTATAAATCTAGAGGGTTAAATCAAGTGAATGTTGCAAGGTACTCAATCGGGCCCCACCGTCTCCTTTAGCCTAACTGGCATAAGTGTGGGACGTAAAACTCAAAGATTTCATTTCATTTCATTTTTTCAATCGGGCCCCGTCCTATTCAACGTCCCAGTATGCTCTTATTCAGGTAGGTGCGTACATCTGCATGGGAGAAAACACAGTAGGGTACAGCATTGCTGAATAAAAAATGGATCATCACCAAACAAATCTCTTATAAATGATAAACGTAGTTTCTTCAGTCTTCCAGTGTAATTTGGCTAGTAGGTATATCTTCGAAAAAGAAAATTAGTCCCCTTGATGAAAGGCTACACCAGGCGATGATGATGTGGATCTTCGGGATTCTAAAAAACATAGCTATGCTGGCTAATCGTGTCATTTAATTCAAACTGTGTTTCATCACACCACACCATTTTGCAAACAAAATTAGCATCATCTACTTTCGCAAGGAACCATTCACAAAGCTGAATTATTCTGTGTGTGTATCAGCCTCATTCAGTGCGTGTAACAGCTGTGGAATGTAAGCTTTAAGTTTTACTCTGTAAAAATACGGATTGAATTTGTACTTCTCTTTCGTTTCACGTTAACATTGTTATATTGGTTTCTATGATGAGTGTGTGAATGCATCCAATACCTGAACAGACGATACTTCACTTATACGAGGCCGACCTGATCTTATGTATATCCGTCATTTCTCCTTCCTTTTCAAACTTATCAAACAAGCAAATAATGCTTACGTGTGTTGGTAGTTCATTTCCATATTTCTGCCTGCGTTGTCTTTGCACTTGCACAGACATTGTCGAACTTCCAGTACCATTTCAGAATGTATCTTCGCTACACTTTCCCAACTGACTGCATAACACCGAATTGATTTACACCCATTCCATCTGTTGTTGCTGCTGAACGATAACACTGCACGCTGAACCGTAGAAAACGCAAATTAAATCGTTTTGCATATATAACACATTCTTAAGGTATGTGTACTTTTTTTTCTTTTTTTATATAACAGCCTGGTACATCATCTTTAAATAAGAGTAATGTTACATCTGTACGGTTTCGACTGCTTTTAAGAAATACTTTGAAAGCATCGACATGAATCGTTTAAATGCAACAGAATGATCATTTGTTGATAGTGCTTACATTGTAGTGTAAGTTGTAAAAGATAGTGTTGTCTGGGCACATACATTGTTTTGTATAATGTCAAATGCTAAGGCTTAAAATTTATGTTAGGTATGGAAAATTTAACCCTTTTAAATTATGATGGCACAACACCTGTGCCATGGCGTCGACCTTCGGAATTTGCTTTATAAGTCTCTAGTAAAGCTTTTTAGACCGGATTTTTTGCATTTATTCAAATATGGAAGCATCATAGAACATATTTTATGGGCATTTTGCAGCCTC
The DNA here is from genome assembly GCF_964235325.1 of Thermobia domestica. Classification (NCBI taxonomy): domain Eukaryota; kingdom Metazoa; phylum Arthropoda; class Insecta; order Zygentoma; family Lepismatidae; genus Thermobia; species Thermobia domestica. Next base: position 220,248,439 of record NC_137464.1, read on the forward strand.
GCGTGCTCTGTCTGGGGGCTATGACGTCACAAACATGGACGATGGTTTTAAAAAATTGTATATTTGAGAAGTTTTTTTCAAAAAATCCCTGACACATTACTATTTATCCTAGAGTCATGGTTTGTACCTCGTTGGTTTCGCTTTGAGACAGGCTTTCGAAATGTACCACTCAAATTTCCCTATCGTGTACCAGAAGCGGGGAAAATCTCGTCCAAAATGGAAAAAAGGAGATTTTTAAGAAAAAATTCCTTTTTCCCGATTTTTCTCTTCGCAGGTACACGATAGCGAAATTTGAGCGGTACCATTTAAAAGGCTGCCTTACGCTGAAGAAAATGAGGTATGACTCATGTTGCTAGAGTTAACAGACGTGTCAAAAAATCTCGATTTCTTCATTTTTTTCATTTTTTACACATTTTTAGTCAATTACTTTAGTAAAGTATTTACAGTATTATCACTATTTATTCTAAAGTCATGATACGTACCTCGTTTTCTTTGACATGAACCAGTCTTTCAAACGGAACCACTCATGTCTCTAGCTTGTACTATAGTGGAGAAAATTCCAGAAAGGCCCAAAATCGGGGAAAAAGGGATTTTTTGACAAAAATTTCCCTTTTTCGCGAATTTTCTCCACTATGGTACATGCTAGAGACATGCGAGTGGTACCGTTTGAAAGACTAGTTCATGGCAAAGAAAACGAGGTACAATTCATGTTCCCACAATGAACAGTCTTGATGATGATGATGATAGTATAGAAATTCACTGAAAAGGTGTTATCAAGGGAAAATATGTAAATCGGCTTTAGCATCAAAACTATTCATCCCTGGGACACTCTTTGTATCTCATTCTCTTCACCGTAAAGCAAAGTTTTTTTAGTAGCATTCGCATGATCGTATCCTATACCAAAAGGGACATATTCGCGATAAAAAAAGGGATTTTTTAAAAAGAAAATCCCTTTTTCCCACTTTGAGCGGAAATTTCCTGCATTTGGTACACTTTAGGGAAATTTTACGGACGCAGTTGGAAACACTGCTTTACTAGAAACAAAACGAGGTATGAACCACGATCCTATGATAAATAGTCTTGACGCAATAGATGATTGAGTGAAAGTCTACAAAATACCTCAAAAAAGCCATAATTTAAAAGGGTTGATGTTGAAAATTATGTTAAGCCTTCCGTTTGATTTCCTTAGACCACGATTACTATTAGACCACGAGTCCTAATGAAGTAAGCTTCAGTGTGTTTTTCTCTATTTGTGATTTAGAACGATACAAATGTTTGATATACAGGGTAGTGCAGAAGTCAGTTTATCCCAAAACATGTGTCTGTGAATATATGAATAAACTGACTTATTAGTTACACTGTATATTGTATGTAATGCTTGTTTTCCGACGTGCGTTTGTTAAAAGAAATTAAATTTAAATAAATAAATTTAGAAACTTCCTACTTTGCTTTCTGAATACTCTTACATATTTATTAAACAACTATTTATCAGTCGTCGATTTTTTAAAGCGCTTTACAGATAGCTTTTTTTATTATATGATTTCTGACAATGATGTTTAACAAGTCCGTGACAACGTACAGAAGATTTATATGAGAGGATACATTTCGAGTTTGTTTATATAAGACAACTTTTCACCCGGCGTATGGTAACAACAGTTATACAATAGTTTGTACTGTGTATATCTTGTACACTATATATTAAGGTCGTAGTTTTGTCATGCCTATATATATATATATATATATATTGTGAGCTTCGTTTTTTATTTTTTTTTTATTTTTTATTTTGTTTTTTTTATTTTATTTTTATTATTATTATTATTTTTTTTTGTTTATGCATGTAATATGGATTTGTAAACAAATTATCTTATTAATACTTTTTGCAATAGTGAGGAAGGAGGATCTGATTTTATAAAAACACGAAAATAATGAAACTGTTTTTTCTTGGGTATCGGAGTGAACGAGTCGACTGCCATTGGTGCCTCGAACGATTGCAAGAAAGAGAAATGTTAGAAAGAAAACTAAATAATCGTAGGTTTTAAGGCCTAGAGACAACAGAACATAACGGTTTAGATGGATATTATTGATATTAAATATTTATTAAAATAAAAGGAAAATAAGCAGAAATATTTAAAATTGCCAAAAATGAACAAATGAAATTATATAAAACTAAAACGACGTAACGAGCGAAATATAACTCACATTCTATATTACAATATAGCCTCCAGGGCAAGAGATACGTGTGCCAAGTGGGATCTATTGTAATCTATATAGAAATATTGTATGGCATGGCCCTGAGAAAATTTGAAATATTGCTTGAGCCACGATAAGATTAATGTGTGTCTAGGGGAATCAAGTTAAAATTATAAGAACCTTCTCCATGGCATAGACGTGTTTACCTTAGAATCTTGCCAGTTGAAAATTGGAGAGAGAGAGAGAGAGAGAAAAGATATTGTTGAACTTTTTCCTCTATATATCCTACAAATAGGATGTTGGCTGGAGAACACCCGAAAAACGGAAAAGGTGGAGTGAAGTACATGAATCAGAACTGTCATTAGTGGGGTAGGTCGAATATGGTTTGCTATGATGGCGGAAACGGATTCAATAGTTTCCGTGACTCCTCTAGCATGCAACATTAATTTCCCTTTTTTTGTTAATGTTTTCCTTTTTCCGGTGAATGAATGTGAACGGAAATACAGTCCAAATCTTGATGAGAAAGAATTTTGTGAAAGTAGTGTAATTTTTTTCTTTAAGGGAAGAATTCCAACCTATTTCATCAAATGCATATTCCGTACTTTCTGTAACCATTCTTTTGTCAAGTAATTGCATAAATGCAATTATATTTCCATTCCCAAAAACCAACCTCGAGAAACAAGTTTCTATTTCTAAGAAAAATAATGATGCGATCAAAATTAAAATTATCTCTTGCAGTAAATGTAGGATTTTGTGGAGGTTATAGGCGTGGAGAAATGGCTATATATCGTGTATATGAAACCCAAATTATGACTAAAATTAATCTGATCAAATAGTACTTACGAGTAACTTGGGTATTTTATTTTGAATAATTGTTTTGTCTCTGTTACACTTCCTACAAGGTTTGAGCTGGCTTTTAGCATTTTCATATTGGGATTCTTTAGGTAATGAAAGAGGGTAACAGAAAAGAAAAATGTAGAAAATGTATTTTTAAGAAACCTTTTCCTGTTCGACAATAGATATAGAGGTGATATCCAAATAGCGCATCAAATTCTGATTCAACTTCACGCAAAGGAATCTTAATAATCATTTTACTCACTGGAGATCCTAATACACAATAAGATTTCCTTGCAGAACTGTTGAATCTTCTCTAGAACCCTAGCCACGAATAAAAAAATAGAAGAGAGAAATCTTTATGATTTGACTGATTGAATGGTCATATCAGCACCGAGACTATGTTAGACAGTGAAAATTGGATCAATGCATGATTTGCTTCCTGGTCGGACACAACCAAAAATTTATATACTGTTTAGCTGTATGTTCTTAAGTAAAAGAACAATGAAAAAATGATGGTATAAATCTTACTTTATTTGTGATTCCTTTAGTTTAATTTGAACTGATATTAGGAGTTCTAACATCCATGTGTTCGGCTTTCGCAACTTCGATTCTCGGTGGGAGATCGTCTCGCTCGAATTCCATAAGCTCTAGGTCAACATCTCATAATAGCCTCGGTACTGAAAGATACATAAATTCAAATTTAACCAACCAATTCTTTTGGTGAGGTTTCAGTTGCTCTGCTGCTTTATGCGTAGTGTAATTTTTTATTGCTCTAACATTAATTTTGTTCTGTTTCTAATGTATTCAGCAGATAAAAACCGCATTGAGTACTCAACCAATCGGCATGAATCAGAGATAGCTATCTGAAAAACTATAGAAATTGTCTGTAGAGAGAGTGATAAACAGGAAATAACCCCTAAAAATAAAGTTCTTAAACCAAATACTGTGTGTTAAAATTATTTTTATTGTAATTTAAATAATTCTTTACTGGAGTTAGACAATTAGGCCAGTGTTTATATGTGTTTTCCCAGACGACTACTAGTTAATTGCATTTTCTAAAAATTTAAGATTAAATTGTATCCTTGTTTGCAACATAATACCTAACATGGCTTTTCAACCTGAAAATTTATTGTATTAGAGGGAGGAGAAACGAGATTGATCTGTTTTACTTATTTTCACAGGTTACAGATGGAAGTGTCGGTGGTGATCGTGCAGAAGGTGTGTTATTAAAAGATATCCCTCCAAGCATTGGTAATTCTGTCAGAAATGACCGACTTATTCTGCCTAGTCATTTATCGAGCCCTCCATTTTCGGAAACTGAAACAGGTAGTGCTTCATGTGAAGTATTAACTGGTCAACAGAAATCAGCCTTATGTGAATCAACCACAAATTCGTTTTCTGTTCCTGAAAAGAATGAATTAGGATTCAAAATAAAAGTCGAAATAAGCGAAATAGATTCTGTTGAACAAGATGAGGAATTGAATCTTCCGGTTACTGAGAAAGAGAATGTTGGTGTAATTGATGAAGTATTGAATTTATTACAAACTTCTGTCGATTATCTGGAGACAAAGGAATCCATCAAAAAGGAAATTTCAGGACAAAATGATCAGAACGTTATTAGAAGCTTGGAACAAGATATAACGCCGAATAACGAAGATAACGTTTCTCTGAAATGTGGTAATGATAAAATTGGTAACATTTCTGCCGCGACGAGGGTGAAATTAGAAGATCCGTGTAGCTCAGTTGCAGATAGTACTGATGGTAGTAATGTGAACCCATCGGAGATTGATCAGCGAACATCTATAAATGTCAATATTCCTGGAGACAGAAACGTAGACAGTACCCTTGACGTAGCTACTCAGAATTCAAAGGATTATATGTAAGTAATATTTATATTTCTTGTTATAGGTTATGTGAGAACTATGTTTTCCTTCGTTGTTTAAAGTAAGAGCTGAATATTCCAATTAAAAGTAATACAGACTGTATAGGATGTGTAAAGTAAATGTAAGCTAAAACTAAGCTCCCTGACACGAAACTTCAAACGGTGAATGTATCTGATTGGGAGAACACATCGCGAGTCTCATGGCTGTTGTTGCTGGTTTTCTTCACCAGAGTTCTCTGCATCTTTCTCTAATAGCTTCCTAATATCCTCTCGACTTGGAAAAGCGCCTCTCTTCTGATTGCGTCTAGTTTTCCCTAATTTTTAGCACCTTTTTATTGAGGAATTTCTCGAGAACCCTCTAGGATAAAGACTGACTGAAGAATCATTGTAGCAATATATATATCCATATTATAGTCAAACGCTTGGAGTCAGTATAATTATATATACATACATATATATTGGAGTGGACAAAAACCGTGTTAGATGTGTTGATTGGACGCGTCTCCTGTAGGATTGACGCCCGTGGTTCTTTGCACGTTGCAGGGCCAACAAAAGATAGTCTCTCACGTTTCATACTACATGCGGAGGGACGATAGAGCCTCTTTGGTACTGTCACGGTCTTACACCATTAATTAAATTGTCACTATAGATTCACCGAAAAAAGCCTTGACACGTGAGTAATGGCAACGTCAGTGTGAGCTGTCAGAGACCTTCTCTTGCTAGTTTCCTATATGCGTTGATTACAAATTTTTGTTATACACCATCAAATTTTAAACCATATGAGCAGGGGTAGACAAAAATCTAAAAACACTTCATACAGGACACGTAAGTTTGGCCCACTACTGTACAACACGTTGCGGTTGCTGATCGTTTTTTGTTTTCAATGCGTCGTGTGGATCTTCCTCTTCCGTCAGCAGTAATCAGTTTACCTGTGACTGTCGTGGTGTGAAAGTGGTGCGGTAAAATGGGGGACCAGACAGATTTCCAAAGAGACATGATCGTTGGTGCCCGTCTGGTTGAAGCTTCAGTGGCAACAGTGGCGAACATTGTTGGGGTATCGAAAGGCACTGTGTCCAATGTCACGAGGACATACACAATTCATGGGCAAACGACGTCTGCAAAGCACAACAGTGGTCGAAAGACAATCCTGTCAGATATGGACCGGAGGGCATTAAAACGGATTGTAGCAGCTAAAAAGAAGACCACTGCAATGAAAATTACATCTGAACTCAATTTCCGGTTTCATCAAAACAGTGAGACGGGAACTTCATAAAATGAAAATTCATGGCATGGCCGCTATCGTCAAATCCCTGGTCACAGGAGTAAATGCGAAGAGGCGTATCCAGTGGTGCAAGAACCACAAGGCGTGAGCAGTGGAAACTCGTAATGTGGTCCGATGAATCGACCTTCACCTTGTTTCCAACAACCGGTCTTGTTTACGTATGGAGAACGCCGTCTAAGGTCTATGATACAGACTGTCTGCTCCCAACTGTAAAGCATGGGGATGGTTCTGTTACAGTATGGGCAGTGATATCGTGGTAACCTGCAGGTCCCATCATAGCCCTGCATGGAATGATGAATACTAAGGCGTATGAGGCTATTTTGGGGGACCAGGTTCTACCCATGGCCCAAACATTGTTCCGTGATGGTGATGGAATCTACCAAGATGATTTGGCACCTTGTCATGCTGCGAAAACGGTGAAATCATGGTTTGAGGAGCATGACCTGGAGCTATCACACCTCTCCTGGGTCCCACAATCACCAGATCTGAACATCATTGAGACATTGTGGTCTGAGCTAGAAATGCGTGTTCGGTCTCATTACCCTCCACCAGCATCCCTTAAGGAACTGGAACATGTTTTGGAGGAACAATGGTACAAAATTCCACACACCACGATTCAGGAGCTGTATACGTCCATTCCACGTCGTATCCAAGCTGATTCGGACGCAAAAGGAGGCCCCACACAATATTAGGTATGATTTTCATACTTTTGCAAACGTTTTAGATTTTTTTTGTCCAACCCCTTTATATTAGATACCTATAAAGTTTTTATCTTGTTTGTGTATTATCCGTTAATTATCTTGTCATATCGATTGCCAAAAAAACGTAATAATTTGTCAGCAAATTCTTGTAAGACATATATTCCCAACAAACTCATTATATAGATATTTAAGGTTAGTAGCATCACGACGAAATATACATTACCTTTTACTAATTGCTTTGACTTTCGAATATGTTTGTGCAGGGTGAAAGGAATCTAAATGTTTCTGTCTTCCTCTTGTAAAATAATCTAATATTTTTCTGATTTTCTATAAAATCATAAAACATATCAAAAGAATAATTTTTACGTTCATCAGTCGGAATAACCAGTGGTCGAAGTGAGATGGTATGCGGTGGTATGCCATACCGCCTCGGTTTTCAGTGATGACACTGCCTCTTGTTTTTCGGTGATCAAGGTGCACCGTCATTGGAAATTGTATGCTAATATACGTGTAATCAATCCATTTTTATACACAGTAATTGACGTATAGCTTTGCACGTCAAAGATTTTAAGTTGGCAACACTTACATTTTTGTTACCTTTTCCTATCTCTTGTTTCTAAAAATGAGGTATCTAAAAAAAAAAAAAAAAAAAAGTTCACTCGTTGGTCCTATGCAAGAACTTGTGTTGGTTGTGTTGTTTGCAGATAAAGGGCCACATAACAGAAAGGAATGAGTCATTGCCCAGTCCAAACAAAAGGCAGTGTATTGAAGTTGCGACTTGTGCAAACTGAAATCAGAAAGTAGTGTTATGAGTTCGTCAGGATTCCTTTTGTGTCTACAATGATAAAGAAATACATAAGTGAGTCTGGTATTTACGAGAAAAAATATAGTTAATGAAATCAAAATAATCTTTTGGTTTGCTTTTGTTTTATTTTATTTTTTTCTTTGCTTATTGTTTTATATTAAGCGTTTTATATTTTATAGTGACATATTCAATTGTTTCTTTCTTATGTGTATGTGTATCTCTCGTCTTAATACATATAATTGTCGTATTTGGCGCATAGGTGGATTTAGAGTTGTGTGTTGTGGGGGCGGACCTTCCGGGAGTCTGGAATACCTCTCAGTCGAGTGGGGGTTCACAAGCTCTCCCGCGGGAAATTGTTTAAAAACTGTTAATGTAAAAACTCGGTTTTGATCATTTTCATTCTCTATAATACAACATAAGGAAATATTTCTTTTATTTTTCTTAGAAAGTTAAGGGTGGGGGCAAAGCCTCTCCATGCCCTTTGTAACAACGGAGAAGTTCTTTCATGGTTTTGAGTCATTGTGTACATAGCAATGCAGTCTTCTGGGCAACATAACCTCATTGTCTTTCAACATTTAGATAGATGGTTTGTCGAATCAAAATGGTAATAAAACATACCGCCTCTGCTGTTTTTCCACTTCGAACACTGTGAATAACAAAATCATTACTTAAATAGAACTGCTGCTATTTCATACTTAAATTTTAATTCTGCCTCTTTAAATCGTTGTTGTAGTTGCTGATATTTAGGTTGATACATGCTTTTGTAATAATATATATATATATATATATATATATATATATATATATATATATATATATATATATATATATATACAGTATAATTATTAGCTAACCAGCCCGGTTGCATTAAAAATTTTATAAGACGAAAGTTTAACTACATCCAGATGGAAGGCAATGCATTTCACTAGGTAATAATTCCTTATTTATCTGTTTAGTCTATTTTTCTTTAATAATTTCTTCTACTTCCAATTAACATACTTGTAAAGAGTAATCATTTATTATAGAGAAAATACTTTGAGTGTTTAATTGTAATGATAATATCTTTAATATAGTTTTTATCCGTATCTCCATTTAATGTTTGTATTTAAATGAGTTAATACAATTAACAGGCCTTTTATATTTATTTTCGTTTTACTAATACTAAGTTTAGAAGGTTGACCTCTAGAACTGCTAAATATGTTATAATTGAATAAACAGTGGCAAGGATAAATGCATTAATGTAAGAAGTTATTGCAGATAATAATACAGATAAAGTAATTAAATTATAATAAGTGTATTTAACAAATCGTAATTTCGTCTTTAAATTATATTGTAATTTTCGTATGGAATCTTCTATTAATTTTATTATTATTATCTTATAATTTTATTATTTTATTATTTAATTTTATTATATATAAACATATATTATTTATTATTTTATTATTTTCTACTATTAATTTTATTATATTAATTTATATAAATATGTTTAGGTAAATCAACCTCTTTCATTTGGTATATAATAAGTGAACAGAGTATTTAAATTGACTAGTGATACTTCTATATTAAAAAAGAGGTTTCACTATAAATTAGATAATAATAATCTTGATTTAAATATACATTTGGTATGTTTTTAAAGTACATACTTAGCTCCTAACATTAGAGAAGCTAGAAGTCAATTTAAATACGTTGATAAACTAGTTATTCCAGAAGGGCAACATAATTTAAAAGATCCTAACGATTATTTAGAACCTCAATCTATAAATGTAATGCTATCAGGAAACGTTTGAAAAACGGACTAGAAATAGGAACAGATAGTGAATATGGAATTATAGATGACATTGGTAGTTCTTGGTTTTAAGAATGAAAGGGTTTTAAAAAACAATAACTACATATTGGAGGCAAACTGCCAAAACTTCACCATTTCAACATCATTAATATTCATCGTAATGCAGCTGATGGAATGTTTGTTAAAATTGAAGGAAATAGGCACAAGGAAACAGAAATTATAGAATCATTTACAACAGATGCTGAGTTTAAACGCAGAGTTGTATATAAACCTTTTTAGCATTTATTTTCCTATAACGTGATAAGATAGATCAAATTGAGATAAAAATAACAGATAAGGATGACAATTTAATTGATTTCGGTGGAGCAATAACAACAATACTTTTTATAGATTTTCTCTATAATAAATGGGTAACTTTGAACGTTATGAATTACGAAGTTTTTCGTCAAATAGAAAAAATAATAATTTGAATGATCCTAACAAAGATATTGACTTTGATTTTAATGTGGAGATGGCTTTAGTCACACTCAGAGCAAATTGTTGTATCAAATTTGAAGTTGTACATTCTCAAACTGGAGACAGTTCGTGGAAATCTCGCGATAAAATATGTAGATAATTTCTTTCCATTCTTCTCACAAATAGAAATTAAAAAACACGGACTTGTTATAGGTAAAATTGAATTATCTGGAGTAACTGCAATTGTAACTGGAACTTTAGAATTATTTAAACCAGAAGCATACTTAAAGCGAGCAGAATTTCAAATAAATAATAGACTTGAATTTAGAAAGAAATTTAATGTTCATTCTATATTAAGATTAATAACTGTTTTTTAAACGATTATAAATAAATAATGTGGAAAGGAGAGTGGAAATTTACATTTACAAGTGCCAATAATATTAATGATGTTTTATATAAATGAGTAGGATCTGGATTAGGTGAAACTACTTTTCATAGTGGAAAAATAGAAATAAAGGGTCTCAAAGAATGCCTATAGTGGAAATGAAAATATTTACGAGAGTAATTTGAAGTTGAAGATACTAAAAGAACTTAAAATCACACATTTCTTTTACATATATCAATGTGTTCAAAAATCTGTCACTGATTCATTCTTTGAGTTTCACGCCACAACAAAATTTGATATGAATGAGTTTGTAATAGTAGCAATTCAGACTGGCAGAAGTCTAGATCAAATAAAAGATAATAACAAATTTGATCATTGTAAAGGATATATACGTTAAGAATATTACAGAAAATAGAGATAATTAAGAAAACTATTTTCAGATCTATGGAGATTACTCTTCATTTAAGCGAATAACATGTCGAAATATAGAAATGTGTTATGAACCATAAGAATTCATTAAAAATAGATCACTGTATGTGATTAATTGTAGTAGAACAAAGAATGTATTTGTAAATGAAAGTATATAAAACTTATTGAGGAATTTGCAGATGCTTTAGCTGAAATACAATTTAGTATGCGATTTTAATTGGTCACAAGAATTTTGCTATTAATCTAAAAATTAAAAGGTAATTTTAAATGCATTTTGCTGTAATATCTTGGCTTTCACAAAAATATATCCATAAAAGCTGTAAATAAAAACTTTCTGTGACAAACGGCAAGTCATATTATCTTTGTTCTTAAAATTGAGAGTATTGATCAAAAATCCGTTAATAGTTTAAAAGAATTAGAAATAAACGAATAATATAAAATTAAGATGATGGAGCATATAAAAGCTTAGTTTGGGAAAATATCTTAATTGAGTGTGATATATTCAAAATACTTTTTCCTTCCTGATTTACAAAATCTATGGCAGATAAAATGACGGATAAGTTAGTTGAAGATGTTCTTGGGAGGGTTGCGTAATGGCCCTTATCCATGCTAAGTTTTCATATGTACGGATTGTGAAACTGTCGGGTGAATCGGCTAACACTCGGATTGACTACTGCGAAAGCTATTGTGACCCGTTACGCACAAGAGGCTCTCCTTCCGAAACAATCACCCACGAAAATCACCAGAAGAAGAGCTTCAAGCAAAGTGACACCCGCAGTGCTATAACCGTCACCAGGTTATAGATTTTTTTTTTTTTTTTGTGGACGCTCTGTATATTTTGTAAAGACAGTAATTATTTTTCGATTTATACTTTATTCTGCGACGCAAATAAGTATTTCTTCGGTGGGAATTGCCTCTTTCCCACGCAATTGAACAAAAGTCTTTCATCGTTTTTTCATATATATATTTAAAACATTGGTTTGTTGTGAGAACATTTCAGTAAGCGGCGAAGCTTGTCAGTGTTTCTCCCTGACTTATTAATATGCACAGTATATATTCTACAGTTATTTGGAACTGAATTAAGTGCTTTCTTTAATCGTTTATGGAAATATTGCAGTAGATTGGAGCAGATCAGAGTAGACCAGGTGTCCAAGTCAAATCGTCACCAGCCACATTGCTTTACCAGCTTGTTATCTTAACATTCTCACGATCAAGTTATCGCAATGTCTCGTGCGTAGTGGCCAGTGGACTAATATTAACGTCAACTCTTTTTTTTTTTATGTTCTATTTGCATATGCATGCAGGTGATTTAACCTGAATGCTTTTAAGAATGAACTGCCAATATTGATCCTTCGACCACTGCAGTTCGTATCTCGAACCTCTAAGTTCGGGGAGTGTTACTCCACGTTTCGAAGCAGCAACCACGCACGTCGCGTCGAGCATCAAATATAATGTTGCGCTAAGGGGCATAAGTTATTAGCCGGTGAAGGACGATTTCTTACGGCTAGCCCCAATCTGTAAATCTCAGGTTCCCACACCTTGTGCGTACCAGTTATAACGTGTCCTCCAACATTATCATTCCACTTTAGATACTACGCAATTTTGCTCAAGACTCGTGCCGACTCTTCAGGATTGTTTGGAGCAGCAACTATTTGGTCTAGGAATTAATTCGTGCGGGTGGACAAGAGATGGCGCAACGAACGGAGCGTCCCACAGTTCCGTGTATCCACACATGTGTTGCAAACCCCTGTCATCGCGTATCGTTCGTAGTATAGGGCAGTGGATTAAAGCGTCAACAACACCAGTTTGTAGTTAAGTGAACATGGCGCAATTTGTGCCTGATAAAGTGTTTTTGCGGGGTGTCCTGCTGCATTACTTTAACATGCAGAAAAGTGCGACTGAAAGTCATCGTATTTTGGTGGAAGTGTATGGTGAGCATGCTCTAGCTGAGCGAACGTGTCAGAAGTGGTTTGCACGGTTTAGAAGTGGTGATTTCGGCTTGGCATACCAAGAGCGAGCTGGACAGCCAAAAAAATTTCAAGACGAAGAATTGACAGCATTGCTCGAGCAGGATTCGTGTCAAACGCAGGAACAACTTGCAGCAGCATTAGGCGTTGATCAAACAACAGTCTCCAAACGCTTGAAAGCCATGGGAATGATTCAAAAGATGTCACATTGGGTTCCACATGAATTGAAAGACAGAGACGTTGAAAGACGAAAAACCATTTGCGAATTGCTGCTTCAACGACAGAGCAGAAAGGGGTTTCTGCATCGAATTATTACGGGTGATGAGAAGTGGATCCATTACGAGAACCCTAAACGAAAAAAGGCCTGGGTGAAACCAGGTGAATCAGGTCCATCACAACCAAAACGAGATATTCACTGTGCAAAGGTTATGCTGTGCATATGGTGGGATATGAAAGGTGTGGTGTACTATGAGCTGCTGCAACCGGGTGAAACTATGAATGGAGAACGTTATCGACGAAAATTAATGCGTTTGAAGCAAGCTCTGGCCAGAACACGACCAGAATGGGAGAACAGACATGATAAACTGATTGTTCAACATGATAACGCTCGCCCACATGTCGCAAAACCGGTCAAAACCTATTTAGAAAATGTCGGATGGGAAGTTTTACCCCACCCGCCGTATTCACCAGACGTTGCTCCTTCGGACTACTACTTGTTCGATTGCATGAACAACGATTTGATTGGACAGCGGTTTACTTCTTCAGAAGATATCGAAACATGGGTCTCTGACTGGATCGCTTCCAAGGATGAGGTCTTCTTTCGCCACGGAATCCGTACATTGCCTGACAGATGGGCGAAAGTGGTGGCTAGCGATGGACAATATTTTTCTTAAGGTATTTATGTATTTTGTGTTTGTACTACAGCTTCAATGTGTGCGTACCAACCGCACGAATTAATTCCTAGACCAAATATATTACTTCGTGGGATTATCCTGGCGACACTTTCCCCCAGTGCTAATTCCCCAAGTGCATTAATGGTGTGAGAAAAGCATAATTAGTGAAATTCAATTCTAATGTATGAAGTGACCAAGGGCTATAATGCAGTAAGAAAGTAAAGTGTGATGTTATTAACGGAAATAATTATACATGTGCAGTGTTAAGTGTTGTGATCGTTTCTCTTGTTTATTTTTCTTTTTAATAGTATTCTAATAAATAAGTGTAGTGTCATTTAATCCAGTGTGTTTTCGTTGTGTGTGAGAGTGACGTTTGTGTGCATTATGGTCTGGATGACCGTCTGATCGTCCGTGAGGTTCTCGAGACGAGACATCCGAACCTCTCGATGTCTAATGCTCGTCTCATCATTGAGACCAGAGCAACTCGAAAACGATTTTGTAATCCCTTCTTGGAGAGTTCCTTCAACGTCTTACCCAGGTAAGTCCAGGTCTGCGGAAGATACTCATAAGTAGGGCAACCAAGGACAGAACCATGAACAGCGACCAGGCGATTACAGTGCTAAGGGGGTCTGGTGATTGGCGTGCCAAGAAAATCCCCCGAAGCAACGTGATATGAGCCACAGATTCCACCTCGCACCGTCAACTGTGAATGAAACAATTCGCAAGCAACTCAGGTTGAAATGTGTGCGGAAGGCCCATGTACATCACCTGCTACAGGGTCGCGTTGCCGAAGCGTAAGACGAACTGCAGGAAATTGTATGAAAAGTATGTGGCCGGTTCAAATGGAAGAAAGTTGTCACAATGGATGAATCATATGTCCGTCTCACTGCTGGTGGTCACATACGGGCGCTCACATATGTGCCATTGACGGCAAGGGACGCAGCAATTCTAGATTGTATGCTTAAGATTTTCAGAATATCCGAGGGTCACTAACTTTAGATCACTTCCACATACCGTAATCATCTTCTTGTTTGTCAACCTTAGGCCGGATCCTTAAATGTGTACTGGTTGATCTTAAATGTGTTTCAATAATGTTCCTTCTTTGCACTGTATTATTTATTTATGTATTTATTTATTTTACAGTGTTGAAGGTGAGAGGAAGATAGTATTGACCAATATTTGTACAATTAACGAAGATAAATCTGTTCGTGTGAAGTCAGATCGAGAATATAAGAATAGTAATGGTAAGAAAAAGCGACATAAGTGTGAAATATGTTTCAAGGATTTCTCACGACTTTGTTATTTGAAGGAACATTTGAAGAGACATTCAAATCCAAATATCTGGGTTTGTGCAATTTGTGGTGAACTATTTGGACACCAATGGTCACTTTATGTACATCTAAAGCTTGTTCATAAGAAAGAGAAACCGTACGTGGTATATGTAGAAACGAGTTGTGACATATGCAGCAAGAGAGTACCAAAATTGGAGCTGAAAGCACATATCCGCACACATGGTTATGCTTGTCCTGTATGTAATAAAATATTCGATAAATCAAAGTCTAAAAGTGAGCATATGAGGAAGGTTCATAGAGGTCAAACACTTCATCCTTGCAATATATGTGGGAAGCTTATCAAGAGGTGTATGTTATCGGACCATATTCGGTCCCACAAGGAATCAACACAGTGCGAAGTTTGTGGTACAGTATTGTCATCTTCTCGAACTCTTAAACTTCATCTGACAACACACACAGGTGAACAGCCATTTGTATGTGATATCTGTGACCGAAAGTTTGCACGGAAATACAATTTACAAACGCATTTGAAACTTCATGCGGGAGAGTATAACATTGTTTGTGATTTATGTGGTAAAAGATTTGCTCAAAAGTGGAATTTGCAAACACACATGCGATCATGTTTGGAGAATTCGTGCGCAACAGTGACATCTTAGCATGTTTTATTCTATTTTTTTTTTTGTAACAGTTCAGTATTATATTTTTTTCAGGATTATTAGGTTTAAGCATTAAGTAAATAAGTCAAATCAATAAATACTGATATTATTTATTTCATTTTTAGAAAGTTAATTAACTTTCAGTTCAAGAAGCAGAATTTACGGAAAGTTTTTTTAATACCATGATTTGAAGGTATTTTGCAGTTCTTGTGTTAAGTGTTTAAGAGTTTTAATAATAGTGTGAATGTCGTTTTGAGACAGTTTTCTATAACCTAACTGGTCAGGAAGAATTAACCGGATATTTTTGTACATAATAATTTTTTTACAGAGGGTAAATATTTTTTGAATAAAGAATCATTAATGGTATATATTTAACAAAAAATTATATAATACATCTTTATTAAATAAATCCTTTTGTGTATTTTTTAATTTTCACAGAAATTATATTCAGTTTTTACATACTTTTAGCTTGACATGTTTTCTTTGTTTCCGCAACTGGTTCATACTAGCTTTTCTATCTTAAATAAATTAGAAATACAATTGACTGAACAAAGCAACGTTTGTTTAAAATCATAAATGTGTGACAGTTTCACCAACAAACTGAACATATTGGCTTCTTTGAACACTGTAACAAACAAGAGGAAGTTACTTCTAGATATTACACGATCATCCCAACGTGTCCTAAACGCCGATTGGCCGGTCGAAACGGTCTCAGCCAATCATAATAAAGGTCGACTAAAGTGAAAATAAACACGATAAATCCTATTCCCTTCCTGTCCAGTAAAAAAGCAAGCTACAAATTAAGATTTTTCCAATAGCTTGCCCCAATGTTCGTCATTTTTAACTCGTACATTCATATTCATATCACAGCTTCGTTCTGTTTCAATAAATCTGACCTACTTCCTCATTCTTATTAACGCCCTTTGTTCCAGTCCCAACACTTCAATCTCACACTAATTAATATTATTTCCGTGTCCCTCACCTGCTTAAAAATGGCGTTTCTTTCTCTTTATAATCTTACATCATCTTTGTGTTGTTTTAACCGTCCTTTTAGTTTTTTCCCTGTTTCACCAATATAACAACTGTTACATTCACTACTCCTTATCTTCTAAACCAGTCCTCTTCTTTCCATCAGCTCCTCTGGGCTTTCTTCTTTCTTCTTCCTCACACATAACACTTCCAGTAGTCTCTTACTTCCTTTCCTGTACGTTGAAACGTTCCCTCTTTTCTTTAGTGCTCTCTTCAGTATCTCGGTGTCGTCCCTCATACTTTCTATTCCTCATCATGGCTTCTTTTCTTCCTCTCCATCATCTTCGTACTATTCTGGTCCTTTCTTTTTATCCTTCCCATTATCATATCCCTTGGTTTCCAATTGCTTGTGAAATTCCTCTAAGTCTTCCTTCTGTCACTATTAACTCACATGATCCCCTCCGTCATATTTTCTATGAATTTTCTCTTTGTTGATCGATTAACATCGCTCCATTTATGACAGAAGTTCCCTGATGCTTCTTCTGGTACCATTCTGTGACCAATTTATCTCTCCGCCTATTTATTTTCATATCTAGAAATATAATGGCTTCTTCCTCTTCTACTTCCAATTCGAGTTCTGTGCCCTTCTTATCTTCTGTTCCCTTAACAAATTTGGTAAGTTGGCTCTAAGTATTCTTTCATATCCCGAAGCAATCATCAACATACCTGCTAAAAAACATAAGCTTGTCCCCACATTTCCTTTCGGTTTCCTTTTCCCATTGTTTCTGACAATACCGGACTCATTCTAAATCCTATGCTCTGGCCCTCCTTAATCCTTGTTAACTTTTCTTCTATAATACAGAAACTCTCCCTCCATATAGTCCTCAAGGCTTCTTTGAGTAAGAGACTATTGGATGTGATACGCGTGAGGAAGAAGATTATAGTAGAAAGCCGAGAGTAGCTGACAGAAAGGAGAGTTTTACAGATAAGGTGTGGTAAATGTAACAGTTTTTATATGAGTGAAACGGGGAAAAGAAACTAAAAGAACGGTTAAAACAACAGAGTAAAGATATAAACAGAAAGAAACGCCATTTTTAAGCACATGAATGACACGGGACATAATATTAATTGGTGTGAGATTGAAGTGCTAGGATTGCAACAAAGGACGTTAATAAGAAAGTGGAAGGAGGCCAGATTTATTGAGACAAACCAAAGCTGCGCTTTGAATTAGAATGCAAGAGTTTAAAATGAACGAACAGTGGGGCAAATTATTGAGAAAAAAATTTAAATTGTAGCTTGGTTTCTGCTAGACTAGAAAGGGAAAGGAATTTATGGTGCATAGTTTAACTTTTGTCAACCTTTATTATGATAGGCTGAGTCCGTTCTGACCAGCCAATCAACGTTCAGAACTATTTTCAATAATCATGTTATATTTAGATGCAACTTCCTCTTGTTTCTTACAGTGTCTGATGAAGCCAATATGTTCAGTTAGTTGGTGAAACTGAAAAACATTAATTATTTTAAATGAACTTTGCTTTGTTCAATGAATTGTATTTACTTTTTAAATTTATTTCTCTGTTTAGCTGGAGTAATGTATTCTCTATATAAGGAAAGAAAGTACATTCACTTATAAATTGGTAGATTATTAATAATGATATCATTGTTTAAGAGAGACAGAATGTAAATAGGAGTCCATTTCGATAGGAATTAACTCAGATGGAAATCTTTGAGAAAACTCACAAACTTAACTTTAGCAACAAGGTGCTTTTTTTTTCTTTTTCTTTTTTAACTTTGTACCAAACAGAGGATCCTTCCCATATTTTTATATAGTATTGTTGCCCCTCATTGAAATTTCTTCCTTTCACATTTTCTAGTGTCATCACTTCTTTTAGATCTACTTATGAATAGAGCACGTCGAGGAAGGCATAATTTTCCATACACCACTTTTTTTTTTTTAATTTTTAGAGTAATCTCAAATGATTTTACAGTAAAAAATTTCTCAATAGACGGCAGAACATATTGCAGTGTTACCGCACTTATATCGGAGAGATACGTGGTTTGGTACGAACACATTTTAAACACGATTTAATTCGGTGGGAATTGAAAATTTTCATTTACTTTTATTCACCACAACACGCCTTCAAGATATTAATTAGCTATATTTTATAATCAGATGTGATTTTTTGAACTAACGGAACGTCATAAATCTGTGTACAACTCAACGGAACGTCATAAATCTGTATACAAAGTGTCTCAAAAGTCCCCTGACAGGGTAACTCTGTTATTATCAGAATTGCAACAAAGTTTAAGAGGGGAAATCTTTTGGGCTGTAAACTCTTTATGCGCCAAATGTTAAATGAAAATGTAACGTTGCCATTTGCCTGGACCCACAACATGAGTAAATGAAGTTACTGTTTGAAATGGTACTGTCGATAGGGGCTGGCCATCGACACGTTAGCGTAAAAGAAGTAACTTCATTCACTTATGTTGTGAGTCTAGGTAAATGGCAACGTTGCATTTTCATTTAACATTGGGTGCATAAAGAGTGTACAGTCCAAACGGCTCCTCCGATTTAAAAAAAAAAAAATCTTCTTTATATTGAAGACATCATATTTGGAGACGGTTTCTTCTCTTATATTTTGTTGTAACTCTGATAATAATAGTTACCTTATGTTATGGGACTTCTGAGACACCCTTTATTGATTTTGTAGATTACGAATAGGTGTACTAATATAAATTCGCTGTCTTTTCGAGAAAATAGCTTCCTTTAAAACTAGTATCGTATAAGCGATCTTGCATTCCTTGATGCAGTTCACTTTATGGGGCATAATCATTATGGCTATAATTACATCGATTTCTGAGCATAGTTGGACTTAAACTGCGTTAAGAGGGAGTAAAAATTTCCCTTAATATTCCGACATAGCATTATAAAATTTTCTGTATTAGATACTTTATTTCACAATCTTCGACAGTACCATGTTAAAATATGTATTTTGTAATAGTTTGTCTGTAGTTTCACATATTCATAACATCTGCTACTTCGATGCTGCCTTTCATGATTGATTCATAATTTGTTCGCTTGAGGCTGAAAACACTTGCAAATAAGGAATACCTAAACGTTGCTCATTCATGTTTTGATACAGGATTAGACTGGTTCCATAAAAAGGGCGTGGGCATAGAAATTGGAAGGGCGCTATACAAATTAATTGGAGAGAGTTATGATGTTATGTATAAGTCCGAGCCTAGAGACACAACTTAAGGAATCACGTTATGCGATAATTCAATAAGCAAAATGAAAAAATGAAGAAGTTGAATGATACTAATAATATGATTAGTCAGAGTAAATGCCTCCAACTCGTAATTCTTTTAGTGAGCCTACTGCCTTCAAGCATTAGTACTTGATGTTGAGTGGAGTTTCGATGTGTTTGCTTTACACAGATGCGTAGAGGCGAGCATGCAACACTGTTGTGCTGGTGCGTGACTCGTTCCCTTGCATGCGCACGTTACAATACAAAATTCATTAAAATGTATACAAAACTATCGAAACAAAGATGTGCGTAAACAAGTTTCTTCTTTCTTTCCCGTTATGTTTAAATGTTCGTTCGAGTCAGGGGCGTCAAACACTTTCCGGCCTAGGGACAATGAAGTATTTAATCCGACCCTGTGTATAAATGTGTGTTATTAGATATCTCACTTTATGACTGTTGTTAGATATGCTTTAAGCTATAAAACAGAAAAAAAGATACTTTTAAAAATTATGGGGTCAACAGGTAGGAAATTATTTTGATATATCGGCACAAATATTTCTGATATCTCGGCGAAGGAAATTTCCGAGAGGAAACTTGAATAGAGGTTCTAGTACTTGAATTATCACCACTAAATTCTTATAGAAATGTGTGGCAAAAAGGGATACCAACGTAACCACTGATTGAAAGTAAAATGAACCAATGAAAATAACAGAAAAAATGTGTGAAGAGTGATAATACACATTGAAAATCAATTCAATATGGCGGCACCGCGAGCGCTTATGTTCCATCGGAACTCAACAATTTCTTGAATAGAGGTTGGTACAACTTTCAAGCAGGTTAACATCCAAGAGTCAACGTTAGTAGCCTTAGTTAAGAAAATAGCAAAATTGATGAGTCGCAACAGAACTATTGATAAGAGGCTGTAATTCCAGAAACGCGTTAGAACACTGATAGAGAAGAGTGAATTGCGATTAACACCACAGTCAAAGAAACTTAAATAATTCGGCGAGGAGAGTGGGTAAAAATACTTCTGGTGATATATAATGGACTTCTACACTGTTCCATTCCTCGTGATTTATCTACAAAAGAAAATTTAATAAGCTACATTCTCTCAAACTTACGCCGCCCTTCATTACTTTAAAATTTTCTCTTAATGTTTTGGGTCGTACCATGATGCCGTCTACACTTCATGACGATGAACTGCTTTCAGTCAGTGGTACTTTGACTTAGTTAAATGCAGACAGCGTTACCCGGAAGCCAGATCGACGATGGTAGCATCCCAAAAAGTTTCAGAATGAAGTTTTTATGCGACAATACAGTAATAGAGATTTTAAGACAGAAAATGCACTTGTATGTACTTTATTAGCACTAAAATAAGTCAGAACCGTAAAGTAGAAATGGCCGATAACATAAATTTAAATCATCCTTTGATGTAGATATTAACTCCGAAGTGCCCTGGATCCTGCTAATGAGCATGTTTATGATTTTGAAAACTAAGTATAGAAGTTCATACCAAAAATAAATTAAATGCAGAAAGGAAAGAATATGACATATGCTTAAACATTCTATGAAAATATTCAAGGATTGAATGTAGATAAAGTTACTGATGGAAATATTGCTTGAACATAAGCGAAGACAGGTCGTTAATAACAATTTCTTTATGAATATATTTAGATTGATTTCTACCTTCTCTAATGTTAGGAGTTAACATTAAAACGCCTACCAAACGTATATTTAAATCAAGATTATTATTATTTAATTTATAGTGAAACCTCTTTTTTAATATAGAAGTATCACTAGTCAATTTAAATACTCTGTTCACTTATATACCAAATGAAAGAGATTGATTTACCAAAAGATATTTGAAGAGAAAATAATAAAATTAATAGAAGATTCGATACGAAAATTACAATATAATTTAAAGACGAAATTACGATTTCCTAAATACACGTATTGTAATTTAATTACTTTATCTGTGTTATTATCTGCAATAACTTCTTACATTAATGCATTTATCCTCTTTACTGTTTATTCAATTATAACATATTTAGCTACCTGTTGATTGTGTTGACTCACTTAAGGAACAATTAAAGATGGCAATTACATTAAATGGAGATAGGATAAGAACTATATTAAAGATATTATCATTAGAATTAAACACTCAAAGTATTTTCTCTACAATAAATGATAAAACTTTAAAAGCATGTTAATTGGGATGTACAAGAAATTAAGGAAAATTCGACTAAAAATAGAAATGAGAAATTATTACCTAGTGATATACAATGTCTTCTTATAGACCCATCTCTCTCTCTATATATATATACCTGGTGTTCAGAAAGTAACTGCAGTGCCATGTGTGCTAAGTGAAGACTGATATGATTGCAATTACTAATAACATTTTACATTGTTTAACATATTTAACAACATTCCGTTGTTTAACCCTATTTGACCAGGTAGTTGTGTTTGTTCACAGGTCCGGTTACATTGAAGACCAAAGTCTTGTGTGACATCATTGTGGTCCAGGTCATCATGCTAAGTGTTCCTCAATGGAGACAAGTTTACCTCAGCAGTAGAAGCTGCATTTGCACTTCTTGCCTCCACCCGATTACTTTCTATGGGCTACGTTGAAGGGAAAGACCTACGAAGGCAATCCGCACACCATACAAGAACTCCCAGCTGCACTATGTCACATTCAGAACATCACCCTCGATATTCTGCACATCATCTTCAAATACATGTAGAAACGTGTGCAACTGTGTCTTCAAGTACAAGGGGATCACTTCCAGCATCCCTTATAACTTCCATGAAATTAAAGTTTAGCTTCGAGTTAATTTCAGCTGTTTAAAGTGGTTTATGGAAAATAAAATACGGCAAGTTATGAACTGCATAGTTACTTACTAAACACCTACTATATATACATATATATTCCAAAAGCATGAATAAACATAAATATCAGCAATTCCAACAACGATTTAAAGAGGCAGAATTAACATTTAAACATGAAATAACAGCATTTCTATCCAGTAATGATTTTCTTATTTCAGTCGATGAATGTAAAGATTATAATTTTGATATTGTTAAACTATTGCGATACTAAGAATTAAATACAAATATCATCTAATTACTGTTTTCTCACTTTTCATTAAATATCACCTTTTAATTCTAAATTACAAGAAACTCTTTATCATTTTGAATTTTTCAAGAACAAATGATCTAAATTTTGTTCTATTCGGTCAGCTTCTAGAATTTATCCTTTGTACTCTCTTTTTCTTTGCTCCAATGGTATGTGTATAATTTCATAACAGATTCTGCCAATTACTTTATAACAAATCTCATATTCTGAGATTCTGTCCCTAGCAGCCTCTAAGAAATGTTTATTCATAACCCCATCTGCCAGATGGTCTTCGTATTTGCTGTGATCTTCTGCTCACTATTTCGCCTTTATCTTCAACTCCCAATGCCCTTTTTCTGCTGTTTTTGCGAAAAAGCACTGTCAATCATGAGCGCCCAAGGGGGAAGGCAGGGTGGGGCTCGGGTCCCCCTCTGACTCACGAAAGTCTATACGTAATATAGCAAACTACGTATATTAAATACCAGAAATACCGGACGTGTAGCAACTATGGAGATGGGCCCCTCCCTAGAAAATTTTCTTTGGGCGCCCCTGTTGTCAATTCTCCTTCTATGTTAGAATGACCTATATTATCACTGCTGTAACTTCTCCTGAAGAATGGTGTTGTAACTTTTACCCTTGTCCTCCCCTCATCTTGCTTGAAGAAGGGGTATGTCATTCTAACTAGATGTGTACGACATCTCGTAATTGAACGATCAACAAGTACTTCCAATCTATTATAGCCAGTGTATCTAACAAAATTTCCTTTAATAAATTTAGGAAAGTTTGTCTTGTAATTCCTTACCCAAATATTTTTACCTTCCATAGAACTGGGTTTGGGATTCTTTTCTTACCTCAAAGTTTCTTTCTTCGTTCGGCACTATTATACCAAGAAGTTAATTTAAAAGTAAATATCAACGAAGAAGGTGAAGATTGCATGGATTTCAAGGGAGTGTGTAACGGCATTAATTAATTTGCTTTAACCACTGAACCACCGCTTGTTTACTAACTTTGTATCCATTCTGAATATGCCATTTCTGTAATAACCTTTTGAAAGTCTGCACTGCTCTTTCAGCACTTCCATTGCTGTCTGGCGAATACGTCAGTGCATTTAATAACTTAATATTTCGCTTTTTACAATACTCTTGAAATGTTTGACCACTGAAAGGTGTTGCGTTATCTGTTACTTTGGACTCTTGGAAACCCTATTAATTGAAATTCCTTCCAAACATTCTAAGGTATTCGATGTGTTTGTAGAATCCACTTTCCACACCTTAATTCAAGGAGAGAACGTATCTACTACAACTAGAAATAGAAAACCCAGTAATTGGCAATGATCCATATGTATCCTGGCAAAAGATTTCCTAGAAACAGGCCAAGACGAATACTTAGTTTTAGGTACATCATTAGCCACAGCCGCACAACTCTCTCAGTTTCTTAAGAAGCAACGTAAATCACTTACATCGGGCCACCAAACCTCCTCAGATGATAGTTTCATACTACTATATTCACCCATATGATCTTGGTGTAATTTTCTCATATATTGATCTCTTAATCTCCTAGATATTAACACCCTTTCCAAAACACACAATCTTTCTGTAACTCTAACTGAAAAGGTTTTATAAACATATTCTGATATTCCTTGTAATCAAAACAAACAGGCAGTTTTTTTTTCTACCCTCTCATCATCCATTCTTTAATTTTTAAAGTCGTGGAATTGTTCCTCTATCTCTTCAAAATAGTGGACGATATTTCACTAATAAAATCACGTGCAACATTTTCTTCCTCTGTTGACACTTTTAGTGGGAATCTTGATAAATAATCCGCTAATTTTACAGATTTACTATATACAATATTATAATCATAATTTGTTACTAACAAAAACAACCTTTGAATTCTCGAAGAAGCGCCATCAGGTGCAGCTTTCAACCCGAAATTCCATTTTACAGGCTACGAAGCAGTAAAAATTTTAAAATATCTTCCGAAAAGAAATTGAAATTTCCGTCCCAAAAAATTATAGCCAATGCTTCCTTTTCAAACTGGGAATAATTCTTTTCTGCTTCTGAGAGTGTAGCTGAAGCACAAGCAACTGTCTTCAATTGACCATCTATGTCGTTGTATAATACTGCTCCTACTCCATCTTGTGAAGCATCCGTCATTAAAACAAGTTAGCATCTTCTTTAGAAGGATGTAAGATTCTGGCTTTAACAGGTTTTTGCTAATTGAAATTCTTGTTCATGCTTACTGGACAACTCCACCGGACACCTTTCTTCAATAACCCGTATAAGGAAGGAATATAAGTAGGTAAAGAAGGTAAATGTCGCTGATAGAAATTCAACATTCCCATAGACGACTGTAGTTGCAGAATGTTTTTTTTTGTTTGTTTGTTTTTTGCAGGTAAAATACCCTGTGGTTAAATGTCATAACGTAAGTACCTAATTGATTGCACAAAGGAAATACTTTTCTTTATTAACCTGAATACGGTACTCTGAATTTTTGTAAAACCTTAGTAGTTCTTTGCTTGCATTCTTATAAAGTGCTTCCCCTTATAAGCACATGGTCCAAATAACAAATTACTCCTTCCAAATCTTTTATTATATCCATAAACTGATTAAATATTTGAGCTGAGCAATTCAAACCTAAATACAATCTGTGATGTAAATACAAGCCCCAAGGGGTATTTACTATTAAGTATTTCAGAGAACTTTCTTGAATTTCCAGCTTTAAATAGGCCTGCTTTAAATCCAATATAAAATAATTGGCTCCAGTCAGCTTATTGAGTACGTCCTGTGTCTTTGGCAAAGGATAACTTACTTTTTCCGTCACCAAATTAAGAGTCCTTTTAAACTCTAAGCACAATCTTATGGAGCCATTTTTCTTTTTAAGTATAAACATAGGTGTCGCCCAATCAGCTTGAGTAATTTTCCCTAGCACTCTTGCGCTACATAATTGATCCAATTCTTCTTTTACTTGATTTTGTAACGCATAATGTATCTCATAAGCTCTTCTAAAAATAGGCATAGCCCCTGGCTTAACCGGAATATTAACTTAAAAGTCTCTAATAGGTATATCAATGAATGTTCGGAAACTTCCTCAAATTGTTTCAATAGTTGACATTGTAATACATTTACTGCTTGACTATCTACTGTTTCTATATGTGCTAGATCACTAAAAATTCCAAACATATCTAACCATTGATTCCTCGACTCAGGTACTAACTCGTCAAGCAAGCTTCTACCTAATATAGGAAGGAATTTTTCTTACTTGACAATCATTAAAGTTAAATGGCCTATAACGATCTAGGATTAGATCCTTCTCGGTCTCTGTTCGGAAAGGCATTTTATGACGGTATTGACTCAAGTCCGTATGAAGGAACAGCCATTTATGAGCGCCGGGTTCGATTATCATGTGTCCCGATTTGGTAATCATTTATTAATGTATTGAGGTTCGTATTTTCGCTGTTCCTAAGAGGGCTTAGCCATTCCACCACGGTCTCTAGGTTCGGGTGCTATAAGGTTCGTGAGGGGGTTCGGCCGTGTACCCACCGTCAGTGACTGGTCCATCGTACCGTAAAACTATGGTTAGAACTTTCCTCGTCAACGGTCTCATATAAATTATGTTTGTGTTTTGTACGTCTCTTATAGCCTCAAGAAGAAAATTCGTATGAAACATAAAACGTTAAATTGAACACCTGATGACTGTATAGAGGAATGAATGTACCCCTGCACTGCGCTACGTTAACTGCACTATTTATATGACAACATGAAATATAAATCTAAGCATACAAAGCACGTTATACTTATCCTGTTGAAGGAAATACCACCATAATAAACACACAATTATGTTTTTAGTATTGCATCACTCAACACAAAGAGAACACTCACTATATATCTTTTTAATACATATATTTTAGCCTTTGGATAATCACAATCACATACGTTTTACACACCATTGATTTACTTTCGATTAGTAAA
This sequence comes from Thermobia domestica, assembly GCF_964235325.1. Classification (NCBI taxonomy): domain Eukaryota; kingdom Metazoa; phylum Arthropoda; class Insecta; order Zygentoma; family Lepismatidae; genus Thermobia; species Thermobia domestica. The sequence goes on from NC_137464.1 coordinate 220,275,300, forward strand.
ACATTGGCCCAAGATTAATATATGGAGACGAACGCGACAGTTGCGGGTACCGATTTTGATGCACGAATATCAACGATTCCGAAGGTTCATTCCTCGAAAGCCCCAATCATCCTTCAAAATAAGAAACATTCGTCTTCTACAACGTTTTAAAAATTAATTCTTTCAGGAGGTTCCTTGGATGCTCTTCCTTCCTGCCGTTGCTTTCGATGCCACTGGGAGAAAAGTTTTGCCACCATTTCTTTTAACTTTACAATTATTACTTTTAACTAATTTTGATAACCATCCGTTATCGGTCAAACCCGTAGTATGGCGTTAATCAGACGTCAAAACGATTCTGCATAAGGCTCTAAGTGTTTTGTGGGAACTATCTTTTGTTCCAATATTGTATTCATACGCCTTAATTGTAAAAGAAAATTGTGATGCGCAGAAGAGGCCCGAGTAGTGAGATCCTACTACCCAGTAGCGCAACATGCTTTCATGAATATTTTATGCATAACGCCAAAATACCTGAATTAAGAAGATGTATTGAAGTTTGAAAGATGTTCATAAAATGTGAAACTTAAAAGGAAAAGCTTTGTAATGTTTCAACAACTGCATACTCAAAATGTGATTGTGGAATTACCAGCCAGTTGAAAGAAATAGTGGTAAAATTTTTCTCAGTGGCATCGAAAGCAACGACACAAAGGAAGAGCATCCAATTAACCTCCTGAAAGAATTAATTTTTAAAACGTTGTAGGAGATGAATATGTTTCTTATTTTGAAGGATGATTGCGTCTTCCGAGAAATGAATTTTCCGAATCGTTGATGTTCGTGCCTCGAAATCGGTACCGGCAACGGTCGTGTTCGTCTGCATATATTAATCTTGGGCCAATGTTTTACTAATCGAAGATAAATCAATGGTGTATAAAACGTATGGGATAGTGATTATCCAAAGGCTAAAATATATGTATTAAAAAGATATATAGTGAGTGCTCTTTTTGCATCGAGTGATACAATACTAAAAACATAATTGTATGTTTATCATGGTGTTATCTTCTTCAACAGGATAAGTAATAACGTGCTTCGTATGCTTAGATTTATATTTCATGTTGTCATATTAATACTGCAGTTAACGTAGCGCAGCGCAGGGGTACATTTATCCTTCTATACAACCATTAGATGCTCAAGTTTACGTCTTATGTTTCATACGAATTTTCTTCTTGAGGCTATAAGAGACGTACAAAACAAACATAATTTATATGAGATTGTTGACGAGGAAAGTTCTAACCATAGTTTTACGGTACGATGGACCAGTCAGTGACGGGTACACGGCCGAACCCCCTTCACGAACCTTATAGCACCCGAACCTAGAGACCGTGATGGAATGGCTGAGCCCTATTAGGAACAGCGGGAATACGAACCCCAATACCATAATAAATGATTTCCCAAACCGGAACACATGGTAATCGAACCTGGCACTGTCATAAATGGCTGTTCCTTCATACGGACTTCAGTCAATATCGTCATAAAATGTACTTCCGAACAGACCGAGAAGGATCGAATCCTAGATCGTCATAAAATGGCGCCCGAACAGGTACTGATGTTTCTATAGGGGAGAGTGAATCTTCGGACTGTGCCACAATATATTCAATGCCATTTTATTAGTTTATATATATATATATATATATATATATATATATATATATATATATATATATATATATATATATATATATAATATTGTGGGTTTTTGTAGTGTGACATTTAATTTTACCATGACAACAAGCGACGAGCTAGAAACACTGCTCGAAGCAGTGAAAAAGTTGTCTGCAGGGCTAAATGTAACTAATGCACGTATTCAAAACAATCATGTTGAGTTAGTAAAACAAGTCCATACTCTGAAAATTGAGGTAGTTGAATTACGTGAAAAACATGATGCGTCAATCCGAAAAATTGCTAACGGTATGAAGGAATACAAACAGCTTAATGTTGTTTATTATAATATACATGAAAAATAGTATTTTTCCTCATTCATTTATGTATATTTTACGTTTGATTGAAAGTCAAAAATAGGCGTCATGTCACTTTTTGATTTAATGAAAACTAGAAATGGGATTGAAGCACAAAATATCACTCGTATAGAGGAATATAAGTTTAGCACCACTCCATTTTCTTTGTATGAATTTTAAAATGTTTTAGGCCTCAATTCAGAATAATAGAAGACAAGCTATTTATAAATCCGTATTCAATTTTAATTGTGAGTACAGAAAGAATTTGGAAAAGAGGTAAGTTTACGTTTACGTGGTATAAGAATAACCACCAAATACGAAAAATTTAAAGAAAAGTGTGCTCGTGGTAAAAATATAAATTTAAAATTCGTAGCTAGAAAGTGGAATATAGATTGTGATGACAATAATGTTAAAAGTAATCATTGAAGTAATAGTAGATAGGATCCAGAAAAAAATATTCCAATGACCGGCTGTTCTAGCCATTACGAAAGTAGGCCCAGTTGTAATGAGAAGCAAGTACCTTTAATTAATGTTGAAAATTCTTCAAAACTGCTTCTGGTGGTACTAAATCTATTCTCAAAAGCTGTAATAAGAATGTTAGTGCTCATACTGCTATGTTGAATGTAGGTCAGGCCGAAAATAAAAATAAAATTGTGAAAAAAGTCAGATTTGCTGATGAATGTGATACAGACCCTTTAGCACGTGTTCGTCGTAGTTGCCCTCCCAAACCTGAAGGTTGGAATCACAAAAGAAAAAGGGATTTTATTGTTGACAACACTAAAGTATGCCAAAATACCGCAGAGTTAGATTGTCTAACATTCATTAGGTACAATTTAGTAAAAATAATTCTGAAATGAAACAAAAAATAATTCCTGAAATGGATTGTTTCAAATGTTAAATAATAACAGTAAACAGTTGCAAGGTATCAGCCAAGTTGGAAAATACATATGCTTTAGAAAATGTTTGTTTCTTCTCAGGGTAATCAAGTTAATAGTGAAACTGCCAGTGTATATGTAAACACCGTACAGGTTGACTATGCGGGGGTTGCATCTCAGTAGTACGAGCTTGGTCAATGCGACATTTGCTACGGAAATTGTACTACTCTACTTGTTAAAAAGATTTTTTGGCAATCAATATGACAGGATAAATAACGAAAAATGTACAAACAAGATAAAAAAAATATAAGTATCTAATATACATATAATTTAACATTTTATGGTTTATAACTAAAATTTTTTATCAGCGTTTAATTTCAAAAGATTCAGACGTGAACGTTCACTTCCAGCATCGAAAATGGATGAGAAAGAATTTCAGAGGAACCTTAAGTTAAAAGGTTTTAAAACTTGGAATAAAAAAGAATAAAGAATCTGACAAATACAAAGATTTAGAACAACGAGTAATTGGTGCTGTTCACGCTTTAGAAAATGATATTTAATAAGTAGTACTAACTGTTTTAATGTATGTCAAATTATAAGGTAATTCATCCTCAAATTAATAAAAAGTACTAGGCTGCAATTTTTTTTATAAATCTGTTTCTTTGCTTGTATTTATTAGTCATGTATTAACCCTTTCCTTCCGGATGTTGTGCCGACGTCTTGTATTAATTTAGACGCCGTGGTGCAGGGTATAAAACCCACACAAATTATTAAAAAACAGAAGTCATTATAATGGAATTTGGGTGAGTGCGTTAGAAAATATGAAAAACGTGGTGACGATAGAGATGTCAAAATTTTAATGTAATTTTGCACAAATATCACTAAATCCATTAGTACACTAAAACGTAGAATGATTTTATTCAAAAATCACACTAGAATATATAATATTGTAGTAACTCATACAGCAAATTCTGATTATATAATCCATCGATGAATCATGGTAAATACTGTTAAATGTTCCCTTCAATTACTCGTAGTTATATCTTTTGTCATGTATCAAAAGTTCATTCAGGTAATACTCTTGGAAATTAGTAAAAATCTTCACCATCACTAGTATTATTACATAGTCAATCAAAACAGAAATTGAAATTGCAAATTTCATACGTAAATATTATAACACAGAAAATGCCTCGTAAGAGTATTCAGATTAGACTCCTATTCAACTTCAACAGATTTTACTAGTCACTTTCAAGAAAATAGTATAAATACTTATCCAGATTATGTCGAATATATCACAATTCACGAAGTTATAAACTCGTTGAAGACAAAGTTCTGAACTTTCTATTAAAATTACACCATTTCCGACGATTAACCAGAGCATGTGCTCTCCGTCGTTTATTCAATTTTCCAATGACCACAAGGTGGTCAGTTAACTACGTCCAGAATAATACTACTTCCTATTTTCACCACCCATTAGAAGTGGCGCTAGTTTAAAATGACTTTTTTATAATCTTACAACATGCTACAACATCCCACCCTCTGGTAAAAAAATTGATACAATGATTTTTTTTCATATTAAGAGGTATATTAATGTAAACAACACTAAGCTTCCACTCGATTCAAACTCACAAAAATTAAAATTAATAATTAAACGAAAAGAAAAAAATCCCCCATAATGACATTCATACAACTTTCACGCTAATAATTCTAACCATTCAAGCATTGTGTACACCATTTAGTACTATATATATGCAATTAATTAGTTATAGTTTCTTTTTGCATTGATCACCGCTTATAATTACAGTTATTACTCCCCTCTATTAACAATTACAGGCCTGTAATTTTACAAAAATGACAATTTAAGTATTTCTTTTTTCTCTGTACGGTTTGGTTAAACTCACATGAGTTTTTCTAATGTCTTTAGGATTATCAAGACTTTCTACCAATATGGTATTGATTGTTAACATACGTATTACCAGGCAAGGACCATGCCATACATTTGATAAGCTCTTATTTATCTGACCTGATAAAAATGATTGAATCTGTGACTTAATCAAAACTTTATCACCTACTTGACAATTAGTTTCGGTCCTGTTTCTGTCATTTCTTTTTCCTTTTCAACCATGTACCTTCCGTATTTTTTAATGCTGTTACCCATATATCTGTTCTTTTACTTTTAATATCTGTTTCATCTATTCTCCAACAAATATCTAGGGGATCATTAACATTATAGTTATAAACTAACTCCATAGGTGTAAACCCATGTTCGGAGTGTACAGAAGAGTTTAATGAAAACTCAATTTTATGTATAAATTTGTCCCACAGATGTTTATCATTTATATATATTCTCAAAGCCTGCTTAAAGCTTAAAATGTATCGTTCAGCCGCATTGCTTGCACAATGGTAGGGTGAAATACATATATCCTTTATTCCTAAGCTATACAAGAAGTCTTTAAATACAGATGATCTAAATATACTGGCATTATCGTGTGCTATACTTGCCACGAACCCTCTTCGACACATTAATTTGAAAAGTTTATTGACAATAATCTGACTATTCAAATTAATTAAAGGTTCCAAAAACACGTATTTTGAAAAGGCATCTACTATTATCAAACAGTATCTACCTGATCTCGAACGTGTAACAGGTCCTATTACATCTACATATATCCTAGAATTCTGATACCAATTGACCCATCTTTTTTCTATTATTACTTTTCGCCAGTTGACATTCCCTACAAGATCTCACGTATTCCTTAATCTCAGATATAACACCCTCCCAGGTGAATCTAGAACACACTTTTCCTATACATTTATTAATGCCACAATGTGCTCCTGGCAAGACTGGTTTATGATAGTATTCTATAATAGATTTTGTCAAAGCCTTAGGTAAATAAATTTTATAAGGATTGTGAACAGACCGAGTTTTCTTACACAATATTCCATTGACCATTTTATATTCTAGTACATCTTCCTTTTTCTTAATCCTATCACTAAGACTTTTCATTTCCTGATCTGCATTTTGAAATTCTTCTATAGATTGTCTCGCAAAAGGGATACTCCAAATATTCACAAATAGCTTATTAATTATTTCTTCATTTAGAGTAGGATCCTCTATGAACTCTTCAAAATAATTTTTATTGTGTAATCTAGAAATAAAATCACTCGGAATATTCAAAATGCTAGGTGTATGTTTCACTGTAAAATTAAATTGAAACAAACGATACAATAAACTTCCATATGGCTTTAATCTTTTCAAATTACGCAACGCATAACTTAACCCCATGTTATCTACTTTTAATTCAAAAGGTGCATGAGAGAGAAAAGTTTTAAATCGTTCCATAGTTTGCACTACAGCTATTAATTCAAGCAGGAATATGGGTTTATTTACGTCATGTTTCCTCAAACGTCGACTATAAAACCCTACAGGAACTTCTTCCCCTTTTTCGTTTAATTGTGAAATCATCCCTCCTACTGAGGTTAGTGAAGCATCACTTGACAGGAAAAATCTCTTATTGAGGTCTCGTAATTTAAGTATTACGTGACTTTCAAACCTCATTTTAATATTACTCAAGGCAGCTTCCTGTTCATCTCCCCATCTAAATTCAACCTTCGGGCTCCTCAACTTATTCAAAGGGTCCATAAGATCTTGAAAATTAGGAATAAACTTGGCAAAATACTGAAGAAATGAACATAAGCTTATTAGAGCTTTCCTATTCCTCGGAGAAGGTAATTTTTTAATTACTTCTATTCTAGATGGATCCATGTAAATATGGCCATTTTCTATTTTATGCCCCAAATAAGAAATCTTTAGTTGAAAAACGGTGCATTTGTTGAAAGACAATGTAATGTTATTTTCTTTAAAAATCGTAAAAATTCACTAAGGAACTTTTTATGACTTTCAATGTTTGCAGTGTGAATTACTAAATCATCTGCATACCAGTTAATACCTTTATCCTTAAGATGATACGATTTTGTTATTAATTTACTTAAAGCGAACGATCCGCTTGCTATACCGAAAGGGACATACCTATATTCGTATAACCCCCGATGAGTAAGAAATGCGGTATATTTAATTGAGTCCTCATGTAACTTTATCACGTGATATACATGATGAATATCTAGTTTAGAAAAGTATTTACTATTGGATAACTCACTCATGATATCCTCCATTCTCGGGGTATACTGAGAGTTTAGTAACATTTTTTTATTAATTTTTTGATAATTAACGATTAATCTCTTATTGCCATCTTTATTCCCCACTAAGAAACAGGGAGAGGCATATGCACTATCACTTTCTCGAATAATATTCTGTTGCAATAGGTTATCCAATATTTTATCCATTTCCTTTTGTGCGACCCTGCTTATTGGATAAGCTTTTTCCCTTACCGGCTGGTCATCATTTACTATGATCTGATGACAAAAATTAGGCACCTCTCCTACATGTTCTTCAAATATATCTTCAAATTGATTCACTAACTTATCTACATAATGTTGTAACCCACTATCTAATTCTAGAAGTTCGGGGTCAACTAACTTTTGCCCAGTTCTTAACGAATCGCTACCCTTAAGTTTAGCTTCCGCACTTGTATTTAAAATTGAATTAGGGAACAAATGGTCAGTTTCGTTTTCATGGAATGACCTTTCAAGCTTTTCTCCTCTCTCAACTATTTGACACTTCGCCACTCTTTATGCTTTCCTTTTTCATCTTTATTCATACCCTTCAAATGGTACTTTTCTCCTACATTTTCATTCCCCTTTTCATCGGATGGAATGAACAACTTATTATGAAAACAATCAATGGGGCCAAAACACATTAACGTATCTTCTTTTCTAATATCTGTGTGTGATTGACTCAATCGATCATATAAACGAATGGTCCTGTTTTCTTCCAAACCTAATACTAACCTATTACTTCCTAAATTAATAGTGACCTTCATTTGTTTTAACTCATTAACCCCTAATATAAACATTGGGTTTAGATGTTCTGCTAAATAAAATTTTATTCTATATACCCTATTCAGCAATTTTAGGGGCAGAGTAACAGATTCTTTCAACGTGACATTTTTATTATCCCTTACCAATAAACAGATCATCAATCACTTTGAATTTATTATTTAATGTGTTATTCCATTCTCTAAAAGCTCTAGCATTTACCAGGCTGATAGTTGAGCAAGTGTCTACACACTCTCTTAATCTTTTTCCTAATACAAAAGCCTCTACGAAGATAGCAACACTGCCTTCCTTAGTAAACTGTTCATTGCTATTTACTCCCACACTCATGGTGTCATTCACACTTTTACTTTTTCTATCATTATCTCTACTATTTTCCCCCTTTTCTTGCCTATATCTTCCTTTAACCTTGCTTCCTCCTCCAACATTCACATTCCTCTTATCTACTAATTGTAAACTATGCAACTTTGTAGACAAATTCAATGCTCTTTTCAAATTACACTTGCTAGCATAATGTGGTCCTCCACATTCAAAACATGAGACAGCTTTTTTCAATCCTTTCTTTTTAACATTTTCCTTACTTTCAGAAAATTTATTAATTGCCTTATAAATATTCACATTCTTTAAATGAGTCACATATGAGAATAAGTCCCTTTCAAGTTCCTGTAAAGTATCTGGAACTAGAATCCCGTAAATATCTCTTATGAGTCGTGGATCTGCGCCACTCAATATAATTTTTTTCACATGAACTTTATTTAAGTTACCATGCAGTATTATATAACTATCTTTCACTTTTTCTACAAAGTGAACGGGATCTTGACCTACAGATTGTATCGTTTCAACATAATTACGTGATACAACTCTTCTTCCTAAGGAAGAACTTAAATTTTTAAACACTTTGTGAGCAAGTATCAACCAATTATCACATTGTCTCATATATTCTAAGATCTTAGTACGCAAAATGCCCTTACTTTTGTTTAAAGCAACCATTACTATTGATTCATATGGATAAACATTACCCTTATTCAAATTCTGTACTTCCAGTAAAAATTTAAATAACAACAAGTCATCGCTTCCGTCACAAGAATTGATTTCTTGACTCAAATTACAAAAGGAATTATTAGCAATACCTATCGTAATTTTCTCTAAATTAGTGCTAAAGGGTATAGTATAGGGTATTTTGATTATTAGTAACAAATTGTTCAGTCAATTTTGGAAGTCTTAAATCCTCAAAGCAGTGTATTTCATTTCTTCGCGGTAATTCTTTATATTCGTCAAAGAATTCAGTTGTCTCTCTATCACAATGTAAACTATTAAACATCTGATTTTCACATTCATTTAAATTAAGTCTGTTTATATCAATATCAGGAGTAACTGACCTTCCGCACCTGTCCACTTGTGGTTCACGTTGTCTCCCTGATAACAAGTTAGGTTCGTTGAAGCAAACAGCGACCCGAGGCATAATAAATGAATCACCTACCTCGGAAGCCGGTCCATGTCCTTGTCTTTCCGAATAGCTGTATACTGACCTTCTGAAGATTCCTGCGTCTCCATTCGAAAAATGATTTAACACTAACTGTGGAATACGTTCCACATATTCTTCATTAGAAGGCATATTCACTAAACTAATTATCATTATTAACCCAAGTTTTAAAGTTATCACTTTTCTTTTCTTCCACACAATTCAACCAGGTAATCGCAGCCATACACACACCGAACACTGTCGTAATAGTTCTCCTTTTCTTCCCACTCCAACAGCCAGACAAGACGAACCAATGACCAACGTTAACTTCTCTTCCAAGGTGTAGCAAACTCCGACTGAAAGTTTTACGCCTACTATTTTTTCCCTTTTTTTTCCAAACGAAAATACTTGTTCACTATTCTTCCATCAAGCACAGTTTAGACACTCCCAATTAAATTCCATTTATAATTAGGATTGGAAAATTGAACTTTTGTGCCGACGTCTTGTATTAATTTAGACGCCGTGGTGCAGGGTATAAAACCCACACAAATTATTAAAAAACAGAAGTCATTATAATGGAATTTGGGTGAGTGCGTTAGAAAATATGAAAAACGTGGTGACGATAGAGATGTCAAAATTTTAATGCAATTTTGCACAAATATCACTAAATCCATTAGTACACTAAAACGTAGAATGATTTTGTTCAAAAATCACACTAGAATATATAATATTGTAGTAACTCATACAGCAAATTCTGATTATATAATCCATCGATGAATCATGGTAAATACTGTTAAATGTTCCCTTGAATTACTCGTAGTTATATCTTTTGCCATGTATCAAAAGTTCATTCAGGTAATACTTTTAAAAATTAGTAAAAATCTTCACCATCACTAGTATTATTACATAGTCAATCAAAACAGGAATTGAAATTGCAAACTTCATACGTAAATATTATAACACAGAAAATGCCTCGTAAGAGTATTCAGATTAGACTCCTATTCAACTTCAACAGATTTTACTAGTCACTTTCAAGAAAATAGTATAAATACTTATCCAGATTATGTCGAATATATCACAATTCACGAAGTTATAAACTCGTTGAAGACAAAGTTCTGAACTTTCTACAGATGGTGATCAGAAAAATGGAAACACCTGTAGTTGGTAACACGTCAGACGTATGGGTTGGCAGTGGTGTCGTGGCCCCGCAGCGGCGGACGGCTGGTGGTGGTGTGTTAGGTCGATCTCCATACTACGTCAGGCGCAGTGGAACAGCAGTGTCCAGTGGCTGCAGCAGACGGAGGTAGTGTAAAATGGGAGACCTCTCAGATTTTCAAAGAGGGCAAATTGTTGGTGCGCGGTTATGTTTAGTGAGTGTGACGGCAGTGGCTACTGTGTTAGGTGTGTCGCGTGGGACAGTGTCGAAGGTGATGACGGTCTACACAACACACGGGAAAACCACATCGGGGAAGCGGAACAGTGGACGGAAGAAAATCATGAGTGACAGGTCACGCCGGGTATTAAAGCGCATTGTCACGCAGAACCGTCGTTCCACTGCGGAGCAAGTGACGGAGGAACTCAATCAACACCTCCCCCACCCTGTTTCGACAATCACAGTCCGCCGCGAATTACATGACATTAACTTACGGGGTCGTGTTGCACGGGCATAACGCTCATCAGGCAGCATAACGCTTTCGCATGCCGCAAATGGTGCCGCGGCCATGCAACTTGGACCGTCGAGGACTGGAAACGTGTGATATGGTCGGATGAGTCACCCTTCACCCTATTCCCAACCACGGGCCGTGTTTATGTGTGAAGAACGCCCAAAGAAGCTTATGATCTGCAGTGTCTCCGCCCAACTGTGAAATATGGCGGCGTTTCGGTGATGCTGTGGGCCGCCATATCATGGTTTTCATTGCGTCCTGTGGTTACACTTAGCGGACGAATCACTGCCAACGATTATGTCGCAATTTTAGGAGACCACTTGCATCCTATGGTCCGGATGTTGTTCCCGGACAATGACGCCATCTTCCAGGATGATAATGCACCCATTCACACAGCTGGCGTTGTTGCAACCTGGTTTGAGGAACATCGGGATGAAGTTCAACACCTCCCCTGGCCCACCCAATCCCCAGATCTCAACATAATTGAACATCTGTGGTCCGTCTTGGAAACACGACTCCGGCGACGATTTCCACCTCCATCCTCTCTCACAGAACTGGCCGATGCCCCGCACGAGGAATGGTGTAAAATTCCACTTGCTACCATTCACGACCTCTATGCCTCCATCCCACGTCGCATCAAGGCTGTTCTGAAGGCGAAAGGTGGCCCGACACCATATTAATCTGGTAAGTTGCAATTTCGTTCAGGTGTTTCCATTTTTCTGATCACCATCTGTATTAAAATTACACCATTTCCGACGATTAACCAGAGCATGTGCTCTCCGTCGTTTATTCAATTTTCCACTGACCACAAGGTGGTCAGTTAACTACGTCCAGAATAATACTACTTCCTATTTTCACCACCCATTAGAAGTGACGCTAGTTTTAAATGACTTTTTTTATATATAATCTTACAACATGCTACAATGTGAGTAAACCTCCTGCATGTTGTATGAGTTGTAGATATCTAGGTATGTACTTGTGTAACTTATTAACAATTCAAGATCTGTAACATCCGTACGAGAATAGTTGAAACAAAACAACGTATGAGATTTACATACAACATTAAAAAGTTTCCAACTAGATTTTAGATAATATATCTGTCTTAATAATTTGGTCCATTTCTGTTTGTGAATCATGCGCTACGCGTACTCTTGGTGTCGAGGAGCTGGCTTAATACATGAAGCTTATCCATCCAGCGTTGGTTACTCATCAAACAGTTCCGTTGCGGAAATGCTACATTGCATGTTACTGTGACGCGAAAACCTAGAGGGAAGGACGAGCGGTTACACAATGTACCAGTAAGCACCTCGCTAGAAGGATCATTATTGCTATAAAGCTGCAGTAACCAGTACGGAGCTTAAACGATCATCTTCATCTAGTTACCACACGATCCTAAGTATTCTACTGTTGGAGGAAAGTTACGTTGGTGGGTGACACCACTTCAGTTGTGAGATCTTCAGCAGTGTTGGGAAAATACATAGAAGCAAATGATGATAATTATTTCTCACTAACACAATGACAGCCATATGCGTGTCCATAGACGTAGAGGGAAACGGGAAATTTCAATGTACTTTCTCACTTTCCCTACAGGCTTACCAGATGGGCGCTAAACTATACGTACTGTTTATTTCTTATCTCAATTCATTGGAGTGTTACTCATGTGGTATGTGCTTAAGATTTTCAGTATATTCTAGGTACACTAACTTTGAGATCACTTCCACATATCTTAACCTTCTTCTTGTTTGCCTGCTTTAGGCCGGATGCCTAAATGTGTTTCAATCACTAAATATAAAAAATATTCTTATGCTGATGTACCTATGTTCGTTCTTTGCAGTGTATTCTTTATTTATTTATTTTACAGAGTTGAAGGTGAGAGGAAGATTGTACTCACCAATGTTTGTACAATTAACGAAGATAAATCTGTAGGCGTGAAGACAAGTGGAAAACATAAAGCAAGTAATGGTAAGAAAAAGCGACCTACGTGTGAAATATGTTTCAAAGATTTCTCAAAACTTTGTTATTTGAAGGAACATTTGAAGAGACATTCAAATCCGGATGCTCGCGACTGGGGATGTGTAATTTGTGGCGAACTATTTAAACACAAGTCGCAAATTTATTTACATCTAAAGCTTGTTCATAAGAAAAGGAAACCACTCGTGGAATATATGGAAATGAGTTGTGACATATGTAGCAAGAGAGTGCCAAAATTAGAACTGAAGACGCATATTCGCACGCATGGGTATCCTTGTTCTTTATGTAATAAAATATTCGACAAACATAAATCAAGATACACTCACATTATGAGGACTCATCTAGGTCAGACACTTCATCCGTGCAATATATGTGGAGAGCTTATCAAGAAACGTGTGTTATCAGACCATATTCGGTCCCACAAGGAATCAACACAATGTGAAATTTGTGGTGCTAAGCTCTCGAGCCCAGCTTTACTTAAACTTCATTTGACAACTCACACAGGTGAACAGCCTTTTGTGTGTGATATCTGTGGCCGAAAATTTGCACGGAGATACAATTTACAAACGCATTTGAAACTTCATGCGGGAGAGTATAACATTGTGTGTGACTTATGTGGTAAAAGATTTGCTCAAAAGTGGAATTTGCAAACACACATGCGATCATGTTCGAAGAATTTTTGCACAACGGTGACATCTTAACATATTTTATCGTAATTTCGTGTTTGAACAGTTCAGTATTTTTTATTTCAAGATTATCAGGTTTAAACAATGCATCTGAACACTTTATATAGTATTCATATTGCTACGAGTATCGATTATAAGGAGGTTGGTTTATATAAATAAATCAAGTCGAATAGACATTGAAGATTTCCTTTCACTTCAAAAACAGAATTTACTGAAACCTTTTATCATATTTTGAATTTATATATTGTTATGTTTTTGTAAGTGTTGTTAAGTAATGTGAATGTGATTTTGAGACAGTTTTCTATAGCCTAACCGCTCAGGAAGAATTGGCCGGATACGTGTGTCACTACGAAAGTTTTGAGATGTGAAATAACTTACATACTTAAAATCAATTTACCACCCACATTTTCTCAAAGTATTCACCATTACACTGTACACACTTTTGCATCCTCGAAAACCCTTTTGGAAGCACTGTTGCCAGTCTTTTTCTTCAAGTGTTGAAAGTCCATTCTCGTAAGCCACTACAGATTCTTCAGGGCTGCAAAATCTCCTCCCACGCATGCGATCTTTGATCCTGGGGAACAGAAAAAATCACATGGGGCCAGGTCAGGACTATACGACGGATGAGTTATAAGTTTGACCTCCGTAGATTCTGAAAACTGAATTGTGATGCTGGCCGTGTATGCGGACGAATTGTCATGATGAAGCAGGATCCCACGCAATCCAGTTCTTTGACGCTGTCCCCGAAGCTTCTGGAACACTTTTGTTAGGCAAACAGTGGTGTACCACTGAGCAGTAACAGTCCTTTGTTCTTCAAGTGGAACAGTTGCACCATGGCCAGATTTGGAAAAGAAAGTTGTGACCATCTTCTTCCCCATTCTTCGCGGTTGCTTTACTTTCGTGGGTGGATTTTCTTCTGGAAAGATCCAAACTGTAGACTGGCGTTTATTTTCAGGGCCAAATTGATAGACCCAAGTCTCATCACCAGTAACAATGTCAGAGACGCGTCGAGAATTGCCTCCATCAAATCTTGTAAGCATTTCTTCAGACCATTCCACACGCATGCGCTTCTGCTGTTCAAAGTGTGAGGCACCCAACGAGATGAAACCTTCCTGAGCCGAAGATGATCATGAAGAATTTTTGTTACTGCTGGCTATCCAATGTTCACTGTAGATTCAATGTCCTTGAAAGTTGTTCGAGGATTTTCTCGAATCATTTGTTCCACAGCGGCAATGTTTTCATCTGACAGCTGTTGCCGGACATCAGCTCTCTCTTCATTTTAAGCGATGTCTGGCCTGTTCTGAATTCACGAAACCACCGAAAAATTGTAGCACGGCGAAGGAGTAAGGTCCCCAAATGCTCCCTACAAACGGTCAAGGCTTTGTGTCTCGTTCAAACCACTTTTGAAATCGTAAAGGATCATTGCCCGAAAATGTTCCCTTTCAAGCTCCATTCTAGACAGCGGAATACTGCTCACATCAACAAACAAGTGAAGGCAATACGGGCACGCCGATAAGCGAGGCGAGTTGAAACATGCTTCGCTTCTTCGCTCTCGATACCACTACCGAACGCAACTGTTGGAATTCAAATACTGTGCCACAACAATGCGTATCTCAAAACTTTCGTAGTGACCTTCGTATTTTTGTACGTATTATTTTGTACACGGGGGAAATATTTTTGGTAATTGTTATTAACATATCTAAAGAATTTAGAGCGGCGCATATTTAAAGAACGTTATATAATACTGTACACCTATAGTAGTACTGGGGTGACCTGATCTAATTTTGGACTTTGACCCCGACTTTGTGATGTCATAGGTCAAAGGTCAATGACCTTGTCCCGGGGTCAATGACCTAGGGGTACTTAGGACCACCCCCTGTAAATTTTGGCAGGGGTACCTTGACCCACCGCCTAAATTTTGACAGGGGTACATAGGACCACCCCCCTTAAATTTTGGAAATTGCTAAATCTAAAAATTGGGTGTGGTAGCCTAACACCATGGTATGTACCTGTATCAGTATTGGGGGTCTACCTCGTTCCCTTTCATGGGTAAAACATTGCCAAAAATTCAAATTTCGGGGGTTTTTTACCTAATTTATTCCTTTTCATGAGGTGTTATTACCTTATATGGTTATATGGGAGTGTACAGGAGGTCTATTTCCTTTCATAAGTCATGGGCACAATAATGCACCTCTTTAAATTTTTGGGAGAGGTACCTTGGCCTACCCCTTAAATTTTAGAAATTGCCAAATTTAAACATTTGTTATCATAGTACTGGACCCTAATATATATCACTATAAATTTGGGTGGTCCATCTCGTTCTCTTTTAGGGGTACAAAATTGCCAAAATATAAACGTAAGCAATACGTAATACCACGTGTTTGGTTTTGATCTAAGTTATCCTCTTTGGTGAGGTCCTATTACCTTATATGGTTATATGGTCATGTATAGGGGTCCATTTCCTATCAAAGGGGTATATTGTTGCACCCTTCTTAAAATTTGGGAGGGGTACATGGACCCCCCTTCAATTTTGGAAATTGTTTAATTTAAGCATAATACAGGATCTCAATATGTATCATGATAAATTTCGGTGGTCCTTTCATGCGTGCAAAATTGCCAAATTTTAGTACAACCACCTGTTCTTTTATTGACTCAATTTATCCTCTTTGATGGGGTTATATGATATGGATGGGTATCCCCCTTTCAATTTGGTAGGACCCTTAGAGTGTCAAATGGTAGTACGGTCACGTGATCGATGATTTGGTTTTGATGCGCGAGTCTTTGATACGGGTCCCTCCCTGGTCAATATTCTCTGAGTTAGGTGGAAACTTTGAACAAGATTCATGGCATTTAAAACTTTTCTACTTTCAAATTAAATAAAAAATCAAACCAAAATTTTCAAAACAAAAAACTGAAACGAAAACTTTTAAAGAAAAATTTTCAAACTAAAAATTTTCAAAGAAAATTCTGAAAAAAAAATCAAACACAAAATTCAAACTACAAATTTTAAACAAAAAAATTAATCAAAAGTTTTGAAACAAAATTTTCAAACAAAAATTTTGAAACGAAAAATTTTCAAAAATTTTGAAACGAAGAAATTCAAACAAGAATTTTCAAAACAAAAATTTTGAAGCAATATTTTTGAAACGAAAAAATTTCAAACAAAGAATTTTAAACAATTTTTTAAAAAAATTTCAAACAAAATTTTGAAACAAAACCCATCGAATCGTGAAATCATTTTTAATTGAAAAAGCAAAAACGGCAACGGAACGAAAAATTAAAGAATCATATTCACAAAGAAAGGCCTCACTTAACCTGGATAGAAGAGAAATAAATGTCATTTGGAGTAATCTTTTCGCTACATACGAGGGAGGTTCAATAATTATTGTCCTCGGCATGTTTAAATACTTGAGCTGTGATGTTTCAGGTGTGAGAAGTGGCACCTAGCTTGAAAATGGAGAAAACCGAACAACGAGCTGTCATCAAGTACCTCCAGAAAAAGGGGTTAAGCCCAGAGGAGATTCATGAGGACATGATCAGTGTGTTGGGTGATGGGTCTACTTCCTATCAGGTGGTAAAGAACTGGTGCCGCGAGTTTCGTTGCGGCAGGGAAAGCTGTCAACAGGCCCCTGGTGCTGGTCCTCCGACAACAGCATGCACCCCAGAAAACATTGACGCTGTGCATGACACGATTATAGCAGACAAACGAATCAGGGTGCAACAGTTAGCAGACATCATGCACATCTCTGTTGGCTCAGTGGAAACCATTGTGCATGAACACTTGGGATTCAGAAAGGTGTAGGCGCGATGGGTACCCAAAATGTTATCTCGTGAACATCAGAAAGACAGACTTCGATGTTCAAGGGCTGGTTTGGAAGTAACGGGGGCAGACCTGAAACAGTTCTGTGATAGATTTGTGACAGTGGTTGAGACGTGGCTCCACCACTATGATCCCGAGTCCAAACTACAGAGCATGGAGTGGCGGCACAGCAGTTTGCCTTCCCCACGCAAGTTCAAGGTGCAGGCATCACCATGCAAGGTTATGGCCACAATTTTTGGGATGCGAAGGGTGTGCTCCTTATTGACTATTTAGAGGTAGACACACTATCACGGGGGCCTATTATGCAGCCCTAATTCCTAAGTTACGTGAAGCAATAAAGGAAAAACGGCGCGGGATGTTGTAGCGAACAGTGATGTTCCACCAAGATAATGCTCCGGCCCACAAAAGCCATGTTACTAGTGCCGCAATCCATACTACTGGTTTTGATGTGTTGGAACATTCTTCCTACTCACCCGATCTCGCCCCTAGTCTAGTGACTTTCATTTGTTCCCAAAGTTAAAGGAGCACCTCAAGGGGAAGAAGTTTCACTCAAATGCAGCTGTTATTGAAGCTGTGGAGGAATGGCTCACGGCTCAGCCAGAGACTTTCTTTGAAGCTGGCATAGTAGCTTTGCAGCATAAGTGGAAGAAGTGCATTACTATGAAAGGAGACTTTTAGGAAAAATAATACTCATTATAGGTCAGTGACAATAATTATTGAACCATCCTCGTACTTTCACCATTTAGAAAGCAAGAACAGAAAACAGCAGTGTACAATGTCAGTGAGTTTCTATTCTCGTGTGTTTTAATGTTTGACAGAGAATTTGTGTGTGTTTTTTTTTTTTTTTTTTTTACTTAACCTTTTAACCATTTTTTAACATTCCTTCATGTTTTCAATCCTTTTTGGAGTCGACCACAGGCTGAAGAAGGAAGTAGCATCTTCCAAAGGCGCTACCTGTTGCATGTAGAAGAAAATTCTGCTACATATTTTTACAGTGAGTAGTAGCCTTTCTGCTTTTTTTTTCATTGAATCTCAAATTATTTTAGGTAAATTTTCTCAATTGATGGCAGATGATATTGCAGTGTTACCGCATCTATATCTGAGAGACAAGTGGTTTGATATGTACACATTGTATACACGATTTACCACGGAGAGAAGTGAGACTTTTTATTTGCCTTTTATTCATCACAGCATATTTTCGAAGTATTATTTAACTATATTTTATAATCAAATGTGCTTTGAACTAACGGAGCTCATAAATTTGTCTTCAATTAGATATATGTACGTATATGATGCAGGTACCAATACAAATTAATTAAATAAGCTGCCTTTTCGTGGTAGAGAGCGCCAACTGTGTGCGGCCAGTGAAGCAAGCACTGATAGATACGAGTAGCCGACGCGATGTGTGTGTAACTTCGTTGTGCGAGAGTCGGTTGAAGTGGAAGCAATGTTACAGAGATATATTTGGTGTTCCTATTCCGAAATGGATACAATCGAAGCAGCCGAAGAACGACAGAAGCGGAGGGGATGCAAGAGAAATAAAAATTGTGAACTTTGGCAAAGGATTGACAAACGTGTTTTTCGCACAGTTTTCCCACCATTTTAGGGCCCTCAACGTGTAAAGAACACGTTTGTTTTCAGTTTTATTTCTTTTTGTCAATGTTGCCATCACTTTCAGGCCCCGAAAAAAAAATATATATTATACCTAAAGGTATAACAAATTTTTTAACCAAAAATTCAGCAACGTGTCTCCCCCCCTCCCAATTTTTTTCTACAAGTTTTTGAAATTTTCAACACGCAAAAAAGTAAAGAAAATATGCATCGATGGTTTTAGAAACAAACTGCATATTTACATCTGGATAGTATCTACAATGTGAAACTCAAAATTTTTCGACCATCCCCACCAAAATTTAAAAGAATATTCAATTTTGAACATGTATGATACGATAATTCCGTAAGGGAAGGGGGTCAAATTTTTTTGAGGCAGGTTTAGGCCAATGGTAATCTTTTGGGTCAATAGCGACTCAATTTGGATTAAGGGCCGATTTTACTCTTACCAGGAAAGACCCTTTGAAACGAATCCTAATATCTCTACCAACAAGCACAATGTTAGAAGAAGGGTAGAGTTCCCCATTTCAATTTGTATTTTACCTGCCAAAGAAAAAAATCTGCACCGTCTTTATATAAGTGCTCTAACGTCATCATTATTGATCCATAACATTTCTTAATGGTTTGAATGTTTTTGTGATAACTGAGCCAACGTGCATCCATGGATTCTGGAGTTTTCAAAGTAGGGTCCTGTAACACTTTTTGAACATCGTGGCGTAATATCTTGCAGATGTCCCTCACAACGTAAAAAAATCTTTTTACACATGGAAACATTTTTTTTTTTTTTTGCACTTGTCACTGAAAGGACCAAAACATCGTTCTACAATGCATGTACGGACATTTCTCTTTGCATTTTCTGAAATTCTCTTCTGCACCCCAGAAACACTATCAGAGAAATTAGAACCCTCATCGAATCCACTTCCCACAAGATTACCAAATGACAAACCTCGTTTGGTTATTTCATGTTCAATACAATTTGTAATTGTTTCAGCGGTAGTGTCCTGAACCGTAGTTATGCATAGAAATCTCTCCTTCACTACGCAGCTGTCAGTAGTATATCTCACACAGACAGAAAACTCTTGATTTATTCGCTGTATTGGTTGATTCTTCAGCCATTAACGTAAAAGGTTTTCCTTGAAGTTCAGCAGCAAATTGCTCATCTAACACTTCTACCATGCACTCCAACATCTCACAAGCTGTGTCTACTGCATTACGTTGCACGCTCACTCTTTATCTGAAGCCACTTTTCATCGTTTAAACTGAATACACGGAGCCATCAAATTTCTTACAATATGTTCATATTTACTCATAGTCACTTCTTCTTTCACAATAAAATATAAATTGCGCAAGAGAATTTTTACAGCCTGTATGTTTTCTTCGATTTCAGTACTGCCTTTGCTGTACAATTGAATAAATAGGTTTATTTTTATGTAAATTTCGAAGAGTCTCTTTCATCATCGCAGTTTTTTTATATTAAGAGGAATCATGCTTGTGGAGCTACCCTGTAGTATCAATTGGTTTCCTGAAATATGTGAATGGAACTGTGATGAATACGCTTTTAGTTTTCTGTGCTACATTTAAATCATTTTGGTAAAATCTTGAACACACACTACAAAATGCACCTCCCCGACTTTCGTCATAAAATAGCACTTGTGTTTATCTGTCCAAGAAGCCATGAAACTATATTCATGTTTCGATCTTCCCTGTACAGGACGACATCCATTGTTAAAAGAAGTTGTGGGAAGAGGTTCCTGTGGGTGAGATGTCGAGCAAATAGTGGAACTGTCTTCTGGTGCTCTTAAACTCTCTTCGAGCGATGACTCATGTTTTTTTGCCTGCTGCTTTTCGTTTTGTACTCATCATTGTGATTTGCAATCTGTCACTTCAAGCAAAAAAAAAAAAAAAAAAAAATATCAAAATATAATTTGAAAGTTAATTGTTGCAGCACGCAAAATCGAACGATCATGCAATAAACACTTATTGTCTCTACCGTCTCTTCTAGTGATGAGCAAATGCAAAACCAAGACCAAGACCGAGGTGGTCTTGGTCTTGGTCTTGCACATCCAGTCTTGGTCTTGGTCTTGCATGCAAAAGTCTTGCAAGTCTTGCATTTAAGAAATCTCAAGCTTTTCATAGGTAAATTTTACTATGGATATAAGGGATAATAAACTCTACAATGCGCCAATAGTAATGGGAATACGATGTAAGTTTCTAAATGTAATTTAGTTTAATTTCGTGTAAGTATGATGATAGTGTACAACATAGGTTATGACCTTTATTTTTTTAATGGGTGCCCACGCTTCACTACTTATAAGATATGCCTAAATTACAACGTTTCGTAATGTTTCTATATTTTTTTAACATCCAACACTCCACTGGTTCCCAAACTGGAGAGGCTACCCCTGAGACGCATGAAAGAAAATCAAGACTGCACAGATTATTGAAATACCATGAATTGCAAAATTATTTTTACACTCTAAAGATGTCAGATCTTTCTTTTCAACCACGATTTGCTAATCCTTGTATTAAGCAAACTTCCAATTAAAAGTTGAGATTTCGTTTTACTTATTCCAATATATACTCTATGAAGCAGAAACATTGACATTACGCAAAAGCGATGAAAAAATTGCAGCTTTCGAAACATGGGCATGGAGAAAAAAGGAGAGAATTAGCTGTGTTGAACGGAAAACGAATGAGGAGGTGTTAGATATATTAGCAGTAGGGGAAAAGAAGAATAATTTTAGATATTGTTAAGAGGGGAAGAGGAACTGTTTAGGATATTGGCTGAGGAGGAACTGTATTATGAGGGACGTGCTAGAGGATATTGTGGAAGGGATGAGGGGGAGGGAACGAAGGAGACTAGTTGGAGGAAGGTATTAAAACAGAAAATTGCTTCGTGTAGACGAAGAGACTAGGTGAGGACCGTCGAACCTTCTCAGTTGCAGCAAGTAACCTGTCAATAATGGTAGAATAGCTATTATGATGATAATCATATGTTTCGCAATATTGGCCAAAAGCTAAAAAGAGAGAAAATTAAAATAATAATAATTATTATTATCAAACCTCTTAATATTTTAGAATAATTTGAGTGAAAACTGAAAATGACTAAACTGTTTATGTCTTTTGTGTAAACTCAATTTATATAAATACTTTTGACCTGTATTAAAAATACAAAATAACGGTATCAAACTCCAAATTATTTGAAGTCTTACTTGTGAATATGGATTACTAGCATCATTTACGCACTGCGTTAAACTACTACTACTACTAATAATAATAATATATTTCGTTAGTCACTTTTTAGTATACGTAAAGTGCTCTCTGATATCGGTCATCTTCGATTACTTTTATATTTCTCTCCCCTCCTCCTCCCTAAGTTGCGGGGTTGAATTTGGATTTAAACAGCATCAGAAGTGTTACTGTTTATCTCAGCGACCCCCAAAACTATAAATTCCATTTTAATATATGTTATTTTCGATCATTTTTTTAAATATATTTCCCCTCCTCATCCCCTAAACTGCAGTTAGCGTACGCGCGTTTGGCGTGGGAGGCCCGGGTTCGATTCCCGGCGGGAGCTCATGTGGTTCGGATTCCACGTTAATCAGTCGGTCCACGTCTCATATAGCCTCGCTGCTGAACGGGACGTAAAACTCAAAATCAACTCAACTCAACCCCTAAACTGCACCGACAAAGTGATATAACTGAAACCATCTCAGGTCCGATCCTCATCTATGTTGAAAATGAGATCGAGTTCGGCCGAGTGGTTCAAGAGTTATTAAATTTTATTTATTTTTGTACAATTTCTATCCCCTCCCCCTCCCTAAGTTCTACCGTCAAAGTGATTTCATAAAAAACACCCAAGTTCGAACCTCATCTATGTTGAAAATTTGGTTGAAATTGATCAGCTGGTTCAAGAGTGATGAAGTCACAAAGACAGTCACTTATATTTTTTTTATTTTGTTACATATATATCCCTCCTCCCCCTCCCCTACATTGCACCGTCAAAGTAAAATGATAAAAATCGCTCCAGTCTTGAACTTCAGCTATGTTGAAAATTTGATCAAGATCGGTCGGGTGTTTCAAAAGTTATTAAGTTTTATTTATTTTATATATAGGTCTACACCTCCCCCTTCTCCTCCCCTAGCTTCTACCATCAAACTGAAACAAACTCTAATAAAAACTTTCCAGGACCGAACCTCATACATGTTAAAAATTTTGAGATCGGTTCAAGAGTTATTAAGTTACAAACTTAGTCACTTTTATTTTAATTTATATTGATTTTTGTACATCTCTCCCTCCTCCTTCACCCCTTCGTTGCTCCGTCAAAGTGAACTGACAGATAACATTCCAGGCTTGAACTTTATCTATGTTGAAAAATTGATCAAGATTGGTATTTTGGTTCAAGAGTTATTCCGCCTTATGCAGAGTTGTTTTGACCTCTGACTAGCGTCATACTAAAGGCCTGACTACTGCAGGAAACATATGTTAGTCGAACTTTTAGTACGGCACTAGTCACGCGTCAAAATGACTGCATAATGCCCATTAAGTTTTTTTTTTTATTTGATAATTCCCCCTTATCCCCTCTCGTAAGTTTTACCGTCAAAGTGAAATGATGAAAACACTTCCAGGCCCAAGCCTCATCTATGTTGACAATTTCATCGAGATCGGTCGGGCGGTTCAAGAGATTAGGAGTCACAAAAATAGTCAGTTTCAATTTTGTAATATAGATAGTATAATTTTATATCCAGGCCCGAAACCAACCACAGAGGTTTGGGGGGGGGGGCACGAATATGTTAGGGGGGCAAGTCATTAAAAATGTCCTTAAAATATCTTAATTGTGATTTTTGAACTGATGTCTGGAGGGGTCAGGAAAAGTTTAGGGGGGTCAGGCCCCCTAGACTCCGTCTGGTTGCGGGTCTGGTTATATCGTTCAATCCTTGATGTGACGTATACCTAAGGAGGCAGAAACTTATATTAATAAACAATTATTCAACGTATAAGCATCCTCCCATGAAATCAAACTTGCAGTCACATACACTAAGTTTTTGTCAATGCCATGATAATGTTATTTTGATATTAATTTTATGAGCACATATTCAAAATTTCCAACGGATGCTTGAGTCTTGGAGCCAAGGCTATACCCATGTAGTCGACACCTATGGTGTACGGTATTGCCGATGTTCATCATTGCATTTCTCTTAATTTTGGAAAAAGAACACCACTAATATGCTTTGAAATGAAATGAATTATTTAGTTTAACGTTCCACAATTATGGACCAAGGCGAAGGGAGACGGTAATGATGAGAAATGACTGAAATGGTAGAATGAACAAAGTAGGAGGAAACGGAAAAACGCCTAGAAAATTCACGTACACAGTGTTTGTCCACCAAAAAAGCTCACATGGCGCAAAACGACACCTGCGTGGCTTGAAAACGAGACCAATATCTACAGAAACCAATATCTACAGAAAACGCGAACAATCAATTCAGAAAATGACATACTGTAGCTATATGCTACAGGGGCAAATCGACTCACACGGATTGTATAAACTACTGGGAAAACATCCACTCCAGCAGCATTTTAACTGAAACCAAAAAATTCATCTCCTTCTTTTTTACATTCTATAAAAAAATTCGAGTAGTGCCGGTACTTGTGTAAGACTCTTGCACAAGAGTCTTGGTCTTGGTCTTGGTCTTGCAGGTATGATCTTGGTCTTGGTCTTGCATGCAAGACTCTTGCAAAAACTGCAAGACCAAGACTCTTGCGCTCATCACTAGTCTCTTCCCCTCGTACATTTTCCAGGTTCTACAAGAACAACAACAGAAAATTGGAGTTTTCCTGTGGAATTGTCAAACAGCCTGCTTTCAAAGTTTTGAAGTAAGCCACACAACACTTCACACGCCAACCATGCGCGCCGACTACGTGGGTGCTCCAGGGCTCCAGCACCCACACAAATAATCTTGTGGGTGTTCCGTAGTTTGGACCCGGGTTTGAACTCGTTCCTCTTGCGTTTAATCCAGTCGTGTTACCGACTGAGCTAGGGCAGCCAAACTTATCCTTATAGTACCGGTATATTTTACTTTACAACGGCATAGGCCTTTATGACAGTGTCCATAAAAGATTTTAACATAAATCAATCAAACATCGAGAATTCCCTGAAAACATATAGGCTAACACGTCCCGTCATTAATATGCACCCACATAAATTTTGGGAAGTCGGCACCGTTGACGCCAACAGTAGGTTGCAGTTACAGAATTATCTCAAAATTGTCCACAGCGAAAGATGCCAGCCAGGTCCTGTCCAAACCCATTTTTCTCTGTTGTAGCACTAAAATTCATTTAAAAGAAATGTAGAAAGACAAACAGGCATTGAAAGAGGCCTGTTTTTTAGTGTGTATACAAGGGTGTAGCCATCAGATTTATGTAGGAGGGGCCAGTCTTTTTTGAGGGGCTATTACAATGTATACACGACTCCAAAAGTGCATTACCACCTGCAATTCTCCTTTTCCTGCAATAGCAGGCAACCCAAAAAGTTTGGCGGTTGGGTTGGTTGCGAATTCGAAAGGCGTTGGACAAAACCTCAATTTAGTCACAAACATATCAGTATGGCAAACTGCAAATAAGGGAATAAAATAAATTGTTAAGAATGTCAATTTTATTATTGTGATGGAGTTGGGTGACATCAAAAGTTACAAAATGACTTACTTAAGCAGTTCAAACAAGATGAATGATAAGAAACATATATCAGAAGAAAGCATTTCTCTCTTTCCCCCCGCCCCACCCAAAAAAAGAAACTCATAAAAAGAAAAAGTTACATAATATAAAAGTTTCATATAAAAGCCTAACAGCACAAAAACAAATATCTACACGAAACGAAAAAGAGACAAACACAGAATAGGGGACACCAGTGGCGTAGCAGACTTGCGGCCTTCCCATGCAAGATAAAGAGACAAGACCCTAGTTGTAAACCCCATTGTTATAATAATTATTATTATTATTATTATTATTATTAAAAAGTCGTTTCCTTTTCTAAATCTCTGACTCTGCCTGAGAGCATAAATGCATATAGCGATCATGTGTGCATCTTTTGTCAATTAGCGGTCCCAAAGGCCAAAAGGGATGGAAATCTCCAAGGAAGAGAAACAAAAAACTTTCTTACGGTAAATTCTAGTTCAAAGTTCGAAGTACTTGCTTTTCCACGTGATTTTTTGTTTCTTTCTTCAGGGAACAAAAAAGTTCTAGCGCCTAAGAAATTACATCATATAATATTGCAAATTTGCAAGTGGATGTATTTACATTGCAATGTTTGGTAATAAAGATATTATGATGAGAAAACAATCTTGCAAAAAGTAAGTTTAATTTCTTCATCCATCGCAAGTCTTAGGGGACCTTTATACCTCGCATCCCCACTCCCCGAATATCGATATCGAAAATTTACGATGATTATATTCATGTCCATATATTTGCGATATCGAATGTTGATATATGATAATATAGATATCGATGATAGCGATATATCGACATATCACAGGCCCAGATTCCGAGAAGTGATGCTTGAGATATACTGGAATCAACAATCAAATTCTAAATAAGTTTTTCATTTCCGTATCCAATGTTGAGGGGGAAGGGTGGGAGTCTACTTAGCTACAGAGGCCATATCAATTGTGTTCTCAAACCAGCCATTACACCAGCTATTATCAAAGTGTTAAGTCAGCCATTGTCTGCGAGTTACCCCAGTTCCATTTGAAGTTTGAATTGAAAACCTGAATTACAAAACATCCCAAGTCCACTCTTTTTCTTCGTATTTTTCGTTTTATCTTTTTTATGTTAGCATCTATGTTTCAGGGCTATTCACTTGCATAATACGTTAGTCCAAGTCAAAACTTAAAAAAAAAAAATCAAAATAATTTCAGCTAAACAGAATAGCATTCCAAGTATAATCTTCTTGTCTTTCTTCTAAAAACAAAAAAGTACTCCGGTGGACTTCGGATGTTCTGCAATTCAGATCTTCAATTTTATTTACGTTCTTTAACCATCTTTAACTCGCAGGCTCCTTGCTTTCATAAAAAGCATTTGTTGTGTAGATTAAAATCAAAAATGAATTAATCTATATTCTTGGGAACTTATTGTTGCACCAACACATATATATACAGGGTGTAACAAAAAGGTACGGCAA